>NW_022631094.1:1065990-1375722 GCF_010015895.1 Lontra canadensis | reverse complement strand
ATATATATATATATATATATATATATATATATTGGATAAACTAGTTAAAAAACGTTAAAAAAGAAAAGGGTACAAGTTAAAAAAAGTTTGGCAGAGGAAGAGAAAAAAAATTGAAAAAGAAAAAAAAATTAAATTAACTGCAAGGCTAAAGAAACATGGGGAGAAAGCCATGAGTTCCGTGCTTTGCTTTCTCCTCCTCTAGAATTCCGCTGCTCTCCTTGGTATTGAAACTGCACTCCTTGGTAGGTGAACTTGGTCCTGGCTGGATTTCTTGTTGATCTTCTGGGGGAGGGGCCTGTTGTAGTGATTCTCAAGTGTCTTTGCCCCAGGCGGAGTTGCACCGCCCTTACCAGGGGCCGGGCTGAGTAATCCGCTCGGGTTTGCTTTCGGGAGCTTTTGTTCCCTGAGCGCTTTCCGTAGAGTTCCGGAGGACGGGAATGAAGAAGGCAGCCTCCCAGTCTCCGGCCTGCAGGAGCCGAGAGCCCGGGGCCCCACTCCTCAGTGCGCCCTCAGAGAACAGCGCCCAATTACTCCCATCTGCCTGGCCTCCGGCCACGCCCTGAGCTCACCGAGCCTGCGACCGGTTCAAGGTAACCCCAAGCTTAGAGCTCACTCCTCGGCTCCGTCTCTGTAGCCGGCTTCCCCGTTCTAATACCTGCAAGCTCTGCGACACTCAGACACCCCCGATCCTTCTGTGACCCTGCGGGACCTGAGGCCACGCTGACCCCGCGTGGGCTTCACCCCGGTTAAGCCTCTGGAGCGATGTCCCTCAGCGGAACAGACTTTTAAAGTCCTGATTTTGTGCTCCGTTGCTCTGCCGCAGTCTATCTTCCCATCATTTTGGAGTCACTTCTCCGCCAGTCCTACCTTTCAGAAAGTGGTTGATTTTCTGTTTCTAAAATTGCTGTTCTTCTCTTCGATCTCCCGTTGGATTTGTAGGTGTTTGCAATCTTTAGATAAGCTATCTAGCAGATCCCCCGCAACCTGAAGTAGTCTCAGCTGCTACTTCTCTGCCATCTTGACTCCTCCCTCGCAATGTTCGAATCTTAATACAAAGCAACAGTAACTAAAACATTGTGATCCTGTCCTAAAGGTATGCATACACCTTGAGAAGAATACTACATATATGTTAATTAATTGAATTTAAATTTGAAAAATTTTAAATAAATAAAATAAAAAAATTTTTTAAAGTATGCATACAGGGGCACCTGGGTGGCTCAGTGAGTTAAAGCCTCTGCCTTCGGTGGGGTCATGACCCTAGGGTCCTGGGATTGAGCCCTGAATCAGGATCGCTGCTCAGTAGGGACCCTGCTTCCTCCTCTCTCTCTCCTTGCCTCTTTGCCTACATGTAATCTCTGTCAAATAAATAAGGGGCGCCTGGGTGGCTCAGAGAGTTAAAGCCTCTGCCTTCGGCTCAGGTCATGATCTCAGGGTCCTGGGATCGAGCCCTGCATCGGGCTCTCTGCTCAGCAGGGAGCTTGCTTCCTCCTCTCTCTCTACCTGCCTTTCTGCCTGCTTGTGTCAAATAAATAAAAATCTTTAAATAAATAAATAAAATCTTTTTTTAAAAAGTATGCATACAGATCAGTGGGATTTAATGGAGAGCCCAGAAATAAACCCCTTCATCTGTGGTCCTCTGAATTTTGACAAGGGTGGACAACAGTGCACTGGGGGGACAGAATGGTCTTTTCAACAAAGGGTGCCAGACAATTGGCTATCCATGCACAGAGGAATGGAACCGGACCCTTACCTCACACCACATATAAACATTAACTCAAAATATATTAAACGCTTAAATGTAAGAAGTAAAATTATAAACTCTAGAAGAAACAAATGGGGATAAATCTTCAACACCTTGGATTTAGCAATGCTTTTACATCTGACATCAAAGCATAAAAAGGGAAAGAAAAAAAACAGATAAAATAATATCCTCAAAATTAAAAATCTGTCCTGGGCACCTGGGTGGCTCAGTTGATTAACCGTCTGACTCTTAATTTTGGCTCAGATCATGATCTCAGGGTTATGAGATCGAGCCCCACATCAGGCTCCACACCAAGTTGGGGCCTGCTTAAGATTCTCTTTCCTTCTCCCTCCACCCTGTCTACTTGCACACTCTCTCTCACTCACTTAAAAAAGAAATGTAAAAAAAAAAGTATTTTTAAATCTAGGTACATCAGAAGATACTATCCAGAAAGGGAAAAGGCAGCCCCCAAATGGAAGGAAATATTTGTATATTATTTATCTAATAAGAGTCTGTTGCCCAAGATATGTAAAGAGCTTTTAGAGCTCTTCAACAAAAAGACAACCCCATTTTTAAAATGAAGGACTTGGATAGACCTTTCTGCAGAGAAATCATACAAATGGTGACTAACACATGAATTGATGTTAAACATCATTAGTCTTTATGGAAATGAAAATTTAAACCAGCTAGATGTCTTTTACACAAGTAGAATCATTATGATCAAGAAAACTAAAAATAACAAAAAGATGTTGAGAAACTGAAACGCTTAAACCTCGCTTGTGAAAAATGGTGTAGTCTACGTGTAAAATAGTTTGGCATTTACTCAAATAAATCAAAGCAGAATTACCATATGGTTCAACAATTATACTCCTAGATATACACCCCCAAATTGAAAACACTGGTTCAAACCAACAAAAATGTACAGGAACACTCAGAGCAGCCATGTTCACTATGGGCAAAACCAGGAACTGTGCAAATGTCACTCCATGGGGAACAGGATAAACAAAATGAGAAAGATCCATAAATGGCAATCTTGTTCTGCCCTGTGAAGGAATGGAGTAAAATGGCTCATTTGTGGGGAAAAAAATATGGTGGCTCCTCAACATATCAAACACAGAATTCCACTGCAGCCTATATACCCCCCCCCAAATTGAAAGTACAAGTAGCCATAATCTGAGCAGCTTTTCTCACAACAGCCAAAAGGGGGAAGCCGCCCAAGCGTCCACTGACAGATGAATGGTTAAACAAAATGTGGTTTTGTCGATGGAACACGACACAAGGGTGTTCTGACATAGGCTACAAGACGGATTGAACCTGGAAGTCATTACGCTGAGTGAAATCAGCCCATCACAGAAGGACAGATGCTGTATGATTCCACTTACATGAAGTATCCAGACACTCAATGTTGAATGTGACTGTAGGGGCTGATGGGAAAGGGGAATGGGGAGTTGGTGTTTCATGCATACGGTCTCCCTTGGGGAGAATGAGAAAGTTCTAGAGAATGATGTACAACTGTGGGAACTCAGCCAAGACCAGAGAACTGTGTACCTGAAATGTTTTAAGGGGTCAATGTTATTCTGTTTAGTCACCGTGAAAAAGTGAATGAAGGACTGATGCATGTCACAACGTGGATGGACACTGAAAACAACCCCAGTGACATAAGCCATGTAGAAATACCACTCAGATTGGAGCTGTCTGTGCTCCTTGGATCCATCAAGGTTGCCCAAATAAAGGAAAGTCCTAGGAGAAGGTCCAGAAGAAGAAAACTGGATCTGAATGGAGAAGACATTTCAGACCATCGGGCAGGTGGTGACAGCTGAAGTGGGCCTGTGGTCTGCGTTCAAATGTGGAAAGTGTCATAATTTCCTCACCTGGGGGTACGTGGTGTTTCCTCAGGACAGTGTCCCTGTTTGGGGTAAACTGCACCAAAGGATCCCGTGTAAAGTGGCAAACATAGTAGAGAAATGACAGCTGGGGAGATGAAGTGCATTCGTGCAGCTGCGACAAGATGCCTGCACTTTGAACTCACCGCAGAGTAAATGACTCCATAACATCCATGTTAGCACAAAGTCACAGAAGCAGAGAGGACATCAGACTTCGGGATGACAGCCAAGCCCTCCCAGATCCAGGTCACCCACCGTGGAGAGGCCACTTCACCCTTGGAGGAGGCCACATGTTAGCATGAAGGGAATCCTCAGTAAAGCGGACTGGGCACGCCAGAAGGGGAGGCTGGAGGGGGGCGCCTGCCGCTCAGTGTCCATCACAGACCCCACATCAGAATCCCCCACAGGAGAGACTCATCCCTTCCAGGCCCCACAGGGGAAGCTGGAGGGTTCATCTACAAGAAATCACCATCCCTGCAGCTCAGCCGGGGAGAATCCTCCATCACCCCGAACCCCTGCCTCTCTTCAGTGGACTTTCCTTCCAAGAACCCCTCCCAACTTCTTCCTCTTTCTCCATGAAATAACTTTCCTCTCCTTTGTTTCTTGCACTTGCCTGTGATGGGACCGGAGCTTGCTCAGCCCAGACTGCCGTTCTCTGCTCTTCCCAAATAAACCCATTGGGCTGGTCAAATAACTGGCAGTTTGAGTTCAAGGAGAACAGAACTCATAAATTCCAGACACTTGCAAGGAACAAAATCAATATACACTAAATCACATGCATTTCAACATGCTCCAAAAGAACCATCAGAAAGAGACTACGGAGAACAATCTCATTTACGACTGCATCCAAAAGACCAAGATACCCAGGAGTTCCCTGAACGAAGAGGTGACAGACCTGTCCTCTGACAGCCGTGAGACACTGATGACAGGGAGGGAGACACACGGAGTCGGGGAGACACTCTGTGCTCAGGGAGGAACCGGCACTGGGAATATACCTCCTCTCCCCAAAGCTGTCTACAGAGTCCACGCTGTCGCTCCTGAACTTCCAGACTCTGGACCAACCCTGAAGTGGGTGTGGACAAGGCAAGGACCCTGTATGGCCAAGGCGGGGTGGGGGGTGATGAGCACCAAGGCTGCTCCCTGACTTTAGACTGTCTGAGGAACCCCAGGAACCGAATCCGCATGTGCACAAACACAGACGTGGGACCCGGGGCGCACATCCGAGCCTAGAAAGGGGAGAACCCATGGCCCCGCACATAGCACTGTGGGAGGCCACGTCACCACACACAAAACCACAGAAGCCCAAGTGTCTACACAGCTTGCCCTTCTTCCATGGGAGCCTGAGACCACGCACCCCCTTCCCTGTCTCCGCTCAGGTGGCTTCTCCTCACCTTCTCCTCCAGACGCCGGTCCTGAGGAGGCTGCACTGCTGTAAGTGTGGACGCGGCCCCACATCCCCCACAGCGGGTCCTGTCAGGGCGGGAGTGGCCCCTGTCAGTGTGGGAGCGACCCCAAAGCCTCCAGAAGTCTCCACAGTGGGCCCTGATGAGGCTGGGCTCCTGTCCCTGGTGCAGCTGCGCAGGTCAGGCTCTGGGCAGGAGATGGGGGTCTGGCGCCCTCTGCAGGCAATGGAGGGCAGTGCAGGACTAGGGGAGCTCACCCTTCAATGGAAGCACCTGCTCCCTCCCAGGGTCCAGCTGAAGCCATTTCATTCTGGAAATGCAAGCAGCATAGAGCCCAATTAACCCCCAACTTCTCCAAAAATCGCTAAGGAACAGTGACTTGGAAACAATATGGAATGACAACAGTCCCTCAAACGGTGACAGCGAACATGACACTGGCCCTGAAGCAAACCCACACTCAGACCTCAACTTGCTCTCAAGCCTGGCTCTGACCCCAAACCAAGACCCTAACCCTAGCCCCCAACCCAAACAAAGTTCACAAAAATCAAAAGGTAGAAACTGTAAATATCTATCAATGATGAATGCATAAACAAAGTGTGGTGAAGTGTTTGAATTTGGGTTCAGGTTCAGGTTTCAGTCAGAGTTCTAAATCAGGGAGAGGGTTTAGGATTGGGGTGAGGATTTAGAGCGAGGGGCAAGGGAACAGTTAGCGTTTAGAGCTTTAGGTTTATGATTTAGGATCTAAGATTCAGGGCTTATGGTGAAAAGTTCAAGGTCAAATTTGGGGTTTGTGTTCATGCTGGGATTTCAGTTCAGGGTTCATGACTCAGAGTTCTAGTTTAGGTTTCGGGTTTGTGGCTCAGGGCTTGGATCCAGGACTCAGATTCAGAGTCCAGGCTTTGGGCTCAATTTCAGTTTTGGGATTCAGGGTTCCAGTTTGGGTTTTAGAGTCAGGTTAGGTTTCAGCATCAATGGTAGGAGTTAACATTAGGTTTAGTGATGACACATTTTCTTCAGTTTTCACTGTAAACACAAAATTTCTGTCTGATGTTTTTAAATCTGAAATATATTTCGTCTGGTGTCAGGAGCTGGTTTGGAACTTAGGATCCCAGTAATTCCTGACTGACAGAATTCTGGTACTAGAGTTTCCAAGTTACCCAGAAACGGCTTTCTTCTTGGCCCAAACATCCCCTTGGCAGAGAAGGGTGAACTGGTGCCAACGTTGGGATGACTTCATAATGGTAGAGGTGTGAAACCAAATAATACGGAAATGTTCATGGAAAATGAAACAGGAGACAAAAATTGGTTGACTCCTGATTCTTCCACAATAAAAAGACCAAGTTTCCAACAGAATCTGATAATGTTCCCTAGGAAGGCCTGTGGTACTCAAAACTGGTACCAAAAGAGGGCCCTATCCCCTGGTTTAAACTAAGAATCCCAGCAGGATACATCCTACCTCGTGTCAAAAATGAAATTTCACAATTTGGCTGTTCCAGTGTACAATCTGTAGAAGAACTGACACATTTTCTTTTCTCAAATCCCCATTAACGCACGAGTAAAATGCAGGCAATGTTGTAATGCATTGCTCATTGGAACACCAAGTACAAGGAGGACTATTAGAAGTAATAAAAAGATATCATATATCAAATCCAGAAAAGTCAACTTTCCGGGCACTTAATGAGGATCCCTAACCATAAGATCTAACATCTCATCCTATGGAATTCACCCATAAAAATCATCACTAACAATACCCTGCTCACCACTGTCACCACCTCACCATTGACCTCTAGGCTTGTAATACACACTCCAACCGCTAGAGACACAATTCTCAGCAGCAGAAGGGGACTTGCCCACTCCCGGTGGACCAACTCTCAAAGTGATGCCAAAAAATCCCACTCCTTAGATATCCCAGCCATTGGGACACAGTCCCAGAAAGCACACCCAGAACTCAATAATGGACAGGCATCTCAGGAGGCGGATACTGCAGATCACCCCCATCTCACGAAGTAACTCTACAGTGAACTCCAGACCTGTCCTCTTCCCAGGATTACACAAGACACCACATTCTTCCAATACTCCATCCTTAGAACTAAACCATGAAACATCCTCGTTAGTCCTGAGCACAGGCTCACAGTGAGCCCTCGAAAGCCAGACACCTTCTTGAGAGCACACAGCCTCTCACACCTATCCTAGCAGATGGAGGGTGCTTCTCTCTCCAACTTCTGTACCAACTAGAGATACTTGGAACAAGTCTTGCCATAATCCATGCAAAAGGCATATTCTTCATCTCCAAAATGATGGACAGTGAAACACCACGGATTCCCCGCACCTTCTTGAACCTAGGTAAATTGGAGATACAAGTTGGCCAGCGCTATTATCCCCAATCACCTACACACACACACCCTTCTCTTGTGCACTCCAGACCAGTTTCCAACCACCTTGCTCATTCTCAGCCATCGCCTCTGCAGAGTAGTACAGTAGTACTGAGGTGCTGGGACTGAGGAGCTACGTGCTAAGCTGGCATCTTGGACCCATGTACTATCAGAAATTAATAATCATTTTATTAACAGATGCATCCTAGAAGATCTTACCACCTAGCCATTAGAAAAATCATTACAACAGAGGTCCTAACAACATAAGCCAGTCTCCACTGCTCTACTCCCTGGCTCCAGGGATTGGCTCATCCATGAGCATGTGACCTGGTCCCAGCCAATGAGGTGGGAGGACCTCGGGTGTCAGCCTGCAGAGCCAAGCATGGGGTGGACCACCCAGACTAGGGGTTTTCCATCACAACTGCAGAAGTGGCCTAGGCCAAGCCTGTGCCAGAGCCAACGAGGACCCAGGAAGCCAGGGGCTCCATTAACATTGCTGGGGGCTGAACTGGACTTATCCTGAGGCCCACACATACTAGAATCTCTGCTAACTCAGGAGAACCCTCAATGTGCTCATGGTCTTGGCTGCACAAGATGACCACCTGTGTGGTATATAACCCACAGGATATACCCTCCAGGCATTAGGGCATACTTAGCAAAACAATACCTACATGGAATTAAACCACAGACAAACATCTTGTGGCCAGCTCGAGGCCCACAGTGAAATGTGGGGGAATTCCTGAGGACTCAATTGTTAGCCAATCCCACTATCATCTTTTTTTCCCTTCAAATGGAGGGGCCGCGGTCTGGCAGGATAGATCCCAGTGCACTCCCATCTACCATGGGAAAAGAAGAGCCCTCTCCCTGCATCATCCACCATGTTGCAAATCTGGGGTGTGGGAAACTACTCCCAAGGGCCAAATGGGACCATCCCCTGTATTCTGTCAATCAAATGTGGCAGGAACATTAGGTGTGGACAGTCTGTGGCTGCTTTCAAGCCTCAACAAGAGTGGACGCATGGTCAGAGAGACCACATGGATTGCAACACCGACCTGAAAATCTTTACAGAAGACTTTACTGAAAAGTCTATGCCGATCCCAAAGATCCTAGGGTCATGTCACTTCTTTGAGTGGAATGTAGTGCCTTCTGGGTAAAATCGAATTTCTTCATCCCCAAAGGCAAGGACTTCCATCCTTTTAGCCAGAACTCCATCTCCATCCTCCTGTATTTATACCTTGAGTGGCACGTCTACATGTCTGCAGCCAGCGGGAATTCAGTGTAGTTTACGTGATGGTGATGCTCAGAAACGGAGGTGTAAGTGTGAACTTGTGAGTGTGAGATACATTTCCTCCTTGTTAGCCACAGTGTGCAAGGAGAACACAGTATAGTACTGTGCTTTCTATCCCATAGGATCGGCCATGTAATGTGGTTCCATAATGATCCCAGAAGGAGGCCACCTTCATAGAACAAACTTCATCTTCGAGGACTCCCAAATCCCTTGTCCTGGATGCTATGTTCCACGGAGGCTGGGGACACACAGAGGGACAGAGACTCCCCCTCCCCATCAGGGTTTTGAGAGATGCCTGCTGTTCCAGGACAGAAGATCCCGAAACCATTCCTCCATCTGTCATCCAGACAGGCATCTGTGAGAGAGATCTACTCCATGCAGAAAATGTACACCAAGAGACCAAAAATGACAGCCTTGTGTGACAGGTGCCATGACAGGGGACAATCAGGAGGCCTGGGAGTGTGCAGGGTTGGCCGGACCCAGGGGCAGGGGGACCTGGAATGATCCAGGAGGATGATCACAGCTGTGTCACTACAGGGGATGCTCAGGAGCACTGGGGGTGTGCAGCGTTGGCCAGACCAAGGGATGGGGGGGGGACTGGGAGTGCGCCAGGAGGAGTCACAGATGTGCCCTTGTGTGGCTACATGTGTCAGTGTGACTGGGCATTGGCCAAACTGGAAATGAAAAGATAGGCAAGGTGCAGTGTCCCTAAACTGTCTTCTGTAAGGCCAAAGATTGGTAACAATATGTTTTCAATACAATTACATTTTACATGCATCCATGAGTCCCTAAAGCTGACTGTGTAGAACATGAAGTCCATAGTTGGCCATTGCTTTCATGTCGAGGTGCTGGGGACAGAGTATACTTGATATGTCTTTTTGTTGCTTTCAGAGTATGATGACTTTTTCTGCCTTCATCTCTGATCCAAGGACAGGGAACAAAGGCAACACAGATCTACGCTTCAAAATGTCACCAGAAACCTACAAACCCAAGTTCTCAGAGGAGCTAAAGGTTCAGGACCAGGGTGACAGAAAGGGGAGACAGATAGCAAGGAACCAAAGAACATGTCATGTGTATGTGAGCTGGTTCACTTCTCTAGCTGTCGGAAGCAAGCCATGCCTGACAGGAGGGAGTCACAGTTGTACCTGGCCCATCTGTTTGCTGCCCTTGAGCACAGCAGAGGATGTGCTGAGCTGGGTGTGGCTGTCACAGGGAGATGAGCAGCTGGCCACAGATGCTACCTGCCAAGTTCCTATAGGACCAGCTCCTCATCCTCAGCTAAGATGAAACAATAATTATGTTTTGTTACCTATTTCCTGGGATAGGTAATGTGCTCAGTGCTTTGGTGACTATATCCTCTCCCATTTTATAAAACACTTTAGGCAGTTAAGATTGACATTTGAAAAGCTGTCCATAGTTGATGTATGCAACGTGACCTTGAGCCTAAATCTAATATCTAGTTAAGATACACTTGATTTAGAAGAGCGCTCATAAGTTAGAGGACGGTTTTGAACGAGCTAAGGAATTCAGGGACCAACCTTCTTCTGTAAATTGGAACATATTTGGCCACGTGCTATCTGGAGAGTGGCCACACGGGGGCAACAGTGAGTAAACAGTGGCACAAACCCCAGTACAAAGCCAATTCTTCCTTCATTCTGTCACACCATTTCCATTCGATGTTTACAGATCATTTAATAGATTATGAAAAGTGGGACTTTGCTGAATTCTTTAAAAACAAAACTCATTCTTTCAATCTGTTAAAAATAGAAAAATGTTTTCTAAAGTCTCAGAGTTGGCGAGCAGATGAAGCCCCAGTGGCCTGGGAAAAGGCCAGTCCTGTTGAAACTATTCAGGTCTACTTAGGAAACAAGGATGACTTCTATTCCACTTGGTTTCAGGAAGAACTCATGTCAACTAACAGTACTGAATCCACACAAAATAGTGGAGCTCAGAGGAACACAAAAGCACCAACAGCTTCCAGAAGCAGAGAAAGAGCCACACCCAGGAACCAAGAACACATACCACGGAGGCTCTGCTCAGGCCAGTATGCAGTCTGCAGATCCTCTGGAGCTAGAATGCCCCCAGTGGCTTTAGGAGTCGTGGGTCAGGCAGAGCACACACCCTGAAGCTGCACTGTTGGAACCCGTGACTAGTCTCCTGGTCCCTCCCTCCCCGAGACAGCCCCTACCCGCTGACGACCTCAACCTACTTCTTGGAACTCCCATCCCCCTTTCAGTCCTCATCGTTCACTTTTCCCGTCACTGCAATAGCATATAGTACATTTAACTACATACTATTCTGTCACTGAAATGTTTTTTTTTCATGTTTGCTGTGAAACTATACTCTGCATCATCTACCCCGATGTAGAATTACTTGTCGCAATGCACGACTTAACTGTGGACTCTGAGTGCCCTCACAGTGTCATGAGGCTAGTGTCCTGGGAAAAGTTCTCACTAAGCCGGCTCAGCTACCGCAGTGAAGGCCTGATCCAGGCACTGTGATTTCTGTGCAAGTAAGACAGCACAGCCAAAACTTTGGTTTGGGTTCAGAATTGCTCACGACCCCTGAGCCACATCAGATGGCCTGGGGGCGCACCCTGAACTCACCTGCTAGTCCAATGCTGCCCTGAGGAATTTCCATGGAACAGCTATTATGTCCAATGGGGGAAGTCAATGGGAGCAGGGAGGTTGGGAGTCAGAACTCCTGACATAGAATCCATCTTGGACACTGCCAAGAACTTCCAAGGAGTTCATTCCATAGTCTTGAATGAATCAGTTAATCTAAAAACATTTCTTTGTTTTAGAAATGATGAGCCTGAAACTCCAAGGAAGTAACTCTCCTAGGTCATATTGCAGATCAGCAAAAGAGCCAGCCTGAGATGTTGGTGGCCTCCAGCATGATCCCCACAGTGGCTTTAGCTAGAGCCACAATCACCCATTTATCTTTCCTGGACTCCCAGAATCTCATGGGACTCTTGATGGAGCATATTCTGGGAACAAACGTCATGTCAGTGCCACAGAACCCTCTGACACTCGTTATAACGAGACTCTGTGATGTCAATGGAGTCCCAAGCCATAGGCCTTATCAGAATTTGTCTGCAAAGATATGGTGGGTGGAAACGCACATGATGACACAGGGTAGAGGAAGATGGGAAAAGCTAGTGAAAGAGGGGGTGCTCACATCACATCTGGCCCCAGATGACACGGTGGTGTCCAGCAGCACAAGCCCCCCAGATGCCCCCCAGGCCCTTCACAGAACTCACCCCTAGGGTTTGAAACTGAGATTCATGCACGGGTCATGAGTGCTCCAGCTAGCTCAGGGAAGCATGACACAGGACATACGGACGCCACAGCCTTGACAGACGCGTATTCATGGAGCAATAGATTTCTCTAAATATATTCTGAAACAGTAAAAATTCACTGATAAAACATGGATATTTTTGATTAAAAAGAAAGTCATACTTTTTTAATTAATAAATATACTCTGGAGTATCTTCTAAGTGCAAATGTACAGGTTTAGTCCTACCTGGGAACTTACAGAGAGCGTGGGATATAATGAATAGATTAACGATAGGAAGGAATGCAGGCTCAGGGCTAAGAGAGCCATGCCATTCAGAGAGAACCATTAAGGAAGCCTATTAAGAAGATGCTTTTCAGCCAAGACTGGAAAGACAGGGCCAGTGAATCCATCTGTGAAAAAAGTGACAAGCAACTCTATTTTCAAGTATCTATATTCAATTATCTTGCCACATAAATGCCAAGAAATATTGTCTTAAGAGTTGCTTTCGAACATTTAGTTCTTCTCTGTAACTATCTGGGTTACATGCTAACCTTTACTCACTGTAAAATACTCTAAAATGTCTTATTTAAACATGGACATCTTGTATTAAAAGGCAAGTAAATTAACCCTAGCAAACTCCTAAACCTACCCCAACCCCTAACCCCTACCCCTAACCCCTCACCCTAACATGTGACCATAAAACCTGACCCTAAATGTGACCCCAACCTTGACCCTAGGTTGGGCTTGGAGGGGTGCGTTTCCAGAGACCTCTGCCAAAGCGCCAGGTACTGGGCACACCTGAGCAATTCAGAAGACTCCACGTGCCACCCAGAAGGAAACCATGTCATTTGGAACTCCGGAAGTGATTCAGAGCATGAGGTATCAGCATGTCCACCTGAGGCTACCTCCACACCAGCCCGGAGCCTGACACTCCCCCTGACCTAAGCCCTCAACACAGCGCTCTGGGAGTCTTGCCATATGATTGGCAGACTGAATTTGCCATGATCCTAGGCCACAACCCTAACCTAGGTTGGCTTTTTTAAAGGACCACGTCCAGAGGACTGCCTCAAATTCCCCAGGGAATGGAAACACCCGAGCAAAGCAGGTGTACCTACCACAAGTTATAAATCATACCTTTTGTAACTCTAGAAAGGATTTAGAGCAGGAGAAATCTAAATGAAATCTTGAACCATTTCGTATTTTATGGAGAAGAACCAATTATTTATTTATACTTTCATACTATACTGAATGCAAAGCCTGAGCCTGATACTCTCCTTAACTCTAACCCTTAATTCAAATGTCCTTGAAGGTCTCCACAACTAAGCAGATCACATCTTCCATGCTTCTGGGACTAATCCTATCCAGCTTAAGGCATAGGTGTAAACATGAACACACCATTCTAACAAAAGGACATACAAGCACCCAAGAGACACATAAAAAAGTGCTCCACATCAATAGCCATCATGGAAATACAATCAAAACCACAATGAGATACCACCTTAAAACAGTTGGCATGGCTAAAATTATCAAGGCAGGCAATAACAAATGTTGGCGACAATGTGGCAAATGGGGAACACTCTGACACTGCTGGTGGGAATGCAAACTCATACAGCCACTCTGCCAAAGGTTATCAAGTTTCTTCAAGAACTTAAAAATACAGCTGCCCTATGACCCAGCAATTGCACTACTAGGTATTTACCCCAAAGATACAGATTGAGTGAAAAGTAGTGGCACCTGCCCCCCAATGTTCAAAGCAGCGATATCCACTCTAGCGAAACTAAGGAAAGAGCCCAGATGCCAGAACGAGATGAATGGATAAAGAAGATGTGGCTCACATCTACAATGGAATATTAGTCAGCCATCCGAGAGGATGAAGACTTACCATCACATGCACCTGGATGGAACTGGAGGGTATTATGCTGAGCAAAATTAGTCTATCAGAGAAACACAATTAGCACATGGGTTCACTCATATGTAAAACAGAAGAAACGCCACAGAGGATCAGAGGGGAAGGAAGGGAAAACTGAATGGGAATTCACCAGAGAGGGAGAAAAACCATAAGACACTCCTCATTAGAGAAACAAACTGAGGGTTGCTGGAGGGGAGGTGGATGGGGGATGGGGTAACTGGGTGATGGGCATTAAGGAGGGCACATGGTGCAATGAGCACCGGGTGTTATACACACCGGATCTATTATTGTACACTACATCTGAAACTAAAGATGTGTTATATGTTGGCTATATGTTGCTATATGCTGAATTTAAGTTAAAGAAAAAGGACTTAAGGAAACACTCCTAAAGATTTGAATGGAACCACCAAAGATACTGAACAGCCAATGCAATCTTGAGAAAGAAAAACAAAGCTGGAGAAGTCACAATTCCAGATTTCAAGTTATACTACCAAGCTGTAGTTATCCTAACAGTATGTTACTGGCACAAAAATGCACACAGCGACCAAAGGAACAGGATAGAAGCGCACATATAAACCCACAATATTGTGGCCAATTAATCTTCCACAAAGCAGACAATAGCGAAAAGAAAAAGGACAGTCTCTACCAAAAAATGGTGTTGGGAAAACTGGACAGCTATGCACAAAAGAATGAAATTACTCTGCTTCCTTACACCATACAGACAAATGAACTGAAAAGTTTCAGGATCTCAGTGGAAGACCTGAAACCATAAAAATCTTATAAGAGGGCATAGACAGTAACTTCTTGACAGGGACCAAAGCAATATTTTTCTAGACTGTCTCCTGAGGCAAAGGAAATAAAAGCAAAAATAAACTACTGGACCATATCAAAATAAAAAGTTTCTGCTCAGCAGAAGAACTATGAAGAAGTAATTATAATAAGACGACAAGTTACTGAAAGGAAGAAGATATTTGCAAATATTCTATGCAATAAAGGAATAGTGTCCAAAATATATAGAATGGATACAACTCAACACCCAAAAAACAAACAATCCAGTTAAAAAATAGTCAGAAGACATGAACAGATACTTCTCCAAAGAAGAAATACCGATGGCCAACGGTTCCATGAAAAGATATTCACCATCACCAAACCTCAATGAATAACAAAATCAAAGAAACATGTGGACAATAATACAACAATGGTAGGGACTTTAACACACATTTCAATGCAATGGACAGATTATCTAAGCAAAGGATCAACAAGGAAATAAAGGTTTTGAATGACATACGGGACCAGATGGACTTCACAGATATATGTAAAACATTCCATCCCAAAGCAACAGAATACACATTCTTCTATAGTGCACATGGAATGTTCTCCAAAATAGATCACATACTGGGTCACAAATCAGATCTCAAACAGTACCAAGAGATGGGGATCATTCCCTGCATATTTTCAGACTACAATGCTTTGAAAATGGAACTCAATCTCAAAAGGAAAGTTGGAAGGAACTCAAATACATGAAGGCTAAAGAGCATCCTACTAAAGAATGAATGGGTCAACCAGTCAATTCAAGAAGAATTTTTTAAAATCATGGAAACAAGTGAGAATGAAAACACAACTGTTTGATATCTTTGGGATGCAGGAAAGGCAGACATAAGAGGGGAGTATATAGCATTACAAATCTTTCTCAAGAAGCAACAAAAGACAAATACACAACAACCTACACCCAAAGAAACTGTAGAAAGCTAAACATAGAAGGAGAAGAGAAATAATAAAGATTAGAGCAGAAATCAATGAAGTAGAAACCAAGAGAATTGTAGAACAGATCAACAAAATTAGAAGCTGGTTCTTTGAAAGAATTAATAAGATTGATACACCCCTGGCCGGACTTCTCCAAAAGAAAAAAGAAAGGACCCAAATCAATAAAATATCGAATGAATGAAGAGAAATCACACCCAACACCAAAGAAATACAAACAAATATAAGAACATAGGATGGCAAGTCTATGTCAACAAATCAGGCAGTCTTGAAGAAGTGGATGCATTCCCAGAAACACAGAAATGACTAAAACTGAACCGGGAAGAAAAGGAAACCTGAAGAGACCCACAATCAGCAAGGAAATTGAAACAGTCATCAAAAATCCCCCAGGAAACAAGAGCCCAGTGCCAGATGGCTTCCCAGGGTAACTGTACCAAACATTTAAAGAAGATTTAATACCTCTTCTTTCGAACCTTTTCCAAAAAATAGAACTGGAAGGAAAACTTCCAAACCCTTTTGATGAGGACAGCATTACCTTGATCCCAAAACCAGACAAAGACCCCACCGAAAAGGAGAATTACTGACCACCATCCCTGATAAATATGGATGCAAAAATTCTCACCAGGATACTAGCCAATAGGATCCAACAGTACATTAAAAGGATGATTCACCATGACCATATCGAATTTTTCTTGGGCTGTAAGGGTGGTTCGACAACTGGAAATCAATCAATGTAATACACTATCTTAATAGAAGAAAGAACAAGAACATAGGATCCTCCCAATAGATGCAGAAAAAGCATTTGACAAATTACAACATCCTTTCTTGTTCAAAACTCTTCATCATGGGGGGATAGAAGGTACATATCTCCACAACATAAAGGCCATCTATGAGAACCCCACAGAGAATATCATTCCCAATGGGGAAAAACTGAGAGCTTTTCCTTTCAGTTCAGGAACACAACAGGAATGCCCATTTTCTCATCACTACTGTTCAACATAGTACTAGAATTTCTAGCCTCAGCCATCAGACAACAACAAAGAAATAAAAGGCATCCAAACTGGCAAAGAAGTCAAACTATCACCCTCTGCAGACAACAGGACACTTTCTGTGGAAAACCCAAAAGACTCCACCCCAAAATTGCTAGAACCCATCCAGAAATTCCATAAAGTAACAGGATATAAAATCAATGTACTAAAATCACTGGCATTTGCCCACAGCAACAATGTAACAGAAGAAAGAGAAATTAAGGAGTCCATCCCATGTATAATTGCACCCCAAACCATAAGATACTTAGGAACCCATCAAACCAAAGAGAGAAAGGATCTGTACTCAAAAAAACTATAGAGTCTAAGGCCATACCACCCTGAACGCGCCCGATCTCGTCTGATCTCGGAAAAAAACTATAGAATAGTTATGAAAGAAATGGAGAAAGACCAAAAAAAAAAAAAAAAGGGAAAACATTCCATGCTCATGGATTGAAAGAACAAATATTGTGAAGATGTCTACGCTCCCTAGAACAATCCACAGATTCAATGCAATCCCTATCAAAGTACCATCCACATTTTTCACAGAACTTGAATGAATAATCCCCATATTTCTATGGAAGCAGAAAAGACATAGAATAGCCAAACAAATGTTGAGAAGAAAACGAAAGCTGGTGGTATCACAATTCCAGACTTCAAGATCTATTACACAGCTTCAATCCTCAAGACAGTATGGTACTGGCACAAAAACAGACACATAGATCAATGGAACAGAATAGAGAAACCAGAAATGGACCCTCAACTCTAGGGTCAACTAATCTTCCTCAAAGCAAGATAGACTATCCAGTGGGGGAAAAAAGTGTCTTCAATAAATGGTGCTGGGAACATGGGGCAGTCGCACGCAAAAGAATTAAAGTGGACCATTTCCTTATACCATAGACAAAAAATAGACTCAAAATAGATGAAAGATCTCAAGGTGAGACAGGAATTCATCCAAATCCTTGAGAAGAACACAGGCAGCAACCTCTTTGACCTCAGCCAGAGCAACTTCTTGCTAGACACATCTCCCAAGGCAAGGGAAACCAAAGCAAAAATGAGCTGTTGGGATTTCATCAAGATTGAAAGCTTTTGCACAGCAAAGGAAACAGTCAACAAAACCAAAAGACAATAAACAGAATGACAGAAGATATTTTCAAATGACATATCAGATAAAGGGCTAGTATCCAAAATCTAGAAAGAACTTACCAAACTCAACACCCACAGAACAAATAATCCAATCAAGACATAGGCCAAAGACATGAACAGATATTTCTCCAAAGAAGACATCCAAATGGCCAGCAGACACATAAAAAAGTGCTCAATGTCCCATGACATTAGAGAAATACAAATCAAATCCATAATGAGATACACCTTACCCTAGTCAGAATGCCTAAAATGAACAAGTCAGGAAACGACAGATGTTGGTGACAATGTGGAGAAACAGGAACCCTTTTACAGTGTTGGTGGGAATGCAAGCTGGTGAAGCCACCCTGGAAGAATGTGTGGAGGTTCCTCAAGAAGTTGAAAATAGAGCAACCTTACAACCCTTCAATTGCACTCCTGGGTATTTACCCCAAAAATATAAATGTAGTGCTCTGAAGGGGCACCTGCACCCCAATATCTATAGAACAATGCCCACAATAGCCAAAGTATGCAAAGAAACCAGATGTCCATCAACAGATGAATGGATATATAAGGATAGGTATAGCACTGAATGTTATGTGACCATCAAAAATGAAATCTTGGAGCACCTGGGTGGCTCAGTGGGTTAAGCCTTTGCCTTTGGCTCAGGTCATGATCTCATGATCCTGGGATTAAGCCCCACATCGTGTTCTCTGCTTGGTGGAGAGCCTGCTTCCCCCTCTCCCTCTGCCTGCCTCTCTGCCTGCTTGTGATCACTCTCTCTGTGTCAAATAAATAAATAAAATCTTGTAAAAAACCGAAATCTTGCCATTTGCAATGATATTGATGGAAGTACAGGGTAATTATGCTAAGCAAAATAAGTCAGTCAGAGGAGGACAATTATCATATGATCCCTCTGATATGTGGAATTTAAGAAACAAGGCAGAGGATCATAGGGGGAACAGAGGAGAAAAGGAAGCAAGATGAAACCAGAGAGGGAGACAAAGCATAAGAGACACTTAATCTCAGGAAACAAACTGAGGGTTTCTGAAGGGGAGGTGGATTGGGGGAATGGGGTGGCTGGGGGATGGGCACTGGGGAAGGTATGTGCTGTGGTGAGCACTGTGTGTTGTGTAAAACTGAAGGACTTCAAACCTGTACCCCTGAAACAAATGTCACATTATATGATCATAATAAAAAAGAAATGAAAGAAAAATATTAATAATGAATAAGTAAACTAAGTAAAATTAAATAAATAAATAATCTTACTGAAGAAAGAAAGGGAGAAAGGAGGAAAGAAAGAAGACAAACAAGCGATTGAGCGACCTAGAGTCACCACTCTCCAATTTCAAGCTACATTACAAAGCTGTTGTCATCAAAACAGTATGGGACTGGCATAAAAACCGACACACAGGTCAGTGGAACACAATAGAAAGCTCAGAAACTGATAATCATAGTACTTTTGGCAAAGTTTATTCATTAGTATATTAAAAGTATATTTATATGGAGAGGGTGGTTGGATTACGGACATTGGGGAGGGTATGTGCTATGGTGAGTGCTGTGAAATGTGTAAGCCTGACGATTTGCAGACCTGTACACCTGGGGCAAATAATACATTATATTTTAATAAAAATAATTAATTAAAAAGTACATTTAAACTTAGCTGTGATAGAATTATTAACTCTGAATTGGAATTAGTAACATTTATGTCCTGTGCCAACCGTTGCTTCCAATAAATGCATTTCCTTAAACACACTGTTTTCTATAAATATATTATAAAATAAGGATGATTTAGAATCCACATTTTTAAGAGAGATTAAATTCACTTTAATAAACCTACCACAGAGAAGGAAATATGGATATCTATTATCACAACTGAGAACATCACAAAAGGAGACAATCAGACACAATCTGGTGTCTGATGGAAAGATTAGAATACTACTTAAGTAGTTCTGCTCCAATGTTCAACCTGTTGAAAGCTATAGAGCCAGCTTGTCATTTACAAAAACACAGACATCAGAGAAAGGTCCTAAGAAAGAGTGTGAAGACATCACCAATGAAGTCCACACTGCACATATTCCAACAGGAAAAATAATTTCCCTACAAATAAACTGTAAGATGAAAAAAGAAAAGAAAGGTAAAGAAAGATAGAAAGGAAGAAAGAAACCAGGAAAGAGAAAGAGAGAGAAAGAAAAGAAAAGAAAAGAAAAAAGAGAAAGAAAGAAAGAAAGAAAGAAAGAAAGAAAGAAAGAAAGAAAGAAAGAAAGAAAGAAAGAAAGGGCAAGAAAGCTCAGAAACTAACCCACACGTGTATGGTCTTAACTTATGACACAGCAGCAGATAATATACCGCGGGGAAAGGAGTGTGTCTTCAGTAAACGGTACGGGGAAAACCGGACACTAAACGCAGAAGAATGGGACTGGATCACCGTCTTGCACCGCACACAAAAATTACGAATGGATGAATGACCTGAACGTAAGAACTGAATCCATAAACCTCCAAGAAGAAAACACAGGTCGTCAATTTCTCCGTATTGGCTTTGGTGAAGAGACTTTTACATCAGACACCAAAAGCAAAGGCAGCAAAAGCAAAAATAAACAAGTGGAAGGACATCAAACTAAAGTTTCTGCATGACAAAAGAAACCATCAAACCCTTAAAAGGCAACCTACCCCATGAGAAAAAATATCTGCAGATCCTATGTATGAGAAGAGGCTAATATCCAAAATACACAAAACACTCCTTCAAATCTAAACAAAAACTGAATAAAAACTGGGGAGAATATGTGAATACATACTTTCCAAAAGCGGCACACAGGTGGCCAACAGACATGGAAAAAGTTGTTCAACATCACTAATTGTCGTCAGGGAAACATGAGTCAAAACCACAATCAGCTGTCACCTCACAACTGTTAGAACAACAATCGTCCCAGAGACAGACACCGGGTGTGGTCAAGAGTGTGTAGACAAGGGGACCCTGTGCACTGTCGGTGCAGCCACTGTGACAAATGCTATGGGGGTTCCGGGAAAAAATTAATACAACTACCACATGACCTGGTAATTGCTCTACTGAGTATTTCTCTGGAGAACACAAAAACACTCACTCGAGAAGAGAGATGCCTCCCATGATCACTGCCGCATTGTTCACAATAACCAGACATGGAAACATCAACCTTGGGAGCATTATGCTAAGTAACTCAGACACAGAAAGATCAACACCAGAGGCTCTCGTGGACATTCCACATGGAATCTAAGAAGTACTGAACGCATACATACTGAGAACAGATTGGTGGTCGCCAGATTCAGGGAAGGGGGGAAAGGGGTGAAGGTGGTCAAAGGTGCCACATTTGAGTGATAAAATCCGCAAGTCATGGAATGTTCTGTGCAGCGTGGAGTCTAAAGCTACCCCCGCAGGATGGGGTATAGTCTCCCCAGCTATTTGAAAGTACAAGGTTCCTAGGAAACCTTTCACAGCAGAAATGGTGTAAACTGAAAAGGGAATTACCATTCATTTCTATAGAAAAATGAGTGAGCATGCTCAGACTCCAAAAATTCCTCCTCTTTGACTCTTAGGCCTCAGCACACAACATCCTAACCCGAAATAAATGGAGATAAAGAACAGCAGATGCTCAGACCCAATTCAAAGTGCTGGTGGCTGGACGCGGAGAGCAGTGCCCAGGAAGGAGCTGATTGGGGTGCACGCCGCCTCTGTAGTGGCTCCCCACAAAACAGATGCTAAACACGATGCCCACTTTTTGACTTTTTTCATAAGAGGGAAATCCTCTTTAGGTTTCTTCCTGCTACTGAAGCTGGGGAATAACGTAGATCTTTCCAGTAAGCCAAGTATCTTACCATGAACTTTGAGAAAAGTGGGGGAGACTTGCTTGAATGTTGTTGAGAGGGTAGAGGTTCAAAGTTCTCCCAGACACAAACATCAGCAGATCTACTGTGAAAGGCACCTTCCTCAGCAGGTGGAACATGGACTACCTCCTTCCCCCAGAAATCTCCTTCGCCTTGCTCAGGACAACCAACAAGAGCTGGGAGTTACCTCAATTCCTCCTTTCTCCTGTTCCCAATATTGTACCCATTGGCAAATCCTGTGAGCTCCATCTTCAATAGGTACCGTGAATGGGACTAACCACTCCTTCCAAGGCCACCTGTCTGGTCCACACAAAAGCCCATCTCTTGCCTAAGTTCCTAGAAAACTTCATCATTGACCTCACTTGCCCATCCTCAACCCTATGTCATCTGTTCTCAATACTGTAGCCAGGATGGCCCAGGGTCCCATGGGGTCATGGCACTGTAATGGATTTTTGTCACCCTACTGTCACCTCCATTTGGTCATGTTTCCTGTGGCCACAGGGCCTTCTTGCTGGTCCTGGACATACCTGGCATGCTCCTGCCCCAGGGCCTTTGAATATGCTTTCCCTTCCATTTAGAAGGCTCCTGATGGGATGTCACTCACCATCTTTAGAACTTGACTCAAGCATCACCTTCCTAGTGATGTCTACCTGACCCCTAAGTGAATAGCAAGCAACACCTCCCCCCAGCCCTGTCTCCTGCTTTCTATTTCCAGAACAGTTATCACAGTCACCAGGCCATCTCGGCAAGTGAGAAACAAAGGCCTACTCGGACGGTTTCCTAGTCCAGAGCCCTGGGAGAAAAGGTGGCCAGAGCTCTTGCACAGCCAAGATGCCCAGGACAATGGGTCTGCCTACTGCACCCTGAAGACCATCAGGAAAATGAGCCATAAGAGGATCCACTTGTGCATGAAACCTGAAAGCAAATAACTTCCTCGATCCCAGATGACTATACACACTTCTTCCCCTTGCCTGATGGGCTCATCTAAGAAAGCTGAGCAGAGAAGCACCCCAGGGTCTAAATCTCCCTCTGGCGAAGGTCCTGGAAACAGACATCTCTCCTCCCTGCATCAGCCACCTGTGATTGACATCCGGCATGCTCCTGTGCTGGGGCAGAAGGGTGCACCTGTCCCTCTTTCCTGGGACGTCATCACAAACCAGGTTTTGCTGCAGTTTTCAGGAAGGAACCAGCAGCAGGCCCCCTATGTTCAGTCTCAGTCCTGCACGTCAGGCCCATGTGGAACTAGAGCATCAAGGACACTGGTGTGCTGTGTGGCCTTGGAACCTAATGGCAGGAGCTGAATTTCAGGTCCAAATGAAAACTGGCCTCTTACACACAGCACAGGAAAGGGGAGCATTTCTCAGGGCTGTGGCTCTGGAATAAGTGCCGCTGCTGGCTGAATTCACAGATGCCAGGCAGAGGACACCTGCGGTGCCTCAGCCGAGGAAGCGAGGGGCACACTGGGCAAGAGTCCATAATGCTGCCTGTGGGCTGCTTCCCACCAGGCCCCCTGCTGAGATGAAGGCCTGAGAACCCAACAGGAAGCAATTTTTGTTATCACATCTGCAGCCGGAGGGATGGCCAGGGAGCAGAGTCCTGTTCCTGGAGCAAGCTGGCCTGCCCATCACAAGCAAAGGCCCACTGCCAGGCCTCACAATCTCCCAGCTATCTGGTCTGACCACCCTGCCAGGCTCATACCTGCTGACACGGTGATTCTTATGACCCAGAGACTGCTTTCCTCCCCAGCTCAGTGCTGCTTACAGAGAAGCCAACTCCAGTCTCAGAAACGTGTTCATCATTAGCTCCGGAATTCCCTGGGTTTGCCTACATGGGCCCACCCAGGTGTGCCTTCCAGATCATTCCTCAGATACTCTAGGGTTTCAAGCCACCTTCAAGCTGCCCTTCAAAAGGCAGGAACGGGTCCGATGAGGCAGACCAGCCGAGTGACTCTGGGTGCGGGAAATTCGGACAATACACCCCTGAACACCAATGCTCCCCAGTCTAAGCTTCAAACCCTCCTCACTGGGCATGGAGCACCACATCAGCATGAACTCTGCTCTTTCAAATCTCTTGTCTCCCTTTCCTTCAAGTCAGAAACCAAGCTCCAGTCACCACTCTATTTTCCCTTCAGAAAAGTAAGGAAAAGTGGGCACAGCACACTTCTAACCAAATAGAATGCCTTGTTCATTCTCACACGGGCAGCCCTGCATTACCCGTACTAATGAGAGATACCACAAGTTCAGCCCTCATATATACATATTTGACCTAATATTTTTCCTTTTGATATTTCTATCTCAAAGTCAGTGTCTGGATTGCTTTCTTAACATCACAAGAAGAATAATGGCATGGTCACGTAAAGGTCTGGGTCTCTATAACCAGACAACATGGCTCTGGTTCAGATCAGGATGAAGACACAACCTCTTCCCATGAAGCAAAGCCCGGAGGAGAGCGGAGTGCGGATCCTGACTCGCCTCATGGGGGATGAGTTCCTTTGCTCCATGGACTTGTCCGAGTGCAGAGGATACAGGCACCCTCTGGGTTCATTCTGCCTCTGGGTTCATTCTGTTTTCTTCATAAATTCACAGTTCAAGTCAAAAGTGATTCAGTCAGGTTTCAGAGCCCGGGATGGGCCACCAGGTGAGCAGCAACCGCCCCCCGCCCCCACGGCCCTGCCACCAGAGAAGGCTAACAGGGGCCTGTGTTCCATTGGGAGCACAATGAGCCACACCCCAGGCTCCTAAACAACCTACACTGCTCCTCCGTTTCTCCCTGTCACAAAGGGCACTGCACCTGGCCACACCCCTGAGGCTGTGCTTCACCTTAAAAAATAATTTCCTTTTTTTTTTTTTTTAAGATTTTTAAAATTTATTTGACAAACAGATACAGAAAGAGAGGGAATGAAGCAGGGGGAGTGAGAGAGGAAGAAGCAGCCTTCCCACCGAGCAGGGAGGCCCCTGCCTGGCTCCATCCCAGGACCCTGGGATCATGACCTGAGCCGAAGGCAGACGCTGAACGACTGAGCCACCCAGGCGCCCCTCAAAAACAATTTCCAATATCAGAAAGTGTTTCACGGAAGAGAAAAACATGGACCCCCACAAAGGATTCTTGGACTATTTGAGAAGACTGCTTTCCCATTGTTTAAGTAAAACAGGAACGAAAACATAAAGATTGCCCCTTCCACTGGCAGGTCTGATTCACATAGTGATTAAAGAAGAGCAGGAAATAATAGAGAAACAGATGTTCTGATGACCCATCATGTCTACCATCCAACTTTTGAAACGTCACCCACATGCGAAGAACGAAGCCCAAACCAGCGTCTAGGCCTGGCAATGCAGAGAGGTCTGAATTGGAGTGACGGGGACAGACGACGAGGTTGTAGGTGTTGGGGCAGGCTGGTGGCACAGAAGCAAGTGTTCCGCCAGCTCTCCACCTGCACCTCACCTGTCCTCAGCCAGGAACCTGCTCCCGGCCCTGACCTGTCACAACTGTCACATGGGGACACACAGCCAGCCCGGGAGCCGGCCCTGCCCACAGCCTCCTGCAGAATGCACTCCGCTCTCCTCCCGGACCCCTGTCAGCTCTACCCAGCCCTGGAGCTCCCCTGTCTGCCACAAAGCTCCAGGATCCCCCCTTCCAAAATTACACTGGCCCAAGGCTTTCACGAGAAAGGCAGGAGGCTCCCTCCTGAACGGTTAACACCTCCTTTCCTCTTCTGTCGTGGTTCTCTGCACTTACCTTCCTCCCTGGGCAAACTGTAAGTCACGTTTCAATGGAACATGAACGTGCTCTGATACCTGAGTCTTTCCCTGCAGCTGTCCGAGGGCTCCTTGTGCAATAAGAAACTAGCGTGTCCCACCACAGTGTGTTTGAAACCTACCATCTACAGAATAGGAGAGCGAAAATCCCTCCATTTTTACCTCACTCTTCGTGAAGCAGAACACGGTCTTGTCTTTTCTTCACTGACTTCAATTCCAGGTAGTTTCCATGCAGCGTTCTCTCCTTTGCTTCGGGGCTCGGGTTTAGTGATTCCTCACCTGCAGACAACAGCCGGCGCTCGTCACAAGTGCCCTCCCTCATAGCATCGCCCCTTTGACCCTTCCCCACACACACCTGCCCTCTAGCAACCCACGGTTTGTGCTCTAAGGTGAGTGTGTTTCCTCATTTGCCTATCTTCCTGCCCCCACTGTGTGCATCTGTGCCCTTTCTGAAATTCCACACGACTGAAGTCAGTGGGGATTTGTCTTCCTTACAGAGTTTGCTTAGCTTAGTCCACTCCAGATCCAACCGCATCCTTGCAGATGCTAAGATTTCATTCTCTGGGAAGCTGGGTCCTGTTCCATCGCATATCATCTCCCCCGTCTTCTCTCGCCATTCATCAGAGAATGCACACTGGGACTCCCTCCACAGTTTCGCTATTGTCGATAATGCTGCTGTAAACATCCCGGTGCTCGTACCCCACTGAACGTGCATTCTCGTGTCCTTTGGGTAAATACCTAGGAGTGCGATTGCTGGATCCTAGGGTTGTTTGATTCTGAGCTTTTGGAGGAACCACCACACTGTGTTCCAGAGTGGCTGCCTCAGCCCACATGCCCGCCAACAGTGCAGGAGGTTCCGCTTTAAGCACATTAATTACCTGCAGCAATTTCCTAAGGAGGAAACGGAAAACCTGTGGAATAGCCTTACTCACCCAGCGTCAGGGAAGCGGTTCCCAAAATTCCCCTCAGGGTTCCTGACGCCGAGCCCCTTGAAGACACCAGCATACCTCTATCCAGGAGAATTCCCAAAGATTCCCCTTCTGACTTCTCCACAGATGAAACTACAGAGAAAATACGGCGTGTCCAAATATGTAGATGATCCATTTAGTGAAACTAGAAAGTCAAGTTTAACTTTTAAATTGTAAAAGGCTCCTTGGAATCATTCAGAATTTTCCCTCTGCCCTCACTGTAACTCTTTAGATGAAAAGACTAATCAGTTAGGAAACATCACCTTTGACAAATGACATCATCCAAGTCTCTATCTGACCGCAGACAGCCACCTAACTCTAGATGCCGGCCACTCCTCTACAACCTCAGCCCAATGGCATAAACACCATTAGATGAAGGAACAAATTATATGTTAAAAACACACAGAAGAAATCTCATCTTCCCTTTCTAATCAAAGCGATTGCCTATGAAAGAGATGTTCCAAATACCTTCATAAGCCAGAAATGAACAGAGGAAATGGGACCCCCTGCCACGTTCTCCCTGCAGGGAAACTCAGGAGCTCTGGCACCCGCTCTAGATTGCTCACAGCTCCTTAGTTTGACTTTGTGGCTCTATTAGAGAAGGGGAAAGCCCAGGAGGTTTGGGGTTAAAAAAAAGTTTTACCTCCCGTCCTGACATGGATGTGACATTGCACCCAATGTACCTGCTGCTTTCTCTGATGGCTGATGTCCTGTGACAAACCACAAGACTGACTCAGACGCTGACTTCAAAACTTCGGGTCTCGTGGAGCCAGAGTGGGGAAGTGTTGTCAGGTGGAGATAAGAAGGCACCTCTGACCGAACACCTGCTCCAGTTCCTGCAAGGAGGGGAGACACATGCTTGTTTCTTAAGTAGTAATTAGTTTCATTCTAAAGTTGACCAATGCTATTTTCCTTTCTGGAAAAGCGAAGTTGCTCTTCCAAAAAAAACGCTCAATTCATCTTTTCCAAATGCGACATGAGTCAGGTCTGGTTTCCTCCAAGCTCCACACCCCCACCAGGAGGCCCACCTCCAGAATCCTGACAGCCTATTACCACCAGCCCCAGGGACATGGGGCACAATGCTGAGTTGGTGGACAGCTCTTGGGGTGTTACCACCACTCTTGAGCCTGGGGAAACAGAGACTATACAGCTCACCACTGCCTCCTGTACAAACAAGCTGCAGTGTGTCTCCTCTCAGGGTCTCTCACCCAGTACCTCACCACTGCCCTCAGTGCCGACAGGCTGCACTGACGCATCCTCCAGCGTCTTTTGCACTGTAGCTCACCACTGCCTGCAGTGGTGTGAACCTGCATTGCTGGGCCTTCCACTGTCTCACAATGCAGCTCACAACTGCCTCCACCGGTCTCAAGCCCCACTGGCACATCTTCCACCATCACCCAGACTGCAACTCAACACTGCCTCCAGTGGTGGAAATCTGCACCGCCTCTCCTTTCCATGCCTTGCACTGGATCTGTCCACTGCACCCATTGTCAGGAAGTGCCAGTGTCATCTTCCAGCGTCTCGCCCACTGCAGCTCAGCACTGCCTCCCTGGGCGGCAAACTGAACTGCCCCATCTTTCAGTATCTGTTGCACTGGAGTTCAGCACTGGCTCCAGTGTTGGAATGCTGAATTATGAGAGCTGCTTGGTGGCATGGCAGTGCAGAATTCTGTCACTGGAGGCAGTGCTGAGCTGCACTGTGAGTGCCGCTGGGAGACATGCCAGCACAGCTTGCAGCCACAGGAGACAGTGGTAAGCTCCAGTGCGAGGTGTTGGAAGAAACTGCAATGCACTTTCATGCCGCTGGATGCAGTGCAGAGCTTCAGTGCAAGATGCTGGAAGGAGTGGCAGTGTTGGTTCCCGACACTGGAGGTATGAGATCTCTGTCCAAATCTCATGAGAACTCAGGTAGTTCTCATGAGATTTTTACTCAAATATCGTCAGAACTCATTCCACATACCATGAGATGAGAACTTATTCCAAATCTCGAGACATCTAATGCAAAATTGCCAGAGAGCTCGGTCTAAGTTTTATGAGAACTCGAGCACTTCCCACGAGATTTGTACTCAAATCTCGAAAGAGCTTATTCCAAACCTTATAAGATCTCAATCCATATCTTGTGAGATCTCAGTCCAAATCTCCGGAGAGCTTAGTCCAAATCTTGTGAGAACTTGTTCCAAATCTCATGAGATCTCAGTCCAAATCTCATGAGAGTTCAGTCAAATCCCATGAGATCTCAGTCCAGATCTCAAGAGATCTTGGTGTAAATCTCATGAGAACTTATTCTAAATCTCAAGAGATCTCAGTCTAAAACTCCTGGGAATTCGGGCAATTCTCACGAGATTTCTACCCAAATCTAGAAATCTCCTGAGAACTCACATATTGTGTGAACTTATTCCAAATCTGGAGAGATCTCAGTCCAAATATCCTGGAAACTTGGGCTGTTCTCATGAGATTTCTACCCAATTGAATCTCAGCTCTCAGTTATCTTACAAACTGGAACATCACACAACAAGGTCTAAAGGGCTGGAAAGATACAGACCTAGCCAGTTGCTCATACCCAAGACAGGATCATCTGGCCAGATGACAAAGTGGCTGCCCTGTGGACATGCCCTCAAAGCTATCAGGATGAGCCCCCATAAACGTAAGCTTTCTGGGAGTTGATTTAGCAACGTCTAGGAAAAAGGCAGAGCCAGTGTGTGGTCCCAAAACTCCCCTCCAGAGGCCCCTGGAGAGAGAGAATTTATGGGCTACTGCATCTCCAGTCCCATCCTTCACATTTATTGGCTTTTTGATGAATGTGACAGCAATTTTTCTGTCAACAGGTTCTCATTAGGGGCCTGGCAATGTTCTTTCTGACCATTATTTTACTCAGTATCATGCCTGGTCACTGGGAGGAGAAGAGGTTCCATTTCACATCAGTCTTTGTGGCAGCTGAGAGCTGGAGTAGGTTGGGGAACTGGGCGGATCACACCGACACTCCCCTGTGCTAACAGTCACCCAGCGGGCATGCAGAGAATTGGGACAAATGGCCAGTCTTTAATGAACGGCCCCTTCCCTGGTACCATGCCTCTCCATTCCTTTAAGGGCATATTTTAGGTTTGATTCTGTTTCTTTATGAAATAAATTATGGGGGGGCACCTGGGTGGCTCAGTAGGTTAAAGCCTCTGACTTTGGCTCAGGTCATGATCCCAGGGTCCTGGGATCAAGCCCCGCATCGGGCTCTCTGCTCAGCAGAGAGCCTGCTTCCTCATCTCTCTCTTCCTGCTTCTCAGTGATCTCCGTCTGTCAAATAAATAAATGAAATCTTTTAAAAAATAAAATAAATGATGGGGCTTCTGGGTGGCTCAGTCATTAAGTATCTGCCTTCGGCTTAGGTCACGATCCCAGGGTCCTGGAATCCATCTCTGCATCAGGCTCCCTGCTCAGCAGGAAGGCTGATTTCCCTCTCCCACTCCCCATGTCTGTGTTCCCTCTCTCACTGTGTCTCTCTCTGTCCAATAAATAAATAAAATCTTTAAAAATAAATAAAAATAAAATAAATTATGGAGAACTTATTGGTGAAATAATTGCTAGGACTTACTTCTGAGAGGTGACAAATTCTCACCACGAATGACAAGTCTGCCTTAGCAAAGTCTGGAACTCGCAGGCATTGAAAGAGGCATTCCGTTTCCTTCACGGACAGTTTATTTCACCCCTCAAATGCACTGTCTTAACGAGACCCGATGGTACAGGAAAGCACATGGAGGCATCTCCCCTTCTCATCACTTGTTAGCAACCATGTCAACCTCCACCTGCCCGCTCCATCTTCCCTGCCCCCCAGATGCACAAGTCTAACCTGGAAGAGCACCTTTTTTAAAAAAGGCTTTTAATTATGAACAATTTCAAACACATGGAAAAGTTGAGAGAAAGTGTAATACACTACCATGTACTCAGGTTTTCTCTGTTTTTATTTTGAGAGAGAGCACAAGCGAGGTGGAAGGGCAGAGGGAGAGGAAGAAGCAGGCTCCCTGATGAGCAGGGAACCTGATGGACAGATGTTGGGCTCTGGACAGATGTTGGGCTTGATCCCAGGACCCCAGGATCACAACCTGAATTTAAGGTGCTTAAATGACTGAGCCACCCAGGCACCCCAAGCGTGTACTCCACTTTAACAGTTAATACTCAGCTTTATAACAATTATCAATGGATAACGTACTAATTGTCATTGCCAATCTTCTCTCATCCTCCCATCCCACACTATTTTGAAAGGAACCCCAGAGTCGGCTCAGTAGAACAAAAGATGCTGCTATCATCTAGGAAATTCCAGGCCATTTAGGAGTCAGTGTCAGGAACAAAGGTCAAAGACCAAATATTAGAACAAAAGATGCTCCTAGTGCTCTTATCAGGAAATCACAAGGGTCTCAGGAGCTCTGTGCCAAGAACCAGGGCAGAGACTAACACATACGTTTTCTATGATCTGTTAGCAAAACTTATCATATACCTTCCCTCCTCTGTTTCACTCCCCTACTCCTGCTCCCTGGGATCACCTTCCAAAGTAAACCACCTGTTTATCAACTTGGGGCTTGGGCTCTGCTTTCTCCAGGAAACTCAGGCTAAGACATCAACCCAGGAGAGGGACAAAGGGAGTTCTAAGAATGACAGCAAAGGGAAGTCCCAACATGATGTCCAGGCAGGAGGTCTGGAGAGGAAACAGCCCCAAAAGAAGGAGACTAGAAGCTTCTAGAAGGATGTGTCCAAGAGATCCACTGAAAGTCCTATGTCTGTCATTAGACATGACCCACATGTGGAAAGCTGTCCTGAGAGGCCAGAAAGAGGGAGTCGGAACAGCAGGAACCTGTTTAGGTCATCGCTGTTGACCAAAGAGCAGTGCAAAGGTAAGAGAAAGTTAGTCACATTAGTCGACATCCTTAAAAAATGGCCATATCCTATACCCTTTACCCTCAGGAAAGAATCAGAAATTGAGAAGAAGCTTTATTTTATTTATTTATTTATTTATTTGAGAAAAAGAGAGAAAGAGCATGAGCAGGGGGAGAGGGTGGGGAAGCAGAGGAAGAGGGAGAAGCAGGCTCCCCGTGAAGCAGAGAGCCTGATGTGGGGTTCGATTCCAGGACCCTGAGATCATGACCTGAGCCAAAAGCAGATGCTTAACCAACTGAGCTACCCAGGCGCCTGAAAAAAAGCTTTATGAAGAACTGAGAGCAAGGGTAACAGTGAGTTATAGTAACGGCATATACCACTGTTGATATCCCAGTTGTGAACACGGTGCTCTAAGATGGTAACATTAGACGCTGGAAGAAATTACAGGAGTTCTGCACTACCCTTGAAACTCATCAGTAAATCTAGAGTTATTTCAAAATAAAAAGTTCTTTTAAAATTTTTCAAAAAGATGTAATTTATTTGAGAGAGAGAGCATGAGAAGGGGGAGGGTCAGAGAGAGAAGCAGACTCCCTGCTGAGCAGGGAACCCAATCAGGACTGGATCCTGGCACTCCAGAATCATGACCTGAGCCAAAAGCAGTCACTTAATCAACTGAGCCATCCAAGCACCCTAAAACTTTTTTTTTTTTTTTTAAGCGATACCCAGTGGGTCCTGCGTGGCTCAGTTGTAAATATCTGCCTTCAGCTCAGGTGATGATCCCAGGGTCCTGGAATCAAGTCCCCAGTCGGGCTCCCTGCTCAGTGAGGAGTCTGCTTCTCCCTCTGTCTGCTCTTGCCCCCTTGCTCACTCTCTGTCTCTCTCAAATGGATAAAATCTTTAAAAAAAAAAATAAAGGGATAGGGCACCTGGGTGGCTCAGTGGGTTAAAGCCTCTGCCTTCAGCTCAGGTCATGATCCCAGGGTCCTGGGATCGAGCCCCACATCGGGCTCTCTGATCAGCAAGGAACCTGCTTCCTCTTCTCTCTCTCTGCCTGCCTCTCTGACTACTTGTAATCTCTATCAAATAAATAAATAAAATCTTTTTTAAAAAGGGATATGCAGTTGTATTAGGATTCTTTAAGAACCAGAACCGACAGGACAGTGTGACAGAGATCTCTAGAAAGAGATTAATTATGCAGAATTGGCTCACACAGTTATGGAGTCTGAGTGGTCCCACCATCTGCAGTGGGCAAACTGAAGACCCAAAGAGCTAGAGCTAGTGGTGACATTCAAAGGTGTAAAACCACGTCTCAAGGCCTGTGACCCAAGTGCTCTAAGGGCAGGAGAAGACTGACGTCCAAGGTCAGACAAGGAGTGTAGGAATCTTGCCCTCCTCCAGCTTATACAGAAGGAAGAGGAATATTTAATTATCAAAAAATGTCTAAATTTTGGGGTACTACGTAAGAAAGGCATTGATCCTATAAACCAATATAAGCCCCACCCTTTTAGGTTATCGCAAGCTCAGTAAAAACTCAGTGGCCCCAGACGCTCGCTGAATTAGAACGACTGGTATCTATTTCTTGTTCTCCGTACAAAGCAGCAGTTACAAACTTCTCCAGAAGAGGGCGATGGTGCCTTACCTCTAGACAGAAATCCCAGCTGCCTAATTTGCTAAATTAGAACCTTGGATGGAAAAATCACGTTTGCTTCTTAGTCCCGAGAATGAATGTAACTTATTTAGCAGGTTATATGGTAAACTTAGTTAGATGTTAGATCAGACCAGGCGATGGAAAGGAAGAAGTTCATAAACAGATTATGTGTTGTTGTTGTTGTTGTCGTTGTTTAAATAATATACAGTTGGCAACCTCACAGTGTGCCGTAAAGATTATTCCTGACTATTTATGCGGGGGCCCCCCGTAGAGGAATGGCGCTATATCAGGGTTTCTCAGGCCCGGCACTATGGACACTGCGAGCCAGCTCTTCCTTGTCTGGGGGCCCTCCTGTGCCTTGCGGGATGTTTAGCGGCACCCCAGCCTTCCCCGACTGGAGGCCGGCAGCACCCTTCCCCCGCAGGTGTGAACACCAAAACTGTCTCCAGACTTTGGCAAATGTGCCTTCGAGGAGGATGAGGAGGTACAAAGTCACTCCCAGCTGAGAACCGGTGGCCTAGGTAATCATCAGTCTGTTTACCCATCACGGTTTCTACGGTGCTAAAATGGGACCCGCAAGGCGCTTTGCACCCTGTCCAGGGCCGAGGATGTGAAAAGGAATCATTGGTTTCTCGAGAGCTTTCAGGCATCGTAACTTGGGGCAGCTGCTTCCTCTAAACCCAACCCCACTTCAGAGCAGAACTCAGCACCTTCCACTTCCCCCAAGTAGACTCAGAGAGCTGTACGGGAAAATGGAGGTATCACCATAAGGCTTCCCAAGGACGCGAAGGAGAGAAGCCCCTTCATAAGATTCTCCTTGTGACATTTCTGCTCCTGCCCTATGCCCCCCACAATTTCTGGGCGGGGTCCCAGTCTGGCTTCAGCTCCAGCTCACCCTGCAGCACACTCCACCCCCAGATGCTATCAAAGTATCCCAACCAATAAGATGTCCCCCTTCTTGTGACACCTTCATCCACCTCCGTGTGTAGATGAGCATACTATGTGATGGTCCCCAAGCCTCCCAGCTGTGAGTGATGGGAGCAGGGCTCTGACTCCAGCCATGGAGACGGCACCCCTGTCAGGACACAGAGGAATAGTGCCCAGAGCTCACGACACTTTCACAGTTTTCATGTTCATTTCTTTTCATGTTCGTTTTTCATGTTTTCGTGTTCATTTCTTTTAAAATCAGAAAAGGGCCACTGTAAAATAGAATTTTTTTTTCCTTTGGACAAAGGGACCTATGAAGACAAATGTACATATAGTCCCCCAAATCACCCTACAGCCCCGATGTTGTTAACATTTTTGGTGAGGGTGTCCCTGGGTCCACTGATCTGCGCCCTGTCTCACTACAACAGAAAGCTAACCTCAGCTCTGGGGGTGGGAAGGGTGTAGAGGCACACATCTTCTCTATGACGGAGTCAGTGGTATCCTCTTCAAATACTCATTTGTCTACTCAACAAACATTTCAAATGGCCTGCTATGAATGAAAAAAATAATAAATTTCAAAATAGTAATAAACTTTTGGTTTAAAGAATACATTAATTCCAAGTTATAAAATATTAAATTCTACACTCAATACTTGAGTCACCAGGATCTTACTAGCTATTTTTCCAACACTGTGGGGGGCGAGGGAGGGAGAGGGGAGGAGGAGGGTCACGTGTCACACATTTTACTGCTGCAATCTCTTCCCTTATTGCTGGAGTGGGGGAGCAATGGGAGTTTTATGTGTCTGTCTCAGGCCAGGCGAGATGTGGGGTGGGATTTGGCCTCTCGGTTTGAGTCTCATTTGGTTTCGTTTGCTTCATTCTTCTTCCCTACTCTGAGAACAAGAAGAAGTAAAGAGATTCCTGCCTAGGAAAGAAATTCTATCAAAACTGACTATGCTCCTTGGCCGTTAACAGGTCTCAGGCAGGGTCTGGGTGTTTGCTGCAAGGCTGTATTGTTCCATGGGGGACTCTGATTCAGAATAGTACATTTTAAGAGAATTAGGGTTTTTTTTTTTTAAATGTGTGTAGTGGGTGCACACAATGGCTCGCTAATTCTATTTTGTTCCGTTTGACCTTAAGTTCACATTCCCTGAGCACACAGCCCCTCGTGCCTCAGTGCACTCCTACCACTATTTGCATTAGCAGCTTCTTGGTACTCTGATGTTTAACGTGAGACTGTGCCCCCCAACCAGCCACCCAACCCCTCCTCACCCCATCCCAAGACCCATCAGGCCAGCTACCATCTCACTCTAATTCTCAGCACCTGCAGCTCGGATTTTCTTTCTTTCCTTTCCCCTCCCCCTCTTCCTTGCACATTTTCTCACACTCCAATATAAGCTGCATGAGGGCAGGGAACTTGTCTTTCTCCTTCACGTCGGTATCCCCCCCTTGAGAGGACACGCCTGGCACAACATAGGCGCCCAACCATTATTTGTGGAATGAACAAATGAATGAATGAAAGAATGAATGAATAAGCTCTCTGTGAAGAGGAGAAGACTTTGTATCAGCAGCTTCTGTCTTTGCCCAGAGAGCTCTTCACAGTCAGCTGGAGGACTGCAAAAGGAATGGAGGCCAATGAGAAAGAATTCTTAACATAAGAAAGAGAATAAAGAAACAGAGAAGTAAGGATTCCCCCATGATGAAAATTCAAAAACCTCTTCCATGTAGTAATTTCATCTGTTTGTGGCAAGGATTTGTATCATATATCTCCGTACATTCCCATGACTTGCACAACTGGGTGTGTAATTAAGTGTTAGAGTGTATGGACAGAATTTACAAATCTTCAGCACTCTCAGCCACTAGGAGTGAAAGCGGGCTGCCACTGAGCTCAGGGCTGGGCTTTGGCAGTTGGGGGTGCTCCCCAGGACAGGCGCAGGGCCACTGAGTCTCTGAGAAGATACTCACTGCAATGATCAATCAGGGCTTCAGGCTGAGCACGAAAAGCAGAAAGTCCAGGTAGGAGCTAACATGTCACAAGAAATGGGGACATTCTGGACCCAGGCATTTTCTGTGAGGTCAGAGACCACCCGCATGAGGCCTGAGAGCCAGCATGATGAAACCACAGGACCATAGAGCAGGGTGTGGTTGATTTGAATTCCCGGGGTGGAAAAGGTGCAGGCGATCATAAGATCCCGCTGTGTGTGGGAAGTGGGGTGGATATGAAGGTCACCGGAGGCAGGAGGTCAGGACGGGGGTGGGGGGGTAGGGCACCGCTGGGCTGTCTTTGCAGACACTGCAGGACCTTGGCAGGAACAGAAGTAGACAGGGCTCCCCCTGCAGAGACCAGCACAGGGCTTGGAGATAGAGACTGAAGGGTAGCAGAATACACCGCCCGAAACATGAAGAGGAGTTCAGGACATGCCACCCCAAAATACACCACTTGGCTCTATGGATTATTTTAAGCCACAGGCACTTGAAAAACAGCATAGGCAGGAAGAGGCTTTCTCTGAGCAACCCTTATCTGTCCAAGAACAGATCCTCCAACAGGAAGTCTGAGTCCTTGATCCCTTCCCTCCCTGGGAGTTTCCTCCATCACGAAGAGTAGCTTTCATCCCAACAGAGGGCACCAGAAGTCAAAGCCACACCCAAACCTGGTCACAAAATGTCACACTCCTCTCTGTTCTTCTAGAACCCCTCATCCTTCAGGGTAATCACTTCCTCGCCCCTAAGAGGCCTACCTCCCCTTCCCCTCTCCCTATTTGGATTGTATCTGAGCCTGAGTTCCGTGTCACCTCAGAGGGATATTTACCTCTCCCCAGGTGTGTCCCATGTATAACCAAGGTCTATATGTTCACCAATCTGTTTTTCTCTTGTTAATTCTTCTTTCATTACAGAGGTCTCAGCCACAAACACAGAAGGTAGGTGGGTACTTCTGCTTTTACCCGAGAGCTACCAGGCCGTCACCTAATAAAGTATTTTAGAGAAAAGGCAGTACAGGGAAATAAAAAGAAGTATGTGTGTGGGTCCCTGTTAACAAGTTTGCAAGAGTGGGCTTAAATGCATGGACCACTTCCTGTCTGCACGTTCCTTGTTGGTGGTTGTCAAAATCTCCTCCTGGATCACCATTTAGAGTCACCAGGAATGTGTCACATCAGATGTACTGATACAGAATCTCTGTGTTTGGAGGAGCACAGGCATTTCCATATATATCCCTACCCCAGGAGATAAATACATATTCCTTCCATCTTGCGCTATGTAGTTCTTCATGGAGTGGCCAAGTACAAAATTTTCCTGAGGAGCACAGTCTCCCATTAATTACCCTCCTCCAGTTTCATGTTTGCTTTCTCAAGTCCTAAAGTTGCTTTTTAATAAGGGAGTAGTAATCTTAGCCCATTGAGCTCCTATTTGTTTGTTGTTTAAATGACGCCTGGATTTCACAGTTGGGCTATGTTTATATGGCCCTTGGCGTCCTCCGAGAGAATTTTAGTGCCAGTAAGAAAACGTGTCTTGCTTCTCTCCTTGCTTATCATTTCCACTGCTCAAGCATGTTGTCCTAGGATGTCCCCAATGTGAGGCATGAGAGCCACAGAGAGGGGCAAGAGACCCTGGCTAGGCTTCAAGAGCAACAGAAGCAAGTCAAAAGGAAATACCAGGGAAAGAGGACCTTCCCCAAGGACAGTTTGAGGACGCTGGCAGGCTGCAGAATTTATTTCAGTAATAGTGAAAACCTAGTGTGATTCTTTCTGAATGGCCACCATCTCCCTGCTTAAGTTCCTGGAGGGGTAGGGATTTAAAATGAGGTCCTTGGAAGAACTGGAAATGCCTTGAAGATGAACCCTATTCTTTGGAGTTGTGTGCAACACCCAAAATGAAATGCATGTGTAAAGCCTCACTAATATCAACAGTAAGTTTAAATTCTACTCAATTCCAGTGAGTTTTATTTTGATGTGTGTGTGTCAGAAGTTGGCAACCAGTCCAGTATACAGAATGCCCAACCACCCAACAAGGGAAAGTCAAGAGCAATGAAGAGCCCGAGACCCAACCCCAGTGCCATTCCAACCAGTGCACTACTCAGTGGGTCCCGAACTTCACCAAGAAGATCCACCCACATCTGATTTATGTTGGCCTTCCACATAGTATTTCAATTGCTAAAAGTATCCCTTTCCTTTAAATTTTCTATTAAATGTTTGAAAACCATTGTCCCTAAAGTATAGTATCTGAGACCAAGGAATGACCTTCCCAAGAATGAAGGAGCTCATTAATGGCAGATGTAAGATACATTCATTTCCTGTTCTGCTGTAACAAGTTGTGACATCCTAGTGACTTTAAACAATTCAAATGCCATTACCTCATAGTTCTAGAGGTCAGAAGTCCAAAATGAGTTCCACTGGGCTAGAATCAAGGTGTTGGCAAGACTGCATTCCTTCTGAAGCTCGAGGGGAGAACAAATTGTCTTGTCTTTTCCAACTTGTGGAGGTCACCCACATTTTTTGATTGTGACAGCAGCCACAACCACAACCCTTCAACCTCTGCTTCCCTCATGATACCTCCTTCTCTGGCTCTGACCCTCCTACCTCCCTCTTATAAAGACCCTTGGGATTATACTGGGCCCACCTGGGTAATCTAGGCATCCCTTCCCATCTCACAATCTTTTTTTTTTTTTTAAGATTTTATTATTTATTTATTTGACAGAGATCACAAGTAGGCAGAGAGGCAGGCAGAGAGGGAGAGAGAGAAGGAAGCAGGCTCCCCGCTGAGCAGAGAGCCCAATGTGGGGCTCGATCTCAGGACCTGAGATCATGACCTGAGCCGAAAGCAGAGGCTTTAACCCACTGAGCCACCCAGGCGCCCCACCATCTCACAATCTTTTACTGCATATGCAGTAAAGGAATTTTGCCTTTTGCCACGTGAAGTAACATTCACAGTTATGATCAGGAATGATCAGGCTATGATCAGGAATTCAAACCTCACCCCTGCCTCCCCAGCACCAAGCCAACCAACAAGAGGAACCATAAAGCCGAAGGCCAGATCTCCCTGATAGCATGGAGTCTTCTGAGCAACCCAGCTGAGAAAGATCTAATGATAACTAGAAATGAATGATGCAGATTCTCCAATGAAGACAAGTGATCTTCTAATCTAGGAAGGGGAGAATAATCAACAGAAAGGTCCTCCTCGTTCCCAGGGCTGGTTTCATGGACACGTGAAGGGAGCAGTCCCCCAGGGCCCATGCTTAGAAGGACCTCGCATTTGGTTTAAGGCTCTGCCATCACCCTCTTGCAATTGTTAATCATTTCTGAACAAGAGGCACCTCATTTCCATCTTGCACTGGGCCCTGCAAATCATGTAGCAGGTCCTACAAGTATATAGTACATGTGATTATGTAGGACTAAGGGTTAAGACAACAGCAAAATGCTCTGAGTCTCAACTTACACGGCAGATATCTAATCTAGACATTAAATCAGATAAAACTCGGCAGAGAATTCTCCGTCCTATCCAGGTGGGGCCGGGCCATCCTTTAGAGAAGCTGCAGGGTATTTCACTGCATTTCAGGGAAATAATTGAGGACTCAGCTGACAGGCTTATATGCATTTTTGACCAAGGTTCAGGCAACTCAAGAGAAGAGCCAAACACCAAATTGAGTCTGAACATTTGGAAGTTAAGTTCTTTAACAGACTCAACCACCACCATCAGAATAAGATTTTAAAATCTAAGAGGAGGGATGCCTGGGTGGCTCAAGTCAGTTAAGTGTCTGCCTCCAGCTCAGGTCATGATTCCCAGGGTCCTGGGATTGAGCCCTTAGTTGAGCTCCCTGCTCAGCAGGGAGCCTGCTTCGCCCTCTCCTTCTGCTGTGCCCCCCACTTGTGCATGCTCTCTCTGTCAAATAAATAAATAATACCCTTTAAAAAAAGACTTTAAAAAAATCAAAGAGGAAAGGCACACCACAGTACACAAGAAGGTGAAGAGAACTTTTCTCATATGGTGGCTGTCTGGGCAAGATTCAAGGAGGTTTAAGTGAGGCTTCACTAAGCAGAGCATCGAGGACATGGCCTACACATACTAGATGCTAAATAAATAAATGCAATCCTCCTTTTCTCTTCAAAAAACCCTCTTTGTACACTCTTATCTTCTCTGAATCGTGCCAAGTAAGTCACGACTTTAAGTGACATCTGCCCTTCTGTGTACCTCAACATCCCAAATTGTTATGGTCCTAACTCCCAGGACCTCAGAATGGGCCTGTATTTGGAGACAGGACTTTTAAAGAGGTAATTATAATAAAATAAGGCCCTATGGTGGGTCCTCATCTGACAAGACTGGAGTTCTTACAAGAAGAAGAGATGAGGACATAGGAAAAGAGAGAAGACCAGGTCAGGACACAGGGAGAAGCCACTGTCTAAAGCCAAGGAGAAGAAGAGGCCTAAGAAGAAAGAAATGCTGTCAAACCTCGATCTTGGACTTCCAGCTCTCAGAATTGCAGGAAAATAAAATTCTGTTGTTTGAGACACCCAGTATGAGGTACTTTGCCATGGCAGCCTGAGTAGAATCATACAGCTAACATCACCAGAATTGTGGGTTTTGCACAGAGGCAAGCCTAGTCTGCCCAGAAGAAGAAGATACCTGAACAAGGGTAGCACTGCTCTCCCACAATCTGGGACCTGGACACCTCCCACAGGTACTCGGCCAGTGGGAATTCACTACCTCCTGGGAGACAGAAGCCACTGAACTCTGTGGAAGGAAGGAGGGTGTGTATTTGGGTATCATCAGTCATAGATGCTCGCCCAGTGTACCCAAATCTTCACACACTTCTGGGCCCTGTTCCAACCTCAAGAGAAGACTTTCCTTAGTTGTTCTCTTCATCTTTGCCCTGAGCAGCAAAACACACATGGAGTCAGTCTTCCACCCAACATCCGGGCTGACTTAGCACCCAAAGTCAGAGTGAACTGCTGGCCTAATGGGCTTTACTTGCATTCCCATAAGGAAACTACAGGCCAAGAGCTGGAGATGGTGGATATGTGTTACGATCTGGGTATTTCTAATTCCTGGAAGAATTATGTGGGGCCATGATATTGGAGTTGGGTGGGAATGACCAGAAGACCTTATTATACCCTTCCTAATAACATTTCCACAGAGTTCTCTCATTGCCAGCACTGCATGATGCACATCGCAAACATTTTTTTTTTCCTCCTAAGACAGATTTGTATAACACAGAGGATCCAGCCTATATGGAGAAAAGCACCAGGAATCAGGGCTGTCAGAGAAACAGCTTTCCCAGGTGATTAAATGCTTTGTCCATCACATGTCAACTGCTTCTCACTAGACAGGCACCTGTGTCCCTGGGTTGGTGGGTACAAAATAGCTCCTATCTCCTGAACCCTCTCCAACATATATTATTCAGTAATAATACAATTTTTTATTAATTTATTTACATATACCTTGTCTAATTCTGAAAAGTAGCTAAGGCAACACCTAGAGGGATCTATTGTATATGGCAAAATAGCAGGCATTGACTCAATACGAACTGAGTACTTCTGATGTTCCAGGCACTGTGCCAAGTGCTGGAGAAACAGTAGGAAACGAAAGACATGAAATCTTTGTATTTATCTGCACACACAATTTCTGGAGCTCCTCATTTCTTCCTATGTATTCAAGTTACTATTTGGTGTAATTTAATTCTAGCCTAAAGGACATCTTTTACTTATTTATATAGGGAACATCTGCTAGCAACAAATTCTCTTGGGTTTTGGGGGTAATATCCAAGGATTTTGGGGTAATATCCAAGGATATGTTTATCTCACCTTCTTTTTCATTAATAGTTTTGCCAGATAAAGAGATCTTGATGGACATTTGTTTTCTATTTGAGCATTCTGAAGCTGTGATTCCAATGTCTTTGGTCTCCTTTAAATGAGAAATCAGCCATTAACAGTTTTAGAATGTATTTGATGAACTGTCTTCCTCTTGCTCTTTTCAGGATTACTTCTTTGTCATTGCCTTTAAGCAGTTTGCTTATGGTGGGTCTAGATGTGGTTCTCTTTGTGTTTACTATATGGGAGTTCATTGAGCTTTTGGGCATATGAGTTAATGTTATTTATCAGATTTGGAATTTTTTTAAGATTTTATTTTTTTATTATTTATCTGACAGAGAGAGAGAACACAAGCAGGGGGAGGGGCAGAGGGAGAAGGAGAAGCAGACTCCCCACTGAGCAGGGAGGCAAATATGGGGGTCAATCCCAGACTCTGGGATCATGACCTGAGCCAAAGGCAGACACTTAACCAGCTGAACCACTCAGGTGCCCCAGATTTGGAAATTTTTCATCATTATTTATTCAGATATATTCCACTCTTTTCTCATCTCCTTCTGAGACTCCCATTACATGTATTTTGGTATGTTTAATATTATCCCACATCTCAAAAGCTCTGTGTCTCTTCAATCTTTTTTCTTCAGATTGTGTAATTTCTACTGATTTATCCAGACTGTATAATTTCTACTGATTTATCTCATGTTCCTTTATTCTTTCTTCTGCCATCCCACATCTGCTCCTGAGCACAATAGTGAATTTTTCATTTGTTTATTGTACTTTTCAGTATTCTAGTATTTCCATGTGGTCCCTTTCTATAGTTTTTATTTCTCTGCTGAGATTCCATATTTATTGAGTCACCATATTGTGTTTTCCTTTTAAGTTTTAAAGATTTTATTTATTTATTTATTTATTTGTGTGTGAGAGAGAGAGAAAGAGCACAAGCACAGTGGGGAGGGGCAGAGGGAGAAGCAGACTCCCCACTGAGCAGGGAGCCTAATGTGGGACTCAATCCCAGGACCCTGGGATCATGACCTGAGCTGAAGGCACATGCTTAACCAACTGAGCCACCCCAGTACCTCTTCCTTTAATTTTTAAAATCTGGTTTCCTTTAGTTCCTTGAAACTGTTCGAAATAGCTGTTTTGAAGCCTTTATCTCCTAAATTGAACATATGGGCCCATGCAGAGTCAATTTCTATTCACGGCTTTTTTTTTTTTTCCTGAATATGAGTCATATTTTGCTATGTTTACGTGTCTTGCAGTGTGTGTGTGTGTGTGTGTGTGTGTGTGTGTAAGAGAGAAAGAGAGAGAGAGAAAACCAAATGTTTCAGGTCGTATTTGTTTCAGGTAATATTTTCGTAACTCTGCGTTTTGATTTCTCTTCCTGAGAGTCTTATTGTACATGTGTCTGCACCTGAATGGCAGAATCACTCTTCCCCACATTTGTGTAACTACTGCTGTCTGTGTGTAGGTTTATTTCTAATTTTATTTTTAACCTGATCTCCTAGGGGCCGCCCTCTCCCTCTGTGGCTTAATGGTCAGCCAGTGAATTTAGGCAGAGGTTTTTCTCCAACACCACAGGCCTGTAAAGCTTCCATCCTTGCACATAGATGTGTGTGAGGGTTGGGGACAGTCTCTGATGTTTAGCCAGTGCTAAGTTGCCTTGGTTTTCACTTTCTACTGGGCTCTCTGCAGTGCACACACACACAGCTTCCCAGGCAGCCAGGGATGTGTGAGAGCCCATCTCAGCCCTTCCATGCTCTACCATTCCAAGATTTTCTGTTAAATTTATGTATGGCCTGCTGCTTACCCCAACCAGAAGCACATTCTCACACCTACAGAGCTGTGAGTTTTCCCCCATTAGTTTCCTACCAAGTTTTCTGTTACTGTCCACACTGCAGGTTTTTGCCCTCTACCCAAAATTGATTTGCTCCCTTTGGCAGCGAACTTTTTTTTTTTTTCTTCCTGGTCATCCCCTTGCTGATAAAGCTGGGGAAAACTGGGGACAAGGGCAGGGATGGTAACAGACAAGACAAAAAGGCTACAGACTCCCACTGTTCTTTCCTGAAGCTCTAGCTATTTTTTGTGAGTAAATGCTTCTCAATTTTTATCTGCCTTTGGCCAATTTCCAGGGCCCAGAAATACCTGTTTGTTTGTTGTTGTTGTTGTTGTTGTTGTTTCCTGCAGCTTTCTACATGTTCTGTAGAGCAAGACCTTTTCATGCTACGGTAGCTGGAGGTTTGGCCTCTGAAGCACTTTTTTTTTTTTTTTAAACATTAAAGGTGATGGGGCATGAATTTCCTGTTGTCTACTGTTTCCACCACCCCTATAGTCCTACACTTGTTTTGCCTCATTAATTTATATTATCTGCCTGACCCTGAAGGCATCTGAGCTCATGAATTATAGTACTCAGGGTTGACACCTAGATAATGTCCTAAAAGTGTAATGGAATGTGCAAATAGTGTTAATCCTTCCACAAACATCTGTCTTATTAAAAGGCCTATGCGCTAGCTCTCTGAGATAGAAAGCATTCAATAGAAAGTCTTGTCCTCAAGGCCCCTAAAATCCTGGGAGAAATGAGGAGGACCGACACAAAGAGATAACTCCTGGAGTATACAATACACACAGGAATGTTCTCTGTAGGCTTGGAAGGACAAGAAATGATTTCTGAAGTTAATGACATACAGACCCTTTACATGGTTCAGAAGTTTTCAATTACTAAATATTACTTAGGCACTTTTACCTAGGCACTTGCACTGAAAATGCTTCAGGTGGAGAAAATAAATGGGGGCATCCCAGGGGCACCTGGGTGGCTCAGTTGTTAAGTGTCTGCCTTTGGCTCAGGTCCTGTCCCAGGGTTCTGGGATTGAGCCCCACATTGGGCTGCCTGCTCAGCGGAAAGCCTGCTTCTCCCTCTCCCACTCCCCTTGCTTGTATCCCCTCTATCACTGTCTCTCTCTCTGTCAAATAAAATTTTTAAGAAAATGGGGGCATCCTAATGAGGAAAGAAGCATCTGGAGTGCTGAATATCACGGCGTGTGAGAGGTCACCCTGCTGTTGGTGATGGAGAGTAGATGGTGAATAGAATCAGGACCCAGATTCAGATTCTAGTCCTATCTCCACAACTTCTCATCTACGAGCTTCTCATCTCATAATGGGCTTCTCATCTACCATTTTAAGAAATCAGTTCTTGCATCTGTAGAAGGAGGAAGAGGTAGGGGAAAGGAAAGTTCTAGCTCAAATGTGCTGTGAATCAGAGGGCACAGTGGGGAGGGGCAGAGGGAGAAGCAGACTCTTTTCCTACAGTCTCTAGAAGAAGGTCTTGTCTTTGTTCTCAGGTATGGTAAGGATTAGTCACCAGATTTGCCCAAAGCAATAATCTCTAAAATGATTAAGTAGGGTTCCTGAAGCCTTTTGAGTTTATTTTAGTAAAATGTTTTGAAAACCTGATGAAAGTTATGACCTCTTTATCTGGGAGTGGGGTGAGGAATATTACTCATATTATGCTGGAAATGCTGCATATAATCTCGGGGAATTCCCACAGTCCTTGAAGCCCAGGTTAAGGACTACCGAGCAAAAACAATGAAAAAGAGACCTCAATGAAAAAGAGACCTCAAAGAGCCTAAAATTCTTGGATTTGACTCTGGTTATTGTAGGATTCTCATTCTTTTTAAAACAAAGTAAAACAAAAGTGAAGGTCTGAATTAAAAACTAACCTAGAAAAATCTGGTCTAGGGCCACCTGGGTGGCTGAGTTGGTTGAACATCTGTCTTGGGCTCAGGTCGTGATCCCAGGGTCCTGGGATGGAGGCCTGCATCCGGCTCCCTGCTCTGCGGGGAGTCTGCTTCCCCCTCTCTCTCTACCTGCCTCTCTGCCTACTTGTGATCTCTCTGTCAAATAAATAAATAATAAATAAACAAATAAAATCTTTAAAAAAGAGAGAGAAAAAAAATAAATCTACTCTAGGAAATGAAAATTGTTCACCACTGAGAAAGGCACACTCGAGAGTAAGAAATACTCTCTCTTAACAGACTCCCCAGGCCAAAGGAGGAATGGAAAATTAAAGGCATTAATATTTATCATAGCAAAAGAAGGAAAAAACTGCAGGAAATGATTAGTAAGATTGCAATAGTAATTAAAACCATAGACAGGAAACTGGAATGGGACGCTTATCTCATTAGTTAATTTGAATGCAAAACTACGGGGGAGTATTTGGGCTGATTACCTAAAGGGAGTTTTTTTTTTTATTTTTTTATTTATTTGACAGAGATCACAAGTAGGCAGAGAGGCAGGCAGAAAGAGAGAGGAGGAAGCAGGCTCCCTGCTGAGCAGAGAGCCCGATGTGGGGCTCGATCCCAGGACCCTGGGACCATGACCTGAGCCAAAGGCAGAGGCTTTAACCCACCGAGCCACCCAGGCGCCCCTCACATTTTTTTTTTTTTAAAGATTTTACTTTTTTCTTGTCAGAGAGAGAGTGCAGGCACACAAGCAGAGGAAGAGGTAGGCAGGAGAAGCAGGCTCCCTGCTGAGCAAGAAGCCTGATGTAGGACTCGATCACAGGTCCCCGGAATCATGACCTGAGCTAAAGGCAGACGCTTCACCGACTGAGCCACCCAGGCGTCCCAGGCATCATAAATTTAAAAAGTCCAACGCAGAACTCTTGAGTTCTCTCTTCAAGAGACTTGATCCTCTTCCAACTGTTCCTAAGGGAAAAACTTGGAAGCATTCTCCATTCCTCTTGTTGCCTCCCATGCCACATCCCATCCATGTTCCCTGACAAGTTCTAGGCTCTATTTTGGGGGCCTGACCACCTTTCACTATCCCTACTGCTATAGTGAAGTCCAGGCCACTGTTTGTCTCACCTGATATAATGTAAGGGCCTCCTAACTGGTCTCCCTGAGTCCATTTTTACTCTCTACACGCTATTCTCCACATGGCAGCAGAGATCCTTTGAATGCTAAGTCAGATCCTAACACTTCCTGTTCAAAATCCTCCAAACATATCCCATCTCTCTCTGAATATAATCAGACCTTGCTATAGCCTATGAGGCTGTGTTCCTAGCTGCCTTTCTGACACCCTCTCCCTCACCCCCTACATTGCAGGCCACCAGACTACACACTGCAGGCCACCAGACTACACACAAGCTCACCCCTACCTCAGGACCTTTGCACATACTGTTCCCCCTGTTTGGAGAGCTCTTCCTAAATCCCCTCAATATCTTCAAGGCTCACCTCCTCACCTTCCTTCACATCTCTGCTCAAATGTCATCTCATCAGAGGTGACTTCCCTGCTGTGCTACCTAAAATAACAACACATTTTTGTCTCTCCCTTAACATTCTTTACTTTTCTCATGGGACATGAAAAAAACTAACATTCCCACATATCCTTTGTTTTAAAAAAAATTTTTTTGAGCAGGAATTTTTGTCTTGTTTTCCCACTATATCTCTAGGACCAAGAATGTGTCTGGCATATCAAAGACATTCAATAAATATTTTCTGAATGGATGTTATTGGCAATTCTGCCTAAATAAGTATATAATGGTAATAACTATTTTCTTGTTTTATAGTGAAATATCATACATATAAAAGTGAATATGGTGCATATGTACAATTTACTTTATTTACTTATATTTTTAAATAGGCTCCACACCCACTATGGAGCCCAATGCAGGGCTCAACGTTATGATCCTGAGATCAAGACCTGAGCTGAGATCAAGAGTCAGACACCTAACTGACTGAGCCACACAGGTGCCCCCTGCATATGTACAATTTAAAGAATAAGTAGATTCCTATGTATTACTGGGAGGTATGTCAACAGTATCTTCTGAGGTATCAAAATAGATTTTATACCAAGTCCAAGTATAAAATTCTTTCAAATTATGAATACACACACACACTCACACACACGTGCACACACACACAGTGGTTCATTGATGACAGCACTGAATTACACCTTAGTGCAACAGTAATAGTGTGAAGACCCTATATTCAGTGGACAATGACTAGAAAGAGAAAAGGATGTTTATTGGATTTGGAAGCGATTCTATCAAAACAAGAACTGTTACAAGAAGAACACTCAGATAAATTTCAGTTCTCCCAAACGAAGCTAACTAAATGAACTGCTGTTAGCTATAATTATCAAAAATTATAGTGCGATGAGAGCCATCCTTTCCACGGGTTTAGGGATTTCTACCTATTATAGACCTGTTATTAAATAAAAATTGTAATAATTTAATGAGCAAAATGAATGGTTGGGTTGTTTTGTTTGTTCTTTCAAAAAAGCCAGAAATAGTCTTTTTCAAACTCAAAGCTTAAAAGGGGGAACTTAGGCTTCAGGTACTTTCTCACTTCTAGTAGGAAGTATGTTGGAGCTTAGTACTTACCCAACAGTTGCTGAGAACCTGAATTTACTGTAGCTCAAATGTCCCTGAATGCATTTTGAACAAGGAGGCAGTGGGGTAGCATGGCCCACTGGTTTGCACATGGAGAAATCAAGACACAAACTAATGAAACTTCTAGGGGTCTCCGTGTCTATTTCATGGCAGAACTTCCAATTCTGGCCCAACTCTTAGTTAATGCTGGGCTAGTAATTTTGTTTTAAGGTACTAAAAATAAAAAAAAATAAAAAAACAGGAATGGGGACATCTGGGTGGCTCAGTCAGTTAAGCACCTGACTCTTGATTTTGGCTTAAGGTCATGACATTGAGTCCTCTTGGTCTCCCCAATGTGCATAGAGCCTACTTAAGATTCTCTCTCTCCTTCTCCCTCTCTTAAAAAAAAAAAAAAAAAAAAAAAGAGGGGCACCTAGGTGGCTCAGTCATTAAACATCTGCCTTCAGCTCAGGTCATGATCTCAGGCTCCTGCGATTGAACCCCCATCAGGGTCGCTGCTCAGTGGGAGTCTGCCCCTCCATCTCCCTCTGTGCTCTCTTTCCCTCCACTCCTTCTCTCAAATAAATAAATAAAATCTTTCAAAAAAATTAAAAAAAAATAAAATAAAAAGAGAGAGAGAGAGAGAGAGGAATCAAGATCTGAGACTAACGGGGAGACAGGACTCTGTGTGGGGACTCCATATTGAGGATTTTTTTTCCATTTGAAATTCAGCATGGCCTCCCACAGTCCATAATCTTCTTTTTTTTCTTTAAATCTTTTACTTCTTCAATGAGGCAGCCTTAATCAAGAGTAGAAATAGCAGGCTGTACCCCAAGTGATACACTCTGAGCCCCACTTAAGAAGGGCCTTTACTACTCACAATTCCCTACCACCACTGTGAAGTTCCACCAGTAGAGATTACTGGGGACAGTAATCTCTGCTCAGGAAGCTGGGGGGGAAGACAGGGTCCCTGAATAAATGGTATATATTCCCGAGAGACACGCTAAGACCTTGGCAGCGAGAAACAAGCTGGGCTGTGAAAGAAGGATGTGTGGAACCCAGGCAGAGAGAGCACAATTCGACTGGTTTGTTCCTTTTACCTTCATCCAGGCTTACAGTAATCCTTCATTCCCCACCCTTCTGAGTCTTTCTCCCTAATCTGGAACACTCCACCTAAGCTGTCACTTCAGAGCAATCCTTCAGTCTCAGATCCTTCCTTCCCTTTCCCAGGCCTTGTTCCTGCTCCCCAGACGGTATGCCTCAACAGTCTCGTATGAGTCTGCCCGGGGACCACAACAAAGTCCCACACACTGGAAAGCTGAAATCACAAACATTTATTTTCTCACTGTTCTGGAGGCTGCAAGTCTGAGATCAAGTTGTGTCTGGCATCACTTTCTTCTGATGCTACTCTCCTCAGCTCTCCTCAGGCACGTTCTCCCTGTGTCTCTCCACACGGTGTCTCTGTGTCTGGGTCTGGATCTCTTCTAATACAGAAAGCAGTCACACTGGATTAGAGTCCATCTTAATCTTTTTTTTTTTTTAAGATTTTATTTATTTATCTGAGAGTGAGAGAGAGAGTGCACAAGCTGGGGGAGAGGGAGAAGCAGGCTCCTTGCTGAGCAGGGAGCCCAACATGGGGCTTGATCCCAGAACCCCAGGATCATGACCTGAGCTGAAGGCAGACGCTTAACTGATTGAGCCACCCAGGCGCCCCCACTAATGACCTCATGTTAACTTAATTACCCTGTTAAGGGCCATCTCCAAATTCAGGCACATTTTGAGGTACTGGGGATAAGAGTTTCACACAGGAATTTGGGGGGAACACAAATCAGCCTTTAAAGAGTCCCCTCAAAGTCTCAGGTTTCTCTGAGGTCCAATTTTCTAGTGTGGGCAGCCCCACCCCAAAAACATTAGGCAGGACACGGTGTGTTTAAATTTAGATGCCGACCCACAGGCCTCTTGTGGGTTTGTCTGTCATTTGTTTTGTCAGAATTACAACTGGGTTCTGTGTGGGGGTGCCCCTAACTGCCCCACAGGACAACTGTCTGGACCTGGCCTCTTTGGTGATAGGCACACTAGGATTTCTGGGAAGCTGCAGACTCAGGTGGGGAGCTGCCTCCCACCAACAGCAGCCAAGCAGCACAGCTGACTGGAAATGAAAGCATTTCAGAATTAAGAGAGAAAACAGAGGCACCACCGCTGACACAAAAACAAAGGCCCTTGTTTCCTCCCCAGCTTGCAACCTGGGGATTACAGAGGTCTCCAACTGGCTGCATTAGTCCAGATCTTTGATTGAGGCCGTCCCTCCGGCTCTGGTTCAGGTTTCATCACCCGGGCTGCACACCCTTCCAAAGGAAAGGCCCTTAGTCAGGTTGGCCCTGAGGCGCTGAGCAGGGATGGGGGTTATCTGTGGTCTGGCACCGGTCCGAGGCCCGCTGGAGGAGCAGGTCCTCCGCCCCCCTTTCGCAGCTGTGTGATGACACCCTGATTCAGAGAAACAGCCCCTCAGCTTCCCCACCCCTCACCCGACCCCAGGCCTCAGCCCTCCACCCTGGCCACTGGGCTGGGTTCAGAGTCCAGGAAGTACATGGTAAGTTCTCTGCAGATGCCGTTCGCTGGGTGGGCACCGGCACCAAGGCTCTCTGTCCTCTCCTGTTTAAACTGGAGCAGTCCCACACACGGACCCTGAGTCACGGCCGCACACAACAGGGCCCAGGTGGCCTCCAGAGTTCACGGACACACCCTTAACTCACCCCAGAAAGAAGCCTTCCCTGTGAGAGAAAGGAGTAAAATCTTTTCTAGAAACCCTGAACAGTAGCCGAGAGGCTCATCGATTGCAGCTGGAGGACGTGTGACTCCCAAGTGGCCTGTCTCCTGGAGCCCGGTGTCATCCTTGGATCTGGGCCCCCACTGGACAGTGGTGGGTCTCCACAGGGACTCCTCATCCAGACCCCGAAGCGTGTCCCTCAGTCAGGGCTGCTCCGGACACTGTGACCTTTCCCCCCTCGGCGCCCGGGCTGTTGGCATTTAGCTGCTGTAAGAATGGACTTTGCTTGCAGCCAACTGGTCACATCGCACTGTCTGAGGATGCCAGGGCTCTGGCCTATTCCCCAAGTTCCCCGACTTCCTGGGGGCCTTTCCAGGGATCATACCCATCAGTGACTCAGAACTCAGCACGTCCTGCTAGACTCTCCCATGGTGTCCTTCCCTTCAGCGCCCATCAGACTTGCCGCCTCTGATACCGATCACCATCCTGCTCCCCTGCATTTGCCCACCAGCCTTCTGCTCCCACACTTGGCCCCCTTACTCCCTTCCACTGGGTTTCCACCTCTTCCAAATCAGTTTCAGTTTTGAAATGTGAGTTTCAGCCTGAGTTCATTCCTTGTGGAAGATGCTAAGGGGACTGAATGCTCGGCCCTAGCTACAGAGAGCTGGGAGATCCGTGGGGGTTGCTCAGGAACAGCCCCGCCACCAGGCAGAACATCCCAGGCACTATGAAAATAGAAAGAGGGAGAAAAGAGCAGGTAGAACTGTTTGAGGGGACACTCAGGAAACCTCCACAGAGGAGGCCGGCGCTTAAGCTGAGGTCTTGAACAGGCCAGGATGGGGGCAATCCCTACAATGCGGGGAGCAATTCGGGCTGCAGAACAAGTTAGAGATTTGAGGGAAGAGGGGCCTTGGGGGTCAGATAGAGGAATGTGCTGCTGACGAGGCCAGCTGGACCCGGTGAGCTACTGAGTATGTGAATAGGACCCATGGTGACAACTATTTAGCAGGCAGCCATAACACCTTACCCACTCAGGCTTCCTTCCAACTCGACTGCTTACACATAAAAAAGGAACTGAATCATTATTATTATCTTATTACATAAGATCCCCGCATCCTTTTATGTCAAGCTTCTGGGTCCTGTTCCATTCACGAAAACCAAAAAAAAAAAAAATAGAATTCAGTCGCCTCATGTTCGTCCCGAGGCTCCCAAGACAACAGCAGAAGCACATGCCAAGTTAGCAAAGCTCAGAGACAGGGGTGGGCCACCTTCCTGCCCCTCTCCCACCCCTCTGAAAGCCAGGGAACCTCGGGCCTTCCCACCTCATCCCTTTTCCTCATCCGTTCTGACTCTGAGGTGAAGCGGGTCATGAAGTCACAACCTTGAAGCGGCTGCCAAGAAGGCTCTTCCCCCCAAGGACAGTTACCACTGCTCCTGGAAGACAAGCGCTGGTGACATGGAAGGCCCTGGAGACGGCCCACAGCGCCGGCAAGGGATAGCGATCAGACCCCAGGAGGCTGGTCACCCCCACACTGGTGCTGAAATGTCACACGGCCTTGGCACATGCCGACCCACCTGTTCTGGTGACTAGATACTTTTTCACTTACTTAAACATACCCAGCCGATGCCACCCTACGGGTATCTCTTCACTGGGCAAGAGGACAAAGGCTATGTATTTTTCAAACACATTTAAATAGCCTTTCCTCCAGCCCCAATCTGATGTTTATGGCTTTCTTCAATTAATTATCTGAAATGTATTTTGCCAAAACTCGTAGCATTTCATCTTACTGCCTTGTTTTAGTAACACGTTGCCTAAATTGACAGCAACTCTACTTGTCAGGCAGTGTCCCTGAATTGGCAATGGGTTGTTTTGTTTTATTTCGTTTCGTTTCATTTTGTTGGAGGAAGGCTACAGATTGAGGATCGGAAACCATGTCCTTCTCCTGGTTCTCTCAGAGCTTCAGAGCTTCTGTCATCTAGTTAATGCATTAGGGTCTGAAAAACATTTTGAGACTGAGGCATGAGAACCACTCTAGGTCCAGAGCTACACAAGAAGCTCATCTTAAACAACAGAAGTATTCTTGTGTGTAACCTGGAAACTCTTTTTTTTTTTTTTTAAGAATTTACTTATTTATTAGGAAAAAAAAGAATTTACTTATTTATTAGAGAGAGAGAAAGATAGGGTGCAGGTGGAGGGGCAGAGGGAGAGAGAGATGAAGCTGATTCCCCAATGAGCATGGAGCCCAACATGAGGCTGGATCTCAGGACCCTGAGATCATGACCTGAGCCAACACTAAGACTGGGAGGCTTAACCAATGGAATGATGCAGGCGCCCATGTAACCTGGATATTCTTAATACACCTAAGACCCTCATGACTTAAAGATACCTTTTTTTTTAGAGGAGGGAGGGGCAAAGGGAGAGGGAGAGAGAGAATCCTAAGCAGGCTGCACATTCAGCAAGGAGCTGTATGTGGGTCTTGATCTCATGACCCTGAGATCATTACCTGAGCCGAAATCAAGAGTCAGAGGTGTAACCAGAGCACCTCTAAAGAAACCCTGTAGTAAATGCATTTATGAAATGTTAAACTGTCTGGCCCTCTTAGAAATGTTTCATGCATTTGGAATTTCTTAACACAATTTTTTTTAACAGAGAGGAAGTTAAAATGGCTTATTCTTTACCATGTCATTCCACGTATTAAATTAGATGACTCCTTCCTGACTAGTATATCCTATTTAGCTCTGAAGTCAGATCTTAATTGCTTAAGCTATTCAATTTATGAATCTAACCAGGCCTGTTCCTCTTCAGAGCTCATAAGCATTTCTTCCCAGGAGAGGAAGGAGAAGGGCAAGTCAGTGAAAATTAAATGACTTAATTTAACTCTTTCTAGTAAACTTGGGAAATGAGGTGATGAAAGACAAAACTCAATCCTGCTGTGGAACAGCTGGGCCCCTTTATCCATAGGAACACATTCCACAACCCCCCCGCAGTGGAAGCCTGAAATCAGGGATAATACCAAATCCAAATATACTCTGTTCTTCCCTATACATACTTTACTATGATAGAGTTTCACTTATAAAGTAGACAGGTAAGAGATTAACAACAATAACAATTAAATAGAACAATTGTAATGATATACTGTAATAAAAGTTCTGTTAATGTGGTCTCCCTCTCTCTCTCACAAAATATCTTCTTGTGCTATACTCACCTTTCTTCTTGTGATGGAGCGAGATGGTGAAATGCCTCCATGATGAGAGGAAGCAGGTGAATGACATAGGCATTGTGACAAAGCACAAAGCTACTAGTGACCTTTTGACCCTACATCAGAAGGAGGATCATCTGCTTTTGGACTACCTTGAGTGCGGATAAAGGAGAGGAGAGAACTGTCATAGATCCAATAGCCCTTCAATTCTCAAACAGTTGCTTGGAAGTGGGCAAATTTAAATACCCCATTGAGATTAATGATTCTCCCACCATAATACATTTTGCAAGGATGGTCCATCTACTCTTCCTGCGAGAGCCAGAAACAGAAGCAAACTCTGTTCTCTGGCCAGCTCTCCTCGTCACCTGCACTCTTTGTGTCACCCCTGCCAGTCTGGCTAAGGCCTTCCAAGTAAAACCGAAGCAACATGTAATGAAGATGGGCAAGATGATGAAGTCTGGGCAGCATGAATCCTTAGCCTTATCTCTTTGCAGCTTCTGGGGTTTTGCCTGATTTCAGGGCTTCAGTCTGTCCTGGAAAGACGTAATGCTTTCCATATGTTAGCTCTACTCATGGAATTATTCTGCTTTAGATTTACTCGATATATGGAAGCAAAGAATCTTTTCACAATTATGTAATGGTACTTTGTATTTGGCATTGAGCAACTCTTTATGGAATCCTTAAGGAAAACACTGGAATCTTTCCATCAAAATCTTAGTGGATTTTTATGCAGTTCTCATCCTTTCTTTGGCTGGGAAATATGGTTTCTGCTTTTTTCATCCATCTTAGTACCTCCTCAGCTGAATCCACTCAGATGAATATTAAATAAGGTAAGACTTCCAAATTTCTGATGCTTATTACTATTCCTTAAGCTCGTAAAGGTCACGCTTTTCCCCAATACTAATTTGAAACCTTGAAAACAGTCAACAGCAGGAGCACAAATACATCAACTGGCCTTATAGAGAGAAAATGCATCAATCAGCACTGTTCTTCCTTATGGGAAGAGCTCACAAAAGCAGCTCTCACGAAAACCAGAGTACAGCAGACAGAATTCTCACTAGGACACTTACTACACGAGTGAGTTTGAGCAAGTCACGGAACCCTGTTGAGCCTCAGATTCCTTATCTGTAAGATGGGAAGAATGATACCTTCTGAGACTATTATGAGAATTAAATGTGTGTGAATGAGTTCTGTAAACTATGAAATATGATATAAAGATACCCAGCATTATTATTACTTATACCCCTGAAATGTGAGAAAGAGGGTCTCTAGGACTTATAAAGAGCTTCAGAAAGAAGAGTAGGTCCGAGAGAGAACATTAGGAACCCAAGAAGAAGCCAAAAGGTGAGGGCGGCTAGAGCAACACATGCAGCTGGTCCCAGGTGTGCTCCAGCTTCTATGAAGAATAGGCACCCGATGCCACAGGTTGACATCCTGTTTGTGAACATTGTATAATCCAAGAATCTCCATGGCCTCCCACTTCTTAAGGTCGCTGCTTTACTTAATATCAACATTAAAGACTTAGGTTGTCATAATGGCAGAGTCTAGAACACCCTCCTCTACTTCTCTAACATATTCAATGGCACAGGGCTTTGCTTTCTTACCCGTACTGCAACTGACTTCCTGCTGCCCTCTGACTCCAAACCAGTACACCTGGCTATATTTCACTTCTATTTGCTTCCCTGAAAATCATGAGCTATGATCCTTTTCATTCCCCTACTGGTGTTAGGAGATTTGGGAGTAGCAGAGGGAATGCCACACAATTAGTAAACACTTTAGACTTTACTGTTGACATCGCTTTCCCAAAGTCCCATCATTCCCACATACAGAACGTTCACTATCTATGTCTCTCCATAGGGCTTGCTCTTCCATCATGTCATTAGCTAGCCCTCCCTGCTTCCCACCCCTCTTGACCCTTCCATTTCCTCTTTTAGGATCCCAATCTCCTTCTTGAGATGCCAGTGGATTACTCCTGTTTCCACATCATGCGGAATGATTTAACTGGGTGTATGTGTGTCTATACTTCTCCCAGCTCAAGCAGTCTAAGGAGGGAAGTTGGCCTTTCACAACCAAGAGAGGGTGATGGTGAATGAATTTAATGAATGAGATGCCCAGCACACAGTTTAAAGCAAGGCTCCCAACTGAAACCAGAGTAGCCACTCAGCTTGTTAAGTGGAATGAATAACGCCCAGAGGGGGAGGCTTTCCAGATCATCATCAAAGAATATGTGAAGTCAGGCTGATGAAAGTCTTTCCCCAAGAAAAGCAGTGTGAACTCTGATGAAGACTCAACTTTGGGAGAAATACGTAGATTTAATGGGTGATCCCAACCACCAGAGATTGAAAGCCAGGATGGAAACCAAGAGGACACAGCTTCAGAATGGTTATGGGATTAGAACCCAGATGGTAAAGGTTTAAGAAATGAATGGGACATGAAACGATGAAGGTCATACATATGCGTAGCCTGCTATATTCTTATGTGAATCATTTTCAAAGTTAGTACACATTTTAAGAAAAAGACAAAGAGGAAGAAAAATATTTTTCACCTATTTCTTTGTTCCTGACTGGTCTATTCAGGAGTCTCAACATGTTGGGGCATAAGCATGAATCAGTTTTACTGCTATCAGTATCTGCCCCCAGCTGTTCTCTGTGAAATTCCCATTTTCCACAGACCAGCAGGACATCAGGGATCAGACTGGCCAGGTTTAATAAATTCCCTAACAGTTTTGGTTATTAAACCAGTCTCATTTTTAAGATTCAGTTCCAGTTATTACAATGAGAAAACAACAAGAGCTGGTGAGGATGTGAAGAAACTGGAACTCACATAGGCATGGCTGGTGAATGTACCATGGCGCAGCCACTGTGGAAAGCAATATGGCGGCCCGTCAAAATGTCAAACATGGAGTCACAGTATGATTCAGCAATTCCACTGCTGGGTGAATACACAAAACCATTCAAAGCAGAGGCTTGAACAGATACTTGTGCACCTGTATTCACTGCAGCCTTAGTCACAATAGCCAAAAGGTGGAAGCAACCCAAGTGTTTACAGACAGATGAACAAATAAATGAAATGTGGTCTATCCATACAATGGAATATTATTCAGCCTTAAGAGGGAAGGAATTTTTAATATATGTTTCAACATGAATGAACTTGAAAACATATGCTAAGCGAAATAAGCCAGATAAAAAAGGCAAATGTATGATTCCCCATATATGAAGTACCTAGAACAGGCAAATTCATAGAGACAGAAAGAATGGTGATTGCCAGAGGCTGGGAGAGGGCAGAATAGGGAGTTAGTGTTTAATGGGGACAAAGTTTCAGCTTGGGAAGATGAAAAAGTCCTGAAGATAGATAGTGATGATGGTTGTACGACACTGTGAATGTACTTAATGCCACTAAATTGTACTTTAAAAAATGATTAAATTGATACATTTAAAAATAAAATAAAATGATAAATTTTATGTTATGTATATTTTACCACAATAAAAATATTTTTTTAAAAAAGATTTAGTCCTAGGCATTTAGAAACTTCCATCTTAAACTCAGCTGCCTGGCTTACTGGCCCCGTGGCAGGCAGCTTACTCCAAGTCTGCCTCTTAGGTCATTTCTGCGTTCCTTCAAGTAGAGGCCCAGAAACGGAGAGGTCTTCTTCCATACACTTGGAGGGACTTGGAGATCTGGGGTGGGTGGAGTTGCCCCATCTGCCCCATCTTACTTCCAGGCTCACTGTGCTTCCCAGTCCTTCAAACCCTGGTTCAGTGACCATTCCTGTGAAATCTCCAGCCTGGAAGAGGGCACAAGTCTTCCAAGTCTGTGTCCAAATCTCAGCGGGAAAGAGGTACTGTGCCATGCTCCTCACATGCTTGCTATGACCTTACCCCACTCAGCTCCTTGTGGCCTAAGGATAATGTGGGGTTTACATCCTAGCAAGAGTCCAAATCCCCATCTTGCTGAACTCCAATCTTTTCTTTTTTCAAGAGAGAGAGAATCTTAAGCAGGCTCCATGCTCAGTGCAGAGCCCAAGAGGTGGCTCAATCTCATGACCCTAGCTGAAACCAAGAGTTAGACGCTTAACCAACTGAGCCACCCAGGCGCCCCTTGATTCCAATCTTTATGAGTGATTGTCTTAGGATTCTCCCCGATGCTTGGCTGTGGGAATTAGAGGAAACCCATCTCCTTCGTGCTAGGCAGAATTCTAAGAAGCACCCCTAGACTCCAGCTTCCTGGTGTCCCATCCTTGTATCATTCTCTCCCCTTAAGTATCAGTGGAACCTGTAAACATGGTGGGAAGTCACTCCTGTGATTATGTCACATTATGTGGCAGAAAGGATTCTATAGATGTGAAGTCCCTAATTAGGTGACTTGGAGATAATTAGAAGAGGGATTACCTTGGGTTGATACAAAAGGAATCTATCTCCCCTCCCTGACAGAGGGCAGAGAACAGCCTCTCACCAAGAATCCTGATTATACCCTGGCAAAGCTGAGGACCCTCAAGCCTCTTTTTAGTTTGGAAGTAGGGGTGTTGGGGGGGAGCCGGTATGGATTTGTGGACTGTCAGTAAATCCTGAAGAGATAGTTCCCTGTTAGTTCCTGGTGATGTCTTGAATTTGAAAGGTACGAGATGGTGAGAACTGTCAGCCCTCAGCTGCAATCTGAGGACAAAGGAAACACATCCCCCAACATATTATTACTCACGGTGAATGGTAGCGTGTGGTGCGGTTTCCCTTTTCTTTTCCTGTTGTGATTCTCCATAGGAAGAGTTGTTGTTGTTTTCAATCGTATTTAACAATCTGAAAATTGAATTAAAATATTTTAAGCTTATCAAAGGAGGGCCGGTAAGATTTCCCCCATCCTCCTCTCCACCAATATTGCAGCTTGGAAATGCAATGGGGACTCAGGGCCTGAAAGCCTGGTGATGCCCAGGTCTGTAAAGCTGGTGGCCAGACCAGGACTTCGCAGCCCCACTAAGTAATCACGAATCCTGCTGGGTGATTCCTTCCTCCTCACTCTGACTGCAACACTAGGAAAGAGCTCACTCACAATTCAGGGAATTCACATCTTCAAGTTCAGGGTCAGATCAAAGAGGAAGTTCTGTTTCAGGTCACAGCGGAATTGTATTTAAAAAGCCCTCAAACTCAGAAATCTGGCATAATGAAATATTTTGACTGAAATGGGCGTACGAAAGCTCAATGTAGCAGAAGCAGAAAACTCCACACCTACAGCACTCCACCCACCATACTCCTCTGTCCTTCCAAAAGTGGTACTTGCTTTATCTGTGACAAAAACCAGATTGAGTCTCGCCAAGTCCTGCTCTTACCGGACACTCCTCTGAGGCTGGTGTTGGCCCGTGTTCAACTCCTGACACCAAAAGCCCTCAGGAGGAAGTGGGGAGTTCGTGAAGGTTTGGTGAGAAGAGGGTGAGGGTTAACAGACACCTTGTCAGGGAAATCTCCTGAGACTTTTCCTTGAAAAGTCCTTCCCTCAGCAGCTGCCCTACCCCCAGTCTCCTCATAAACAAGCCATTCCCAAACGCTGTCAGCACTGTGTCCTCCACCGGTAAACTGAAAACTAGCCGGACACAGATCTGCAGCAGCAAAACAAGCTCTCCTCAGTCAAATTTTAACCACCAATTATGCCTCAGGCTTATCTCTGGTGAGGGGCGGGGGATGTAGTTCAGCGGGCTACTGTTTTTATTTACAGAATCACCTGTGGATTAACAGACTGTTCGTGATTAAGCATTTTATCACCCGAGTCCTGTCTGTGTCTCTCCAAGTCCTCCCAAACTATAAATTCCTTGGAGGTGGGGAATTTATCTCTGCTCTTCACTGTTGTATCTCCTAGACCTTACCACTGTGGGCCTGCCACAGAAAAGACCACAAAGAATTTTCAGATGAAGTATGGGTGGGCGCCTTACATCATCTTTCCGTGTTTGGACCTCATTCCCTGGCAGGTCCTAACACTTGCCTGAGCAGCATTATTGTTCACCAGCCATCTTCTGGAGACTTGCTTCTCTTTCAGAATGTTTACCATTAAAGCTTAGTAATAACTTGTTTACTGTTTGCTTCCATAATTGTTTCTTTCACATGTTTCTCCTTCAAAATACTGCCCTGGAATATGGACATCATCTACTTGCTTTCAGGAAATGTGAAACCATTCCACCACATTTTTTCTAGTCTTCCTCTAAATGTGTCACCAAAAAACCTCCAGGTCGTACGTTCTTCATCTGCAGAAGCAGAATAATTATTCATTTTTTTTAAAGATTTTATTTATTTATTTATTTGAGGGAGAATGAGAGAGAGCATGAGAGAGGAGAAGGTCAGAGGGAGAAGCAGACTCCCCAAGGAGCTGGGAGCCCAATGTGGGACTCGATCCTGGAAGTCCGGGATCATGACCTGAGCTGAAGGCAGCTGCTCAACCAACTGAGCCACCCAGGCACCCAATTATTCATTTTTTAAAAAAATATTTCTTTTTTTGAATTAAGAAACTTCACTAGGAAATCAAGTACATCAATGTCCTTCTTCTCTTGTTGTCTAGCAAATATTTTTTGAATGTTTGATGGAAGCCAGGCTCAACGCTATGCACATTGGCATTTACTGTCTCATATAGACATATAATATCTACTAGTTTTTGTTGATGTATAAAAGTAATAACAGAAAAAAGTCACAGAAAAAGTCACAACAGAAACTTTGGAACATAACGGTACCATAAAAAAGAATCACATAATCAGAGCTGGAAACACAAACTGCCATCAATTTGACAGAATTCCTTCTAACTTTTCCATACATACATACATTTTCTATGCATGTGGAAATATATTTCCATGAAATAATAATTTATATACAATTTTGTAATGTACCCCCCAACCATATATTTAGATATTTTCTTGTGGCCACTAAAAATTCCTCATTTCAAAAAGCTGCATGATAATTTATTTCTCCCTAATTTTAGATGTGTGGTTGGCTCTAATTTTCTGACATTTTAAAAAGGAGACAATATATATCTTTATCCATTATTTTTGTGATTGTTTTTGACTATTTCTATAGAATCCACAGATATGGAATTATAGGATCAAAGTGTATAAACATTTTTAAAGCTGGGAAATATTCTTATAAAATTGTTTTCCAGTAAAGTTATATCATTTTATGCTCCCACTGATAGTATATAAAATGTCCCATTTCTTTGCGTTTCTGTCAGTATTGAATATTAGAATTTAAGAAAATATTTCCTACTAGATATATTAGGTATTATTTTAAATTTTTAGTTTCCCATTACTAGGTAGTTCAATCACTTAAAAATATAACAAACAGCAAAAGAGCTAATTACCATTTTTTTAGGTAATTTTCCCATTGAGTTATTGGAGTTTTCATATCAACTTAAGGGTATTCTTGTATTGAGGATAAAATTAACTGCCAGCTTTGTTATGCACAGTACTGTAGGGTCCTTTTTTCCTTTCAAATTTTGTTCAGAATATTTTTAGTTCTCAGGATTTAAAATTTTTATGTAATCAAGTCTAATGTTCATTTCATCTATGATTTTTCCACTTCTTTTCTTCCCTCATCTTGAGGTAACATAAATGCCTAAATTTTCTCCTAGTTTTAAAATTTTTTAATGTATCTGAAATTTGTTTTAGCACATAATGGAAGGGTTTCACATTGAGTATTTTTTCAAATTACTAATTTTCTCAAACCTATTTATCGAGAATCCGCCCCTTTTTCATTTATTTTAGATGACTCTCTTCATCACATCTTAAAGTCTACACTATGTCAATACTATCTTTTTCTGGATTATCGATTCCATTCTATTTTCTCTATTACTCAATATCTGTTGCCATTCTATCATGATACTTTTAAATTATTATAGTCTTGTACTATGTTTCAATTAAAAACAGTGCAATTTGCTATATTTTTCTCCATTTTCACAATTTTCTTAACTCTTCTCATCTGCCATGTATTCAGACAAACGTTAAAATATTTCCATTTTAGCCTCCAAGGGTAGGTGTTAGTAGCTTCACTGTACAGATGAGGAACTGAGTCTCAAAAAGGATAAGCAGCTCAAAATCACACATCTGAGTGGAAGAGGTATAAAATAAAATCATTTCTTTTAACATCTCTTTCAGCTCTGCTATGCTATAGTTTTTTTAGCAAAGGAAACGGGGAAAATCATTAGCCCTTCTTCTTTCCTGTGTGCCTCCTCTAGTGGCCAAAACAGATATTGCAGCTTCTCAAGCCAATGTTCTACAGTAATTATAAAACATTCCTGTACTTAATTTTTTAAATTCACTTTAAAATTAATTTACACAAAGCTCATGACATTATTTGTCTCCAATTCGGGGATCATGTAGTGCCAGGATTTTCTTAACGAAGAGCAGCCTTGGAAGACGTTGATTAAAAACTCAAGTGAATATAAAGTAAAATTTTGTAAATTCCATGGGTTTTAAAGGAATAACAATGGTAGATACAAAGACCCTCCAGATGTTTCTTTGTTTTTTTCCTCCCTTGACGTCATGTAAGTACTTTGATGAATAACTATTTTTCAATTACCCCTCTAAGCGATTTCTTGTTTTCTTCCCTCTTGTTGTTCTAGTCCCTTTGTGTTAATCAGTGGCACAAAGGTCCCTGGACAGGGATGCAGTGGGGACGGGAAGCCAGCCTGTGTTCAGGTAGTCACTCTGGGGCTCTGGCTAGGTCCACACCAGCCCAGAGGAAGGTCTACCTGTTTGTAATTCCCACAGAGCTCTGGGGTATGCTAACCTGGGGCTGCTTCATGGCCCCACAGCCACTTGGTTGAAACCTGTCTCACCTTCTTCCCTGTTCATTCTCTGTTTTTTTGATGGTGGTGTTGTTTGGGATTTTTTTCTTTTTGCCTTTTTCTGTTCTTCTTCTTCCTTCCCAGTCCCATCATCCTTCAATTTCTTCTTTCTTATCTCTTCTTCACCTGTAAGAAAAGAAACATAGTAAAATTTAGTGCTTACTTACTAATAAGTAAAGATAATGTGTAAATCAGAAATTTTAAATAAACTTTAAAGATTAAGCCAAACATATGTTTACACATCATGAAAACCCAACCAAGCAAATAGCACAATAATAAAAAGAAAAAAAAAATTCTGGGAAGCACTTGACAAAATGCTTTATCTGAAATACTAAAGAAAATGCTGAAATCCTTAAAGACAAGGGTTGTCTATTTTACCTCTCACCTGTGGGTGTTTAATAGTCTCTTTTAGTAAGCCCATTCATGCTAAATGAATTAGTATTTAACACAATGTGGGACACAATTTGGAAAAAAAAAAACATAAACAGCAGAAAGGTTAGGCCCATTATTCATCAGGGATTAAGGACTGACAATATTGATTCTCTCCTGGATTTGGTTCAGAAAGAGGGGGGTAATAATAATACTTGCCTAATTAACTAGCATGTTGGATAGATTAAAGTGCTTTGTAAACATTAATTAAAGATGCAGGGAGTTAGATCAGGCCAGTGTGTTATTAGTGAAAAAGGTCTCTCCTTTAATCAGGTATGTCTTCCTGGGGAGGACAAAGAAATGAGCTAAGGACTAAGGTATTGGGGCTCAGCCCTGAGCGCCGCCCGTGACTCAGCCCTGCGGTGTCTCCAACCACTTCCTTCCTCAGTTTTCTGTAAAATGGGGATACGCCACACGTAGCATTTTGGAATGTAGGTTTTGTAATGTCTGCCAGCGGAGTCCCCAACAAACCCTACAATTAATAAAGCCCGTAACTCTTGCTTTCTCCCTCCCTCCGGACCTGTGCCGCCCGGTGGAAACACTGGTCCCATTAGCTCTCAACAACTTGATGAAAGCCTTCCACAACCGGCTATTAACCTGTCGGTATTTCCACCGCGATGGAGAAAAGAAAAAAACAGCACCCAGCAGTGGGGTCAGGAGCTCCGGGAGAAGGTTCGTCGCCTCTCTGAACCACGGGTTTCCCTCAGTGAGAAATGGGGCACAGAATCAGAGGCTAGTTCTACGGGTTAAGTGAAATAATGGGTATGTTCAATGCCTTTTCCGAGGGTAATAAAAATCCTATGTTTGGGAGTTATTATCACTAAAAATAACACAACCTCTCAAAGCTGACGATGCGGAGGTGAGGGGGAACAAGTCCCGTCTCATCAGAGCTCCAGACGCAAACCCCTGTTGCTCTTCTCGGCGGCTGTAATTCCGGGAGGGCTCGATGGAGTCCCCAACTCAGACCTCGCGAGGAGACCGAGTACACCCCCCTCCAGAGGCGGCCTCCGGGCAGCAGCGGCGTGGGTCGGGGAGGGGGCGCTGTTCCTTTAAACGCCCAGGGCGCGCGCTGTGCGTTTTTGGGGGGCTGAGCCCTGGCGGGTAGCGCGCGGCAGAACTGTGCTGCGCACAGAAGCGGACGCGCTGCGTGTGGGGGAGGGGGGAGGGCGCGGCGGGGGTGCGGGCGCGGGCTGGAGGTGCGGACGCCGGCGCGGTTGCGAGCGCGAGGCGGGGAGCGCGCGTCGGCGGTGGGAGCGCCGGGCAGGCTAGGAGCGCGCGGCGGGGAGCGCGCGTTAGAGAGGCCTGGGACTGTCCGCCAGGAGCGCGCGCGGGCTGACTGGAGAGCAGGCGGCCTGAGGGCTCTGGGTCGCCGTCCGGGTGGGCACCTGCGGTCTCGGGCGCGGGGGCTCCTTCCAGGTGAGTTTGGACTTTGGGATCGCGGACTGGGTCAGGGCGGCGGGCGGGCACGTCCGTGAGCGGGGCGGTGTTTAGAGTCTGTAGAGGGAGGCTTGGGCTCGGGTGGGTTTCGGATAGACAAGGATGACCCCCTTTTCTTGTGGCGGGGCTGTGTGCACTTCCCACGCTTCCCTGCCGGCGCCCGGGTTGAGTGGATCTCTTCTCGCTCGCCAGTGTCCTCCACATCGCTCGCCCAGCCTCTTGGAAGTTAGGAAAGACGCGCAATCCGAGGGACGGTGGTCAACCTGGGGGCCTCATCTACGGGAAACCCAGTGCCTCCTTTGGGATTTCAGGGGTACGCCTGCGCCCCAGGTCGGGGAGGTAGGGAGAACGCGACGATTTTCGGCTCCGAGGTTATCCTATTGGGGGCTGCGAGGTGGTCCGAGGCACGTGTTTAACTTGGGGGTTCAGAGCGGTTACGGGTGATCCCCACGGCCCTTCCCGGAGTCCTTCTAGACTCGTCGCCTGACTCGCTTCGGTAGCCCTCGAACTCCCGGGAGCTCTGCCTCACACTACGGAGAGGAGGGTGGGAGACGTTCATATTGACAGGAGGTAGCCAAAGCCACCTGTTAAACTTGGTGCAAAGTGACCACTAGATTTTCTACCCCACCTCCGCTCCCCAACCCCCAATCACCGGCAGGTAGCTGAATCAAGTGGGAATGTGTAGGATCAGCAGTGAATCGAGGCCGGGAGGGATTAAAAAAGAGAAGAAGATGTGACCGATGTGATGCAGTTTAACAAAAGGCAATGCAATAAACTCCAGTATTTCTCTGAGGCTTTGAAAGTTTCCCAGTATTGTTTTACGGAGTCTAAATTTAAGCATCTAGCTTTTTTTTTTTTTTTTTTTTAACCGCAGGAACTAACCTCAGAAAATTCTTAACTCTTTGCGGGGCAGGATAGTTGGTACAGAGCAGAAAACTTAATCAGTGAGTAAAAGAAAGTCGGTTTTGGTGCCTCGCCCACTCCCGGCCACCCTCCCCAAAGAAAGTAAAACAAACGTTCAGGTCTGTTGCAGGGAGATTGTAGGAAGAAAGTTCCTTCTGGCTCCAATTTTAATGGAAAACTTTTTTTTTTAAATCTGCATTTCTGAAAGACACAGAAACATCAAGCCAGGTATAAGTGTAGACTTTGGAAAGATGCTCACCAGGGAAATGTTTATTAAAGATACTTTTCTACTTTATTTTTTTTTAAAGTACTGAATACCTAGGGCTCTAGCATGCACTAAAAATTTAGTCCTCAAAGTTCCATGCCTGAATGTTACAGATTGTTTTTCTAGGTGGAGGAGGTATTTCGTTCATGAGGCCAATGTGGAAATACAAACAAATGCCCTGTTTACTTGGGATTGGGTGGGAAGGACAGAAGTTGTCTAAAATCTCCCTTGCCAAACTTGACAGTGTATGTATGGAATCTTGTGTATTTTCTAGCCCAGACCAATAAGAGCCACTTTTAACTGACTGGATAGGTTCCTTGGTAACAGCATTTCAAGTGAGCTTTTCTTTGAAAATTTTGGACGCTGATAATCTAGAAGCAACACATTTTCTCCATTACTAAAAATCAGGAAGCCAAAAATTAGAGTAACATAGGCTAGTAATAATTTAAAGAAGATTGGAAAGATGAGAGATGCTTTTAAGAAGATTTGAGTGTGTCAGGCAGGATGACATCCTTAAGTGGAACAGACTGAGTGCTCTTTAATTCGCGCAGCGATATTTGGGGATTGACCACCTACGTCATGCTGAGTACTGAGTTCATCTTTGGGCACACAAGCATATCTAGATATCAGCCATATGGCCCAAACTGAAATCAGATCAAGTAAGCCTTCATCAGGAGCTGAAGATCACACCTGGCCACCGTTCCAAAGTTCTCAGACACCTAAGGAGTCTAGAGTTGGCACTCTGTGTTGATTCTAAAGATCATCTCAAGTAACTAACTGCATCAAGTAGAAGCCTAGAGGGAGAGAGGTGAAAGGTTTTGGTGGAGCTGAGCTAAGAGCAAGGGAGCCTCTGGAACAAAAGTTCAGGTGCATCTTATCTACGTGTTTGTGGGACAGCCGCCAGGGCACGGAGGCCATTCAGAGGTAGGTGCTAGGGAATCCTAGGAGCATCCCAGAACTTGAGCTCTCTGCTCTGCTGAAGGGCAGCATTGCATTTCAGTTTCCACTGGTGGTGATGCTGGTGGCTTCTGAGCTGATGGCGTGCTCTAAGGAATGATGCATCCTGCCACCCTCTGATACACTGTAGCACATCCGTCCCTCTTAAATCTTGAATGATCTGCTGACCATTGCAGAGAAAACTCTGTCCACACTGACACAGCAGGGTCAGCGTGGAATCCATGGTAGTACTCTCTGTCTGCGGAGAGCCACAGTGATGCCCTTGTCCCCCTTCTAGACTCACAGCATTAATATTGAAACCTATTTTAAGAAAGTAAGTGCTGGTTTTATAATCCATGTGGTCAGGATTGGTGGCAAAGAAACTTGTAGGGCAGAACAGTCCACTTTGTTGGAGAGAGACGGGATAGTGCTTTATGAATACAGAGCTTTAGACTGGATCTTTGCAAAGATCCTAGCACTCCAAAGACTTGAATCTCTTCATTTTCGTTTTTAAATTGGAGTTAAATATATATAACATCAAATTGATCATTTTAAAGTGTACAAATCAGTAGCATTAAGTACATTCACATTCTACATGTTTGAGAATGTTTTCTTTAATTTTTTTTTTCTGTAGAGGTCTGCAGATATCCATTAAATGAACCTTATTAATTGAATTATTCTTCACTAAGTTTGTGTCTGCTCAGGATGTCAGTAAATGAGAGAGGTACAGATGGTCCCCCGCTTGACGATTTTTAAACTTTATAATGGTGCGAAAGCGTATAGACTCAGTAGAAACAGTACTTAGGATTTTGAAGTTGGATCTTGTCCTGGGCCAGCAATGTGTGGTCAGTCCTCTCTCGGATGCTGGGCAGTGAGCCGCAGCTCCCAGGCAGCCAGCGATCATGAGGGCGGGTGGGCCATCCCGACAACCATTCTGCACCCATCACCACTCTGGTCTTCAGGTCTGGCGTTCAGTACATTACATGGGATGATCAACACTTTATTATCAAATAGGTTTTGTGTTAGAAGATTTTGCCCAACTGTAGGCTAATATGAGTGTTCTGAGTACATTAAAAGTCGGCGAGGCTAAGCTTTGATGTTCAGTAGGTTATGTGTATGAAATGCATTTTCAACCTAACATAGATTTATCGGGATATAACCCTATCATAAGTCAAGGAAGATCTGTATATTGAAAGATAACACTGCAATGGGGGATTTGTTACTATCTCCTTGTATTTTGAGCTAGAAAGTATTCTCAGACTTTGTGCATACGTCTTTATATGTGAATACCTAAAAATGCGCATCTGTAAGTTTATATTGGTAGATGCACAGTGTCTAATAGGAATTGAGCTTTTATTACTACATGATTACTCTCATCACTAATGAGGATTTTTGCCTTCAAATCTATTGTGCCTTATGTAATACAGCCAGAAAGGATCCTCTCATTGTTGCCATTGTGAATACTGGCTTGGTGTTATCTTTTCCCATCATTTTTATTTTCTTCTAAATGTCTTTACTGAGGTATAGTAGACATTCAATAAACTGCACATATTTAAAGTATAAAAAAGGAAAAAAGGTACATTCACCATGTTGTGCAACCATCACCACTATCTAGTTCCAAAACTTTTTCATCACCCTGAAGGGAAACCCCATTCCCATTAAAGAGTCACTCCCCTTTTCCTCCCACTCCAGCCTCTGGCAACCATTAATCTGCTTTCTTTCTCTATGGATTTCCCTGTTCTGGCCATTTCATGTCAATGGAATCATACAGCATACGGTTCTTTGCAGCTGGCTTCTTCCACTTAGCAATGCTTTCAAGATTCATCCATGTGAGAGCAACCAATGTGAAAGTGTACATCAGTACTTAATTCCTTTTTAATTATTTATTTATTTTAAAATATTTTATTTATTTATTTGAGAGAGAAAGAGAAAATGAGAGAGCACACAAACAGCGAGGAGGGGCAGACAGAGAGAGAAGCAGACTCCCTGCTGAGCAAGGAGCCCAACCCAGGGCTGATCCCAGGACCCCAAGATCATGGCCTGAGCTGAAGGCAGATGCTTAACTGACTGAGGCACCCAGGCACCCTACTTCATCCCTTTTTGAAAGGCTGAATATTTCCTCGGATAGACCACAATTTGCTTATCCATTTATCAGTTCATATACGTTTGGGTCATTTCCACCTTTTGGCTGTTGTGAGTAGTGCTGCTATGAACACCCATGTACAAGTTTTTGTTTGAAAACTTGTTTTAAATGTTTTGGGGTCTGTTCCTAAGAGTGGAATTTCCTGAGTAATATGGTAATGTGGTGTGTAACCTATCAAGGAATCACCAGACTGTTTTCCTCAGCAGCTGCACCATTTTACACATTCTCACCAGCAATGTATGAGGGCTCCAGTTTCTCCACATCCTGTCAACACTTTGTGTGTGTGTGTGTGTGTGTGTGTGTGTGTGTGTGTGTTTAAATTGCCATCCTAGTGGACATGAAGTGGTATCTCATTGTGGTTTTAATTTGCAGTTCCCTAATGACTAATAGTGTTGAACATCTTTTCATGTGCTTGTTAGCCACTTAGAGGTCTTCTTTGGAGAAATAACAATTCAAGGACTCAGTTCTCTTTTGTATTTGCTTTTGTATTGCCAAAATCTTGCATGTGAGCAAGTGTAGTTATTTTTATAGGGCTTGGTTTGTCTATTATGTTCTTTCTCAAACCTTCATTCTGTTGTTTAGGGGGTTTTCCCCCTGCTTTCTTTTTCAGACGTCAGCTGCTCCTCCTAGGAGACTCATTGTCTGACTAGTGCTTTGAAATATTTCATATTCTGCCTATTTTAGGTATTGATTTTTCCAAAGGCCTGGGTTGTTCCTTTGTTCATTCAGCAGTATTTGAAGATTGGTCACCAGCATTGTCCTGTGCACTGAGCTAGTCACTGGGTGTACAAACATACCAGTCTTCATGGGCTTCTCTTTTTGATGTCTGTAGATATCTTTTTTTTTTTTTTTTTAACATATTAGTAGAGCCTGGCATAGGGAAAAAGAAGAGCACTCAGCTGGAGGTGAAGGAATCTGCCTCATATTTTGCAGGATTCACCAGCTTGCGTTTCTGGAACTTAGTTTCCTGGTCTGTGAAATTTGGGGTAGGAAATTTGGGTATGACTTCTCAGACCCCTCTGACCTTGATACTGATTATTGTCTAAGTTAAGGATTCATGACTTTTCTTTTGCACACCTAATTCTGTGAGGGTACTGAAAATAGTTTATGTTGCACAATATACTTAAAGGAACTATCTTGTGTGGGGTGGGGGGAGGGGGGAGATGCTTGTGTTCCTTTCCACTAGATGACACAGGTGAGTTTGGTCAATTGCTTCCTTCCAAGATGGGGCAGTTGGTATTTTCTGTAAAGATTCAGAGGGTTTGAAGAGCTTCAGTGAGCATTTAAGTTCCTACCATGGTAGGCACAACTGAGAATGCAGACATGGATAAGGGGTGGAACTTGCTTTGAGAAATTCATGATCTAATAAAGGAGATAGGATAAATGTCATAGGAGTCAATAGCAGCAACCGTCTGCTCTCTTTTGGGAGCAGAGGACATAGATATTCTTTCCTACAGGGCATCAGAACATCTCTTGGAGAATGTGATGTTGAAGCTGGGCCAACAACGGGATAATACTGGAAAATCAGAGTGGTAGAGTGGTGGCTTGGATTAGAAGGCGGAGGAGGTTTGTCTTGTATCTGGGGGCATTAACCATGGAAGACGGCAGGTCTTATCTTCCGGCTTCACTGTAGAGTAGACTTTTGTATACACAGGGAGTAACTTGACGTTGAACGGGATGTTCATTGTTGAGGGAGGATAGAAATATGAGATAAAATGGTACAAACGGGCGTTGGCACTGAAAATGTCAAATCTTGATTAGATGTTTCGGTGCAAGAAGTGTTTTAAAAAGCATTATTCTTAAGTGGAGAACTAAGGATCTAGACCCAGCTCCTTCTGACTTGCCAAACCGACTTAAGGGCTTTGGGCCTCAGTTTCCTCACCTGCTAAATTGCCCTCCATACACACTAGATAAACCAACAACTTTGGTGACTGAGGTCCTGCTAATACTGCAGGCAACGTCACTTCATGAATCAGCTATCTTACAGTGTATCTGAGGTGAATATGTTGTGTAGTGAACACTTTTTCTCTGCGGACTCCTATTGTGATTTTATTGATCTTTTTTTACCTTATTTTTTCAGGAGGGTGGGGGAGGGGCAGAGGGCGAGAGAAAGAATCTCCGGCAGACTCCATGCCTGACGCAGGGCTCAATCTCAGGACCCTAAGATCACAACCTGACCCAAAATCAAGAGTTGGAAGCTTAGCAGACTGAGCCACCCAGACACTCCTCCTACTGTGCTTTTAGAGGTTTTGATTTTTCTGAGGAAAAACATTTCTGTATCAACATGTTTTGATTTTTCTGAGGAAAAACATTTCTGTATCAACATGTAGTAAATCATACTTAAACCACAATTTCATTTTAAGGAATATATATGTATATATATTTAATATATATTTAAGGAATATATATATATTAAATATATATACATATTTATTCCTTAAAATGAAATATATATATATTTGCTATGACTAATTATCAATTCTATTCTAAGAACATTAAATTAACCATATATAATTACCAGTATTCTGCTATTTTCAGCCTATGCATATGGCAACTTCATATGATTCAATCTAATATTAGTGGCCTGGTTGTTAGACCCTTCCCTTTTCAACCATTGTAAGAATGTAGTCAGTGAACTGGAAATTTTACAGAAAAACACAGTGTATTTAAATATTGTGTTTTTAGCTAATTCCCATTTTTTCAGGATGAAAGTTCTTACTGACGGTATTCCCAGAAGGTGTCTAAGAAGAGTCTGGGGAGAAGAAGGGAGCCTCTGTATGTACACCCACAGCAGCAGGGCTAGAAAAGAAGTCTTAGAAGGTGGGGTTAAAGGTCCAGTGCAGTGGGTTTACCCAGTGGGATGTCTTGAGTGAGCTTTGCTTCCCCCTGGCTTGGAATTAAATCTGTTCAACTTGAGATAAGATATGTGAATCAGATCTCTACTTCCAATCTAACCAGGTGTTAAAATACCAATACTAGATGAACATATGCTACCTCAGCTTTATTTTCATTGTGAGGATGAAAGAAACACTCAGCTGCAGACGCCTGGGTGGCTCAGTCGTTAACCTTCAGCTCAGGTCATGATCCCAAGGTCCTGGATCGGCCCTGCAATGGGCTCCCTGTTCTGCAGAGAGCCTGCTTCTCCTTCTCCCACTCCCCCTGCTTGTGTTCCTTCTCTCTCTCTGTCTCTATCAAATAAATACATAAAATCTTAAAAAAAAAAAAAAAAGAAAGAAAGAAACACGCAGCTAAGAACTTTGAGCTTCTCAGAAAGAAACAGTATTATACAGTAATAAGGCATGATTATTACTTCTAAGTAAAAAGTATGAATTTTATCTCACTATTGTATGTAGCATGTAGGGGGTACTCTGTTAATACTTGCTGAATACATTCAGAGAAAGCACCCAAACTTGTTTAACAAAAGTAAAAGTTAAATGGGGATTTTCTTCTAAAAAATTTCCATAAGAATCCAGAAATCCAGAAATAGGCAGTAGGCATACAGAATGTCAATTTTCTTCGTTTTGATGAGCTAAGAATTAAATTCGAAGTGTCCATCTTTGTATACAAATAAAATTTGTATTTTCGTCAGGTAGAACTAGATTTTCTCTTGTAGATTTTTTGTTTTTGTTTTAGTCATTCCTTCTTGTTACAAGGAACTCATTTGAAATCTAGTCAAGGTTTTCAGGTGAGGCTTCACTTTAGGAAAATCTAATTTCCACGCCTTCTGTTCAGTGATAGGAAACGGGTAACAGGCCTGTTAACCTAGCCTAGCTAGGTGAGGCCTCAACCCTGAACTTGTTTGCTTAAGTGTAGGCACATCAGTTACTCTCAGGTGCTGCTAGGCCCTCAGTAAATTACCATCTCCTATAAACAGCTGAAACTGTTCACAGTTGAGACAGTCTGAAATAAATCTTGTTTTTCAACATTGTTCAGAAAGAGCTTTTCGAAAGAAAAAAAAAGTCTAAATGAAAGCATGCTAATTGTTCTGGAGAAGTAAAATTACTAGCCTTTAAAATGTGTAATTGTATTTAATACCCTTGAGTGCCAGTTAGAGTTTAAGGTCCTAAATTCTTACAGCAGACGTTTCAGTAGTAAGGGAAAAAACCCAACTCAGAGAAAAGGCAAAAAAATCACATGTAAGGGATGCTAAAACTGTTGGCCGCATTAACATTTTAAAATTTCAGGGGCGCCTTGGGGGGCCCAGTCAGTTAAGCGTCTGCCTTCAGCCCAGGTCCTGATCCCCAGGGTCCTGGGATGGAGCCCCCATAGAGCTCCCTGCTCAGCAGGGAATCTGCCTGTCCTTCTCCCTCTGCTCCTCCCCCTGCTCATGCTTTCTCTCTCTCTCTCTCTCTTTCTCTTAAATAAATAAATATTTTTTAAAAAAATTTTTAAAATTCCAAAACAAAACTAAATCTCTAACTCCTAGCACCAACCAGCTTCCATCTGAAGAGGACTTTCCTCTGATCTTCAGGGCTGGGGGCTAGTCATAGTTTGCCAGTTGACTCAGTGAATATTTTTTTGGAAGCTTTCTTGTCTTTCCAAGGTTTTTGTTTTCCTGACATTGAGAAAGAGCCCATGCCGAAGAAGAGTAACTACATATTTCTTTTATTTCAGCTGTTTATTTGTTAGTCTTATTTTTTAAGTTGATCTTGGGTATAGACTAACGCCTATAGTTGTACACATGCCTGCATTTACACTGATACGTATTACATGTTAATATTGGGGAGCAGTACTGGTTTGTTGCGCCCGGTGTATTTATTGGTGACTTTTTAACGGATCATCACTTGTGAATCTAAGTGAAACATCTCCTCTATGGCTGTAATTGAAAGTCACTTCCCCTGTGTTCTCCATTTGTCTTTGACTGAAATAGATAGGTTGAATGAGAGTAATTTCATCTAAATCTGACTGCTTTGGTCTTTCAGTATGAGAGAGGGATAAAGGATGGTCATCCCAGTGAAGTTACCATGTTTGAAAGGATTCCTAAGTGTGGAAGCCTTTTGCTTAGATCAAAGGTCTGTTTTAAGAATAGGATTTAAAAATAATAATAAGATGGTTTCAAAATATGAATGTTGTGAAGTACTGAAGAGCAAGTCTCCATTTGGTGACACATGTTTTCTGAAGTCCTGTGGCTATATTGAAAAAACAAAGAGAGCTCTTTGCCCACAAGAAATTGGTTAAATCCCTAATTAATTTGACTAATAGGAAAGAGAATATCAGCATTCAGTTTTCTTCTCACATATGGATTGGGGTAATATAAAACAATAGAAGGGGCACCCGGCTGCCTCTGTTAGGGGAATATGCGACTATTGGTCTTGGGGTTGTGAGTTTGAGCCCCACATTGGAGGTAGAAGTGACTTAAAAATAAAATCTTTTAAAGATTTTATTTATTTATTTATTTATTTGACAGACAGAGATCACAAGTAGGCAGAGAGGCAGGCAGAGAGCGAGGAGGAAGCAGGCTCCCTGCTGAGCAGAGAGCCCGATGTGGGTCTTAATCCCAGGACCCTGAGATCATGACCTGAGCCAAAGGCAGAGGCTTTAACCCACTGAGCCACCCAGGCGCCCCTTAAAAATAAAATCTTAAAAAAGAACAAGAGTTGCTATCATTCATAACTCCATCTTCTAGTTAATTTCTTATTATAAATAACTCATTTTTAACACACACTCTTCACATAAAAACAGGAATCAAAACAGAATCAGACAGAAATGATAAAAGTAGGACTCCTGCCTTTTTTGTTCAAGTAAATCAACACAAAGTGCCTATCACATTCATTGATGTTCACATGAATGAATGTTGTCAGGAGCTACTAGCATTAAGGCCAACAATGGCTATTTTGTGTTTACTGCGAATTTCGTCTAGGAGTGTGTACATTCCAGTAAAAATGGCTGTTCTCTTTATTCTCACCCACTGCTTAAGCATATGAAAAAGTCCATTCATGATAATGAGCTGTGGTGACTTAGAAACCATTTCCCACTGTGAAACTGCTTCGTTTTTAGTATTCTTGAAGGTCAAAAACAAAACAAAACAACCCCCCCCACACACACACATGAAACCAAAATGCCAACAGCCCATACCTTTGAAAGCAGCTTGGCTGTTAAATCATCATACTGGGATTTCTCAGGCTATAGTTTTAAAGGTCATTCCTTTCCTAGGATTGTTTTTCTACGTTTCGGAAAAAGTCTTCACAGAATTCCTGTGCATGGAAGCAGGAGAGACCGAGTTGATGGAGCAGTAGGGCTCAGGTGGGGAGGGATCCTGCCCCCGTTACTCACAGGTGCACACACCAACCCTCCGGCACAGCCTGACATGGGAAAGGGGCCGTTTCTAAGATGACTTGTACCCCTTTCCCAGCTCAGCTGTGCTTCTGCTGACTGCATCTTAGCACTGCTGGGTAACGGTGGTATCTGGACAATGTGTGCGGGTCTATAAATCACAGATCCAGGGGTTTTAGAATCCTAGGACCCAACCTGGATCTTTTCTTTCATAAGGAGTTTACCTTGGCAAGGAGCTGGAGCAGTTTTCTTTTTGAAGTGTCCTGTAGGCACACTGAGCAAAAATTAGTTCCACATCACTCAGTGAAGGTGGATAATTTTTCCATTCATGTTCAGAATGAACAAAGGCAGTAATCACTCTCGTGATTTTGTTCAGCCTGTCTGTAGGGCATCTAAGCCTTGTAAGGTATGATTCCTTGCCCCCCACCTTGTAGGTACAAAGCCCAATAGTTGAAGGTGAAGGAACTTCATATACTTGTTCTAGCTTAGATGCCGCAAATTGTGTCAGATCAGCCTTTCCCTGGTTAATTTCAGGCTAAACCTCGAACCAAGAAAAGTTTATCTTTGTGGTTTCTCCTTCCTTTGAAAGCACTTCCCTCCTGCATTGCCCTGGGGTTTCTAGATTACATGTCTTCTCTTCCTCCCTCATTAAGTCTGAACTCATCCGTCTGTCCTGCATCATCTCCTTCCATGATGGACCTTGCCAACATCTTCAGGGTGCTAAATGATCTGATACATCATTACTCTTCAAACTTCCCAGGTCATCTTCCTTTTCTGTTTTCCCGGCAGTGAGAGGTAGGTGCCCAGCAGGTAGGGCCATGTTGTACCTGCCACTGGCTTGTCCTCTGGGTATGGAGATAAAACACAGTGTTGTGTGTTATATTTACATAAATGGAATTGTGCTAACAATCTGACTATAACTTTTCACTCAGAACATTTTAGGACCTATGCATGCCGTTGTCCAGTTGATTGCTTTGGACTGAGGCACAGTTTTCCATAGTAAAAGCATTTACCAGGTTTTGACTTATTCTGGGAGTTCGTAGTTGATGATGAAACTAGATTCCCACCAGCTCAACTCTGCTACAGGCAAAGTTCCCCTGTATTCCTGGAGAATTCCCATGGAGTAGACAGAGCAGTGGGATTTTTGGATCACGGGGCATAGTTTCACCATGCTGCCCCATTGCTCCATGGAGAGGTCGGATGAATTTCACACCCCCAACAGTGAGTGGTACATGAAGTTTCCTGTTTCCCCACATTCTTGCTAGTGTTTGTTATTTTTTAGTTGTCTAATTTGTGCCAATCCAGAGGTATAAGCTAATGTCTTACAGTACTTCTAGGCTTGTATTTCTTCTGTTTCCCGGTAACATTGAACATGTCTCACATACCTCTTAGTCACTCAGGTTTCCTCTCTGTGAACTGCTTAATCATATTCCTTGTTTGTAATTTTTTTCTCATGAGCTTCCTGTCTTGTTCCTGTTGGTTTACAAGAATTTTTTGCATATTCTAGCGATCAGTTCCTTTTATGAGTCCATTCACATCTCCCACCAGCCTGCCTCTTTTCTGTTAATGTGGCCTACAGTGCCTTCCATTTTTACATATAATCATTGCAATTTTCACCTTAGGACTTATGGTTTTTCACGTCCTAATGAACAGAAATATCAATGGAGCAGAACAGGAAATTCAGAAATAGAAACTACCACATAACCATTTAGCATAAAATAACATTTAGTACTTCACGACAGCGGAAAAGATGAGTTTTCAACACTTGGCATTTGAGTAACTGCAGAGCCATTTTAGCTTGGGGATGGAGAAATAGATCTCTCTTTCACACTTCACACTAAGACAAATTCAAGTTGGGTCAGATATTTAAATATGAAAAGTGAAACCATAAAAATGCTAAGTAGAAAATATGAGAAATATTTTATTTATATCCTTAGAATTTTTTTTTTTTAGTTCAAGTCTCAACATGTCCTTGATCTCAGGACCCTGAGATCAAGATCCAAGCGGAGACCAAGTGCAAGATGCTTAAGTGACTCAGCCACCTAGGTGCCCCAGGAAAGGCCTTTCTAAGTTTACAAAACCCATAAGTTATAAACCTAAAGATTGATGAAGTCAACTATATAAAAACAAATTCTCCAAGTCAATGCACAAGTTAAGAAAACATTTTTGCAATTTATGTCAAGCAGTTTCTGGGTTTTCTAGTCTGTTCCATAGGTGTGTTTACTGATAGCACCAGTACCTGTGTCTGGATTACTCTTACTTTATAATGACTCTGGAAGCTTGATGAGGCCAGTTCTTCCAGCTTCTTTAGGAGCTTCCTGGTTGTTCTTGTCTCTTTGTTTCCCAATACAATTTTCTCGTTTTGTTAAGCCCCTAATAAGTTTAAAAACCAACCTCCTGGATTTTTCCAAAAACAGCCCTGTTGTGATTTTGATGGCTCTGTTGGCTGCACTGTCCAACAGAACTTTCTAGAATGATGGAAAATTTCCATTAATTAATACTTAAAATGTGGCTAGTGCAGCTGAGGAACCGAATCTTTTAATTTAATTTTAATTAAATTTAAGTAACCACACATGGCTAGAGTTTACTGGATGTCTATTCCTTCAGAGCAATTCAGTTGTAGGAGACTAACTCATCTTAGTGATATTGACTCTTCTAGTCCTGAATATGGTCTCTTTATTAGTTCTTTATTGACTTTCAATAACATTTTATTATTTTTTTCCAAAAATCTTTGTACATTTTTTGTGCAACTCTAATATAATATATATGTGTATATGTATATGCATACATATGCTATGCTATGCTATTTTTTATTTTATGCTATTTTAAATGTTTTCTTAGTTATTGTTTCTGGCTAGCCTATAGAAATTGATTTTTTTATATATTGTTTTATATCCAGTGACTTTATAAAAAACACTTGTGTTTTTTTTTAAGATTTTATTTATTTATTTGACAGAGAAAGAGAGAGAGAGAGAGAGCAAGCAGGGGGAGCAGCAGACAGAGGGAGAGGGAGAGGCAGGCTCCCAGCTGAGCAGGAAGCCCGATGTGGGGCTTGATTCCAGGACCCCAAGACCATGATCTGAGCTGAAGGCAGATGCTTAACCAACTGAGCCACCCAGGGGCCCCAGAAAACACTTGTTGATTCTAATAATTTATGAGATTCTTGGTGTTTTCTACAAAGATCATAAGTATCTATAAATACTGACATTTTTGTTTCTTCCTTTTCAATCCTTAACATTTTTTTTCTTGTCTTATATGTGGGGTAGGACTTAAATAAAATACAGTATAGAGGATAGCAGTGGTGGTAATGAGAATGGCTTTAATGTTTTGTCACTAAGTATGATGTTTACTGTAATTTTTTATGGATATCTTTTACTGGGTTAGAAGTTCTCCCTTCATACTTTGTGAAGTTCTTAAAAAATTATGCCTAATATTAAATTTACTCAGTGCTTCAGATATTAAATCTTCAGTTTACCCCATCCACTTGAGTTTTTAAATTGCTATTAACTTTTTTTTTTTTTAAGTTCAATTTGGTTCTTTTTCAAATTACTCTGGTCATTTTTTATGATGAGATGTTTTCCTTCTGTGAGGGAGAGAGAGTGGTCAGAAGTATTTTTCATATAGCATTCCGCATCTAAAACTGTCCCGATATACCAGCCAGGCTATCTTATCCACCAGACTCTGGAAATGAGGGTTTCTCCTTGGGGCTGTTACCTTCTCTTTCCCCTTAGCTCATCGATAGGCTTCTCCTCTCCTTAAAACAAAACAAAATAGATAAACCAAACCAGTAACTGAAAATAACCTTTCTCCAACCCAGTTGTCCCTGTAGCTACTGTCTTTAATTTTTTCGTATTTTTTGCTTTCCCATCACATCTCAACTTTTTTTTCCAAGTTTTTATTTTATTTCATTTTTTTAAAGTGGGCTCCATGCCCAGTGTGGAGCCCAACATGGAGCTTGAACTCATGACTCTGAGATCAAGACCTGAGCTGAGATCAAGAGTCAGACACTTAACTGACTCAGCCACCCAGGGCCCCTTGAGTTTTTCTTTTAATTCCAGATAGTTAATATACAGTGTTATATTAGTTTCAGGTATACAATTTAGTGATTCAGCTGTTCCATAATCACGACAAGTGCACTCCTTCATCCCCATTACCCATGTCACCCATCCCCCCCCCGGGAGAGCACACCCCCAATGACACAATGCACACCCCACTTCTCCCGTCCATGCCTTGGCCCACTCTCGGGGGCTTTGGATCATCTCTGCACTGCTCGCTCTTTAAAAGGTCAGTGAGTTCGTTGGGCAGTTTTTAGTCCTTACTCTGTTGCACCTTTTGGCAGCCAGAGTCCCCCTCTCTTTTGTTCTGAAAATACACTCCTGCCCTGCCTGTTAGTCATGAAAATTTCATATCCTTTCCTTCTTAACGTTTTTTCCCTTCCAAACTTATGGCCACGGTAGTTTCCAGGTTTTTATCATTTCTTATGTGAACTGGTAAAATAACTTGATAATGGCTTTGATTGCCCCAGAGATAGATTATTTATTGGAGAGTGAGTATGTGCAGCATTTGAAAGACAGAAAAGATCATTTGGTGAAAGCATCATCTCTACTCTCGCCTCCCGGCCATCCCTTTCTCCCTCCTTGCAGACAGTTCCCCTGAGCATCTTTCTGTCCTTCCAGAGAAAGTTTCTGCATAAATATATTTTCTCACTGATTTCCCTATTCAAGTGGAAGTATACGCCAGGTCTGTTCTTTCCCTTGCTCTTTCCACACACAAAATGTGTCCTGGAAACCACTCAGCTTCCCCTTCTTTCCCCCCCCACAAAGATTTTATTTATTCATTTGAGAGAAGGAGTGAGACAGAAAGAGAGAGGGAAGCAGATTCCCTGCTGAGCAGGGAGCCCAACAGATGTGGGGCTCAAACTCAGGACCCTGAGATCATGACCTGAGCTGAAGGCAGACGCTTAACCGGCTGAGCCACCCAGGCGCCCTGACCACCCCCTTTTTTTTCAAACAGTGTTTGATATTCCATTATCCTCATTACCTTTAAGTTCCTCTCCTGGGCTGTCTGCCCTTCAAGGTATCACCTGAGTTACCTGTGTGTTATGCATGGGATCGTGGCACTCCGCTGGGGCATAAGCCTTCTTGCTCCCCCTCCTCCACCTGTAAGCAAGTCACTTCAAAAGGCAGAGCCGCTTTCCCTCTGGTCACTTTCCCTCCGTCTGCACTTCTGTCTGCCTTTCCCAGCTTATTTGGTCCTATGCTCTAGCCAAGCTCAGTGCTTGACTCCAGTGCCCACCACTTCCACAGACCCCGAGTGGGGCCAGGCCTTTGCTGAGTCCTTCTCTCTGCTTGGAATGCCCATCACAGTGTGTATAACCAATAGTCTCTTACATCTTAAACATCTCTTAGGGCTTGGCCTTGTTGTCACCGTTCTGTGAAGTCTCTGAATCCCGCTGGGCTTAATGGCACCCCTTGCCCTGTGCTCCCATTTCCCCCGCAGTGGCTCTGAGCATAGCCTACACTTCGGTCTTCTGTGGGAGTCAGTGCTGCGCGGCAGAACTGTTTGCAGCACTTTTTTAAAAAATACATGTGCTCAGGCTTGACTCCTGTACACACATTCAGTCTGCCTCATACCTTATGGACTTAAGAACCAGGGCCTCCGCCAAGTTCCTCTGTGGAAGAAGTGGTTTTTACTTGTCGGTTATTGCCTGGCACCTGCAGTCTGCTCAGTGTGACATCGGAAAACGGCAAATATCTGGAGAATATGCGGGGGCTAGAAGGGAAGATAGGCCTCAGATTGAAGCACGTATTGATTGGTAGGAACTGAGACAGAGTGGGGTGATGGTGAAGGAGGGCTTTGTGCTTGATGCATCTAGGTCATTCTATATCTTTCTGGAATGTAGGGGAAGATGAAGAAAAGGAGTTGTCTTCCTCCGTTGGCTGCGGTGCACTCAGTGCACTCACCAGTGCGTTCACTTGCCCAACTCCCACAGACCCACCAGGTCCTTCAGCCTGGATAGCTGCTGTCCTTCCACCTGCCATGCTTGGCAGATGTAGATTTCCTAGGACTGTAGATCAGTAGTGGCCTTGTCCTCATTCTGTCTGCTCAGCTGATAAACCAGACCTTTCCGAACAAGGACACTACTAGTAAATAATGGGAAATAAACACAGGAAGTCTAAGAAAATAAACAGAAAGTGAGCACATCAGGGGCACCTGGGTGGCTCAGTTAAGTTCTGACTCTTGATTTCAGCTCAGATCATGATTTCAGGGTCATGAGATTGAGCCCCACATTGGGTTCTGCACTGATCATGGAACCCGCTTGAGATTCTCTCTCTCCCTCTGCCCCTCCACCCACTGTCTCTCTTCAAAAAAAATTTTTTTAATTAAGTTAAATTAAAGACAAAAAATTAAATTAAATTGAAGGAAAAAAAAGGAAGTGAGCACAGTGGCTCAAATTTCTGCTCCTGTGGTATCAGACTTGCTGGGACATCAGCAAGCTCCTCTGGTAGAAATCAGCTTCTTCACCTATGGGTCTCTCTTAGTCTCATTTGTTCTAAACTTTACTGTAAACCCAAAGAGTGAACCCACGATTGGCCAAGGAGACTAAATATTTTAGGGTGGTAATGACCCTCCCAGACTCATGGGACGTGGGGAGTCATTCCTGTCAAACCTGTCTGCCCTATTCCCGTCCCAGGGCAGACCAGAGAAGAAGGCTGCTTCTTTGCCCTTCCTCTTCAGGTAACTTTGCTCTCGCCACAGTGGACCGCCTTGGGGTTCTATATTTTTAGTTCCCAGGGAACCGGGATGAGGGAGCCCCTCATTCTTGAGGTCTTAAGAGATCACAGAAGAGTTGCACCTTGAACTTGTGAAAGATGTTGAACCAAGGTATTCACTTTCTCCCGGACAACTTCTGCCTTCTGGAGAATTATGGTTAGCTTCCTCATATTCTTTCAAGATAGTAATTTGTAAAAATCTAAATGTTATAGTTTTACAGCGTCAGAATAGCTTTTCAAATTGTCATAGCACAAGAAAAAGGTGTGTTGTCGAACAATGTGGTAGGTTACTGCCCTCTGGCCGTGCTGGGGATGCCTCAGAGCACTGTTCCTACTGCACAGACCTGTTGCAAAATTCCGGGCCCTTTCCCACAGACAAGGCGCATCCGCTGGGTTCCTTCCTCATGTGGGGCTAATGAGCATCTCACTTCCCCATCTTTCACCTCCTTGTTGTGTCAGGGGAAGACTTACTGCCCCACATCTCCCTCCTTTTCCTGGAGCAGTGACTTACTTAGTTCAGGAATAAATTAGAGTCCATGAGTCCACCTCACCCAGGCCCCAGCTACTCACTGTCCCAGGGATGGGGCATATTATTAGCTACGTAGATGGTTAAGATAAAGTCTGTGCACTGTTTAAGCTTACTTACTATTACACAGATTTTAAAACCTATAACATTTTTGGGGGGTGCCTGAGTAGCTCAGTCAGTTAAGCGTCCAATTCTTGATTTCAGCTCAGTTTGTAATCCCACGGTCCTGAGATCAAAGCCGCTCCAGGCTCCCTCCCTGCTCAGCAAGGAGTCTGCTTAGTTCACTCTCCCTTTCTCCCTGGTTGTGCTCGTGCATGCTATCTCTCTCTCTCTCTCAAAATAAATAAATAAATCAATAAATCTTTTAAAAAAAAAAAGACCTTTAACATTTTAAGCTTCTTTTTTTTTTTTTTTAACCGTTTGGAATAATGGCGCCTTCCAAAAAGTATGTATATGCTCAGAATCTTCTGCTCCCTAACCTTACTCTTAAACTACCAGTTAACATGAGCTGACTCACCTGAAAAATGAAGAGAAACCAGGCGAGGAAGAGTTTCTTTTTCAAGCTGTTCTCACACCTTCAGGATTTCCCTAAGAAGATCTTACAGTAATTTTAGAAGTTTTAAATGACAAAGTCCACCCAAAAGTATTCCATACTGATTGGGTTTTCTCCATAGATGGTCATGTTTCTATTAAAAATTAATGCACACATGAGTGTGCACATTTGTGTACACACACAGTTCTGCCGATGGTTATCTGAGCTCACATGCCCCTCAGTATTCTTAAAGGGGTTCGTAAGGCCACCTGGCAGTATTTTCAGTTTAGGAATGAATGACGTGGGCTTGTATCTCTCCACTTGCCCTAAGCCTCCACAAGAGGCTTATTCCCTTATTCCCTATTAATCTTGTTTGGTCTTCTAGAAGGTTTTGTTGAACTCCATTGTCCATTGTTCAGAGACTGAGTTGAATTTCCTGCTAAAAGAGTCAGAGTAGGAAACTAAAGGGCTGGTAGGGGAAATTTTGCTATCTTTGTTCCTGAAAGTAAAAAATATGAACTTCCTTGTAGTGGTAATTTACTGTACCTTAGAATCTTATATAGAAATTGCAAAAACCTCCCAGCCTCCAGAGAGCCTAGAATCTCAGAGATGTCAACCAGACTTTAATTCATGATTTATTGGCTCTTTTCACTTCACTGAACTCTGAATTGCAGTGAAGCTGGAAAAAGAGCCATAATGTTGTGGTGTCTGATGTAGAAGAGACTAGAATCAATAAAGAGCACAAGGAAGTCCTGAATCCATGTGGGAAAGAGCATGACAGTACAGGTCCTCGGTGCAAAGGAGGGAGCCAGAACATTATCCTATTACATTTTCAGCAACAAAGTAATTGTTAGTCCATTCATCTTTTCCTTAAAAATGATTCACATCTTCATGATGGAAAGAGATATAAAGGAAAAATGAAAATGAGCAGACACATTGACTTAGGGGCTCCTAATTCCCTTTGTTTTGATGGTCGAGGCTGCACATCAAGATGATTCTGACCCATGCCGAGACTTTCATTGGCGGGGGTGGGCTAAGGCATTCATTGTGTGGGCTTTCTAACGCTGTCCCCCTGTGCTTGGTTTCTCCAGAGGGAATGGGACCCTGGCACCTCCCCCACTTCCTGTGACCGGGCCAGCGGCCAAGGTGTGTGTGGGGATGCCTGTGAACCGCCAGCAGTCAGACTCTTCAGAGATGGACTCGGATGTGTCCCCCAGCTGCGGTCTCAGCGACCTGAGCGGAGGGGGCAGCCTGGACAGTCGAAGCAGCAGCTCCCGCTCCAGGAGTTTGACTTTGGTGAGTGACTGCTTTCTTTAATGCTCTGGCTGCCTGGTTTTGTGCCAGCCCCCTCCTCTTTGAGGAATATCTTACCTTCTTAGGTTCACAAGCTTGACGTCTCGACATACTTGCTTTGTGGAGTGGCATTTCGTTTGTAATCATCTTAAGATTTGCACAGATGCAGAGCGTTCCACTCAAATCAGATCTCACGCTGTGGCCGGTAATCCGGCTGCTGAGACTCGGAGAGGACCGTGCCTGAAGTCTGTAACCCACCCAACAAAGGCCCACTGCCTTTCAGCTCAAAGGGCTGAAAGGAGGGGTGCCTGGATCGCTCCATCGGTTTGATCATCCAACTCTTGATTTTGGCTCAGGTCATGGTCTCGGGGTCGTGAGATCAAGCCCCACCTCAGGCTCCAAGCTCAGTGCAGAGTCTACCTGAGATTCTCTCTCCCTCTCCCTCTGCCCCTCCCCGCTGCTTATGCTCTCGCTTTCTCTCTAAATCAATCAATCAATAAAATCTTTTTTATAAAAGGGGTTGAGGGGTACCTGGGTGGCTCAGTGGATTAAACATCTACCTTCAGCTCAAGTCCTGATCCCAGAGTCCTGGGATTGAGCCCTGGGGCAGGCTCCCTGCTCAGCCCTCCCTCTCCTCCCTGATCTCTCTCTCACTATCTCTGTGCCTATCTCTGTCTCTCTCTCAGATAAATAAATAAAAATCTTTTTAAAAAGCGAGGGGGGATGTTGAAAGGAGAGAAGCACTTCATGGGGCAAAACCAAATTCCCTTTGAAACCGATTTTTACCTCCTTTGCAAATGTTAAGTGCTATTGTATCCCTTTCTCTCAGGATCCAGGCCCTTATACAGCATCAGAAAGCTTTGGCAACATTTACAGAAAGGGTCTTTAGTTTTTAAGGTGACTCTTCTGCACCCCTTGCCCCTCAAGATACTCATCTTTCAGGAGAGAGACCTTTTTATTCACAGAGGGAAGGACAGGTTAACATTGGGTCCACTGAGAACAGTTTCAATTGTTCATCTCAGTCCCTTGGAGTCGGGGCAGAATTTCCTTCAGATACACTGAGTCCTAAAATTAACCCCAATTGTGCTGGACTTAAGACAACTATATATGGCAAAGAGGGCAGTTAATAGTAATGATAGAGCTTTGTAGACTTCCACTTGACTCTTTTCTTAAACTATCACAGTAGTATGAAATAAATATTATCTAATTTGATTCATCCAAAAAAACCATATATTACAAATTACTCCCTGAATATCTGAGAACCTAGAAAGCCTTAATAAAGGGGAATTGGGGCTGTTTTTTTATTTTTTTTAAAGATTTTATTTATTATTTGACAGAGAGAGACACAGCGAGAGAGAGAATACAAGCAGGAGGAGTGGGAGGAGAAGCAGGCTTCCCACTGAGCAGAGAGCCCAGTGCAGGGCTTGATCCCAGGACCCTGGGATCAAGACCTGAGCCGAAGGCAGATGCTTAATGACTGAGCCACCCAGATGCCCCTGGGCTGCTTTTTAAATTTAGGTTTATACAAAGGACCTATTCAAAGAATATGCAGAGGGGCACCTGGGTGGCTCAGTGGGTTAAGCCTCTGCCTTTGGCTCAGGTCATGATCTCAGGGTCCAGCCCCACATTGGGCTCTCTGCTCTGCGGGGAGCCTGCTTCTCCCTCTCTCTCTGCCTACTTGTGATCTCTCCCTCTCTGTCAAATTTTTTTTAAAAATCTTAAAAAAAAAAAAAAAGAATATATAGAAAAGACAGATGAGGGGTTCCTGGGTGGCTCAGTGGGTTAATCCTCTGCCTTTAGAAATATTAGGTTCAAAGGTGGGAGAGATTACAAATCTTTTACATTTATAAATATCAGGAGGTCAAGGTGGGTAGAGTGAGAACAGCATTAACTGTCTTTGGGGAAGGATTTCTGAGCCATCAGTGTTGGTCTAAATAGGTTTTACAGTGGGTTTGAATAGGTATCAGCAGGACATTCCCCAGTTTACTTATAATTTCTCTGAAATCCAAAAAAACCCCACATTATGCATGTTTCAAGTTGCTTCCTTTTTACTAAGCAGTCTGTATCCTAAGAAACAGCTCAGCATAGTCATAAACACAGCATATTAGTGACAGGCCTGAGTTCAAATTCAAATTCATTGCCTTTGGAACCTGGGAAAGTTAATCAGTCACTGTGTTCCTTAGTTGTTTTCTTCCCGAGTTACAAACAGGGGTGCTGGGATAAGAATTCTTCCCCAGGGTGACTGTGAGGTTGCGCCGGCCAGCACATAGTCCGCCCTTCCTGACGGCAGCCTCCTTGGTGAGTGCCCTCTTAGCTTCCAGGGTGTGTGATTCTGCCTCATCCCGCCCCAGCTTCTGGTGGGATCCATGCTCTCCGTGTCGTGTCTCTGTCTTACCAGTAGTCTTCTGAGTTTTTCCTTCGGCCACTAATGATGAGATGGGAAAGGGGGAATTCCTCTCCCTGCACCGAGCATCTCACACACTTCCTAATTCTGGCGATCTCACTCTGGGGCATCACTTTGGAGTGTACGTCCAGAATGCCTATCCTCCGTGGTTCTTTCCTCTCTGGTACCGTCCTGCAGTGGGACTGTGAGATGCCTGACTCTTCTGTTCCCTGGCAGCGCCCAGCACTGTACCCAGTGGAGCATAATTGTGGGAACAGCATGACAGATTCTGCTTTCAAGAAGTGCACAGTGATTAAAAAAAAAAAAAGTGCACGGTGAAATTATATTCTCAGGATGCGTGCGTGGGTGGGTGTGACCACGTAATCCTGCCACGTGCCCCACTTGGCTCCCTGTTTCTCACTGTCTGTAGGAGGACACATCCCTGTCTTGTTCCAGCACCTTCTATGCAGACCTCTGCTTGCTTGCAGGTGTTTTCCTTTCTGGAAGATTCTCAAGCCGACTTGAGCTGCCATCTGTGTCATCTCACAGTTGTGTGTTCTCCTGAGAGAGCAGCGGCACGCTGAGAAAATTTGGCATTTTGATTAGGACTTAACTTTAATGAAGCACTGCCTTGGCAGCCAGCCCCTTTCACCAGTGAACTAGCCACACCATTCCAAAAACATGTGAACTTTCAGGGAGTCTGAATGTGGAGAGGAGCTCTTTATGTTTTGATTCTACATCATCAGGTCTTTTTATGACTCGTCTTTTTGGAATGAGACTCAACCATAATAGTTTTGCAAACCCTTGCCTCCCTGAACCCCCAGCCTCATGAAAGACTAGTCAGGGACTGTGCTTTCAGGCCTCTACACTGTTTTGTATTCCATGCACCTCTTGGAAGGCTCTTTAAATAAGAGATCACCTAGTTCCGCCTTAGGGAAACATTTCTTTTAAGCAAGGTTATTTTTTAAAAGAAGATAAAACACGAATGCCTGGTGTTAAATGAGAGTATCCTAATGTTCTCAAACACTGGTGGAAGGGTTGCCTGGGTTGTAACAGATCTTTACACAATGGAAACTTTTCTCCTGAGCCAGTGCAAGCTAAAAATGATGCTTCAGTAGGCTTGTTCTGGCTGCCCACATGGCCACCATGATGACCGGGGCTGTTCCAGGAGGGCAGAGGATGTGGTCTTTATTACCAAGAGGATGGTTGTATTGGGATATATACTCTTTTTCTCTTGTAAGGAATTCTGCCTCTGAACACGTTTCAATGAAAGACAGAGCTAGAACGAGACCAGATTAGCCAAATCTTGAAATACTTGAGTAAGAGGATACCTTTTGAACGTGTTTTTTCTCCCCCTCTGGAACTTGAGAAGGATGGCTAAATGCAACGCAAGGCAGCACATATTCACGAAGCTGGGAGGGTGGTTCTAGAAATTTATCCTCAGTCCATGATGCGGATTCAGGATAAAAGTTTCGAGAAGAATCTGGAGACATTCATACATGATAGCTGTTTAAGGGGCAAAGAAAACTTTGGGTGTAGGGTTCCCTATATTCTTAACCCCTTCAAGCTGGGATCTGGAGCACCCATCTCACGAAATGCCCAGGGAAAGATGGCTGCCCCCTGCTGGTGTGCTTGGGTGCCAATGCTGTGTGCGGCCCTGCAGCCTGCAGGCCTCCTGGGGCTTCTTCTAGAAGAGAAAGTGACCACCTGCTTGGAAAGAGTTGGAAACTCTAGCTCTGAAGGGACTTGGTAAGGCACACGCTTCTTTGAGGGCAGATTAGAAGCACCTCGAATCCCCAGGCATACCTTCTGTTCATTTTTATCTCTAACTTGGGGCCAAACAATGATCCAGATTCATTGCCACGTGTTTGGAGATCTCTTATTCAGTGCACGGTCCTGCAACCCTCCCTTCACCCCGAGCTAACAAATGTCAGGGCCCTGCAGTCACAGAACAAGCCTGTGGTCAGGCAGCACTTGTCAGCTCCTGATTACCCCCTTCCTTCTCCAAAGCCTTTGATTGCCTTTTGACCTCACCCATTTGTCATGGAATAAGAAGGTAGAGCAAGCAGTGGTGAGCTCTGCCTGCGTGGCTGGGTTAGGTGAAGTCCGGGTCATACGCGGCAATGGGACACATAAAGGGCCGGGTGATTGCAAGGAATTGGAAATAGAACCTAGGATGGAAAGAAGAAGCAGGAGTGCCTGGCTGGCTCTGTCAGTTAAGCGTCTCCCTTCCACTTGGGTCATGATATCAGGGTCCTGGGAAGGAGCCCCACATCATGCTCCCTGCTCAGTGGGGAGTCTGCTTCTCCTTTGTCCCTTCCCTTGCTCATGTGCGTACTCTCTCTCAAATGAATACATAAAATCTTAAAAAAGACTGGTCGGGCGCCTGGATGGCTCAGTGGGTTGTCTCTACCTTCGGCTCAGGTCATGATCTCAGGGTCCTGGGATCTTTTTTTTTTTTTTTTTTTTTTTAATATTTAAGAGATTTATTAAAGCATCTTATCACAAAGATGGAAAACACATACAAACTGGAAACATGCAACCGTCATCTTCCACAGTCAAAAGTTAAAATGTTATGTATTCTTCCTGTTTTCATAGCTGAGAACTTCAGATCTTATATCCAACTCATTCACCCAGAATATTTAAGTCATTCTTCCTGAAAGTATCCAGGGCAGCAAATAACCAAGATGCAAACTATTATATAAAGAAAGTACGAAGTTAAAAAAGAAAATGTGTAAAGAATACCCCCTCCCCACCCCCCCATTAAAGGCAAACAATGGCACTTTGCTCTTGCTTAACCTAGATTGTCTCCAAAAACTATTAAAATGTATAGACTTAACAAAAAAAAAAAAAAAGACAATAGATGTCCAAAAGGCTTGTTAGTGTTTGAAAATAAATGCTTAAACAAAGGAAAACGTATTTTATATCAAACAAGTTTGAAGAGCCCTGTATTGCAGCATTCTGTAAAATAAACAAGACAAAAAGCTGGTATAGGGTTTATTGACATTATGATCTCAGGGTACTGGGATTGAGCCCCGCATTGGGCTCTCTGCTCAGCAGGGAGCCTGCTTCCTCCTCTCTCTCTGCCTGCCTCTCTGCCTACTTGTGATCTCTGTCTGTCAAATAAATAAATAAAATCTTTAAAAAAAAAAAAAAAAAGACTGGTCAACAATGAACCCATCTTCTTTTCTATACTGGCTCCACTTGCCGGTCAAAGCAGCCATTTTATGACAAAGCACAAATAGCCTTTGTGAAAGTTCAATTCAGTAAACCCCAAAGCCAAACTACCGCTATGGTAGATGATGAGCACAAGGCGGTTTTCAGCCTTGCAGGAACTCCCATTTGGGTGGCATGGAAGGATCTGGGTCAGCACGGCCGGGCTCCGGAGGAGTCTGGGGTGGGGGTGGGGCTCAATGGCTGGCCCACGCCTGGTGAGGGTGCCTCATCTTCGCCAGGACTCCTTCCTGATGCTGCTGGCAGAGGGAAGTTACAGGCCGCAGGGAGCCCAGCGGTGATCCTTGGAAGCCTTGAATCTTCAGATCTATAATCAAAACTGGGTGCACATCTGGTCGCCCACTGGTCGGTTTGTGTCTCTTTCCGGCCAGAAGTACAGGGTTCAGTTAGCGCTGGGGAAACCACCGCAGGGACGCCTAGACCATAATGAAGCCCTTACCCCAGGCTGTGGGGCGCGATGTGTGCACTTCTGCTCTTGGGGTGGGGGTGGTGGGCCACGGTCAGCACAGCACCACAGCCCGTGGAGAACTGCGCAGAGGCCAAGGCTGGTGTGCTTCTCTCTGCCGCCGTTTCCCTTCAGCTGCGGGGGTGGGGGCATCGCTCCTCAGCTTAGGTCAGTGAAGCCCTGCTCAAGTGTCTGGAAGGTCATTTTGATGTGTGAAAAAAGCAAATGCAAGACTCAGTTTGTTAGATGTCTGCCTTCCGCTCAGGTCAGGATCACAGGGTCCTGGGATCGCCCTCACTGGGCCCCCTGCTCAGTGGGAAGTCTGCTTCTCTCTCTCCTATTCCCCCTGCTTGTGTTCCCTCTCTCGATGTCTCTCTCTCTGTCAAATAAATAAATAAAATCTTTTAAAAAAGAAATTGGGATTGGGGCACCTGGGTGGCTCAGTCAGTTGAGCGACTAATTCTTGGTTTCTGTTCAGGTCATGACCTCAGGGTCCTGAGATTGAGCCCCAAGTCAGGCTCTATGCTCAGCACAAGGTCTGCTTCTCTCTCCTCCTGCTTCCCTTCACCCACCCGCTGCACCCAGTCGTGCTCTCTCGCTCTTAAATAAACAAATTTTTTAAAAAATGAAACAAAGAAATTTGACTTCACTGCTGGTTAAGATAATGTGGCAACTCCTTGTGAGGGAGAAAAAAAAACCTATAGAACTCATATCTGTTCTAGACCAAAAAAAAAAAATCATAAACAAGATTATGATGTCTAAAAATATTCTTGAGAAGTTCTCAACTGCCAGTCTCTTAGGTAGGCAGCCTATAGTAAGTATTTGTTTTGGCAGAGTGTGATTTGATGTTCATATTTGCTTTTTTTTTTTTTTTTTAAGTTTCTTTATTTATTTGTCAGAGAGAGTGAGAGAGCACATGAGAAAGACAGCATGAGCAGGTTGGGGGATGGACAGAGGGAAAAGCAGGCTCCCCACTGAGCAGGGAGCCCAATGCGAGGCTTGATCCCAGGACCCTGATATCATGATCTGAGTTGAAGGCAGACGCTTAATCAACTGGGCCACCCAGGTGCCCCAAAACCCCAATTTCTTTGTTTAAACAAGAAACAAAACAAGGGGAGCCTGGGTGGCTCAGTTAAGCTTCCAACTCTTGGTTTTAGCTAAGGTCATGATCTCAGGGTCCTAAGATCGAGCCCCACATCGGGCTCCGTGCTGAACATGGAACCTGCTTGAGATTCTCCCTCTTCCTCTGTCCCTCTCCCCACCCACTGCTTGCAATCTCTCTCTCTAAAATAATAAATAAATCTAAAAAAAAAAAGAAAGAAAAAGAAAAAGCTTCAAAACTTAACTAATTCAGTACTTTTTTAGGTATGTGTTTAGCATGAGTATCTTAGGCTTCCTTGACTTTTTTGTTTAATCAAACAAAGATTTTTTTGTCCTCTCTACATTTTCCCTTGAAATGAAACTCCTGTCTCAAATCTGCACTCCTATAGGCATATCTAGGACTGTTGACAACAGTCAACTGTTGGTAACATTTGCTATAAAAGTCTGTCATCCAGGGGTACCTGGGGATGGCTCAGTGTTTGGGCTCAGGTCATGGTCTTGGTGTTGTGAGTTTGAGCCCCATATCGAGCTCCAAGCTCAATGCAGAGTTTGCTTGAGATTTTCTCTCTCTTTCTCCTTCTGCACCTCCCCCACTCATGCTCTCTCTCTGTCTCTCAAATAAACAGATAAAGTGTTTTTAAAAATAAAACCTTAAAGTCTGTCATCCACCTTATCAGGATATTCCTCTCAGAGCTCTGATGGGACTAGGTAGACATTTCTTCTGTCATCTTCGTGTAGGAGTGGACAGACATCCGCAAGACCAGGACTTTGTCCTCCTTATGGGAGACATATATAGTAGTATCCATTCTGATTACTTTAGTAGATTTAGCATTTGAATTTTCTGGTTCGAATATAATAGAAATTATTTCTGCCCAGTTATAATATACGTATTAGGATAGAAATGTCTGTAATTCTCACAGTCTTGAAGCAAAGTGATATTTCCCTTGGAGACTTACAGACATTACCTGGAGTCAGCATGGCAGGGTAGAATCTGGGTGGGGGGGGAGGTATGGTTTTCTAGAGAGTTCTTGTAGATCTGGAGATTGGTAGCCTAAATTGGTACATTAAAAACACCATTTATAGAGGGGCATCTGGGTGGCTCAGTGGGTTAGGACCCCTGCCTTCGGCTCGGGTCCGTGGGATCGAGCCCTGTGTCGGGCTCTCTGCTCAGCGGGGAGCCTGCTTCCCTTCCTCTCTCTCTGCCTGCCTCTCTGCCTACTTGTGATCTCTGTCTGTCAGATAAATAAATAAAATCTTTTAAAAAAATAAATAAAATAGAAACACCATTTATAGAAAGGGGATTTTAAAAAAATGTTCTGCTGTCAGCTGACTTCCTTGCAAATACTAATACAATTCCTCAATTCCCTTCTTCCAAAGAAAGCTGCTGTTTTCATTTATCTTCATTTCCTATCTACTTAGTTCTTTGGAACTAAGTTAGCAAATGCCACTTCCAAAACCCAACCAGCAAAGCGGGGCCACCACCGCCAGGGTTCCCTCCCTCCTCCACGGGCCCACGAGGCCCCTGCCTTCCTTGTTGTTTTCACTACATGACAGCTCTGTTGAGATAGTCACATACCAGACAGTCCACCCGTTTACCGTATGCACGTCAGTGGTTTTTAGTAGATTCCCACAGTCGGGCAACCATCCTCATAGTCACATTTAGAACATTTTCACTGTCCCCAAAGAAGAAACCCCATGCCCATTAGCAGTCATTTCCATTTCTCCCAGCTCCCGCAGCCCTGAGCAAATGCTCACCTACTCCCTGGCTCTGTGGATTTGCCTTTGCCCCCTGCTTTCCAAGCTCTGCCTCTTCCCCAAGGCCCGAGTCTTCCTCTCGCATCCCTGTCTGAGGGAGGCAGCGCAGGCATCTCCTGGAACAGGAGGAGTAGATAGGAACCCTCTTGCACAAGGCCATGCGCCCCTTTTCTGGCCCTGAATACCGTTCCCCTGCCTGTGACACTGGGGCTTTTCTCAGTTTCTGCCTTCTTTCCTCTCCCAGGTGTAGGCAGAGGGGGCTTCATATGGAGGGCAGCTTCTTATTTGGGGAATTAGGCAGCAGACCGAGACCACAGCTGTTTTTGGCTCTGCCCCTGAGGTCAGCGCTCAAGGCCAGGCTGAGCTCAGAGACTCAGGAATCCACACCAGCCTCCCTGCCAGCCTATACATACTCTAGCCTCTAACTCTGGGGAGAGACCTTGGATGGGTTGGGGATGCAAAAAACTGAGTCTTCCAGGACCCAGTCTTCTGATCTTGAATAAGCATGTGACTAAAAACAGAAATGAATAGGATAAAACAAAAAAGCAAGAACAGACTAGGTCTTGTCTTAGCCACTCTACTGAGTAGTTGTATGACCCTTGGGGTCACTTCATTGGCCCAGAGCCCAGTGTTCACATCTTCCAGTGAGGGAGGTGGGCTGATTGATCTGTGTGTTGTGTCTTTCAGACTGTGGGTCCCACAATCTGTCCTAGAACACAGAATGGTTGTGTAGGAGCTGCCCTTTCTAAGCCCATTTTTCAAATGAAAACTTACGCTGGGATTTCTTGTTCTGAGGTTAGATTAGACCCGTGGGAGTTATTGGGGCACCTGAGTGGCTCAGTCGTTAAGTGTCTGCCTTCAGCTCAGGTCATGGTCCCTGGGTCCTGGGATCGAGCCCCGCATGGGGCTCCCTTGCTCAGCAGGGAGCCTTCATCTCCCCCTCCCTCTGCCTGCTTCTCTCTCTCTCTCTTTCTCTCTCTCTCTGTCAAATAAATAAATAAAACATTAAAAAAAAAAAAAAGACCCATGAGGGTTATATACTGTGGTCATACTTTCTGCCCCTCGCTCAGTATGGGAAGTTGGCATGTGTCTTAAGCTGAAGGTGTAGTTGCAGGCCAGCTGCCCATTTAATTCTGTTGTCTGTATGCCTAACCAACGTAGATTATCTAAAATTCTTGTGCATAGCCCTCCTGAAACACTGAGTTGGGAAAGGAGAAGTAGGAGGAAGAGGGTAGAGAGCATTAATTTATTTGTAGACATTTTGTTTGGTTATGGCTGTTATCATCATTTCGTCATCCTAACAATATCCGTGATGGTTGTAATTATTAACTACGGGGACTTTTGTTATGCTAAGAGCCCTAATGATTTTTAGACTTGGAGGTTTTTTTCCCTCCAATTACTGAGCTAAGCCACTCTGCATGGATAGGAGAAACATTTGAAATGCTTTCTGGTGAGTCTGGGAAAGGAGGAGAGTTAAGAGCGTGTGTGCTAAATGGTTGGGGGACAGGTTGGTCTGGCAGGAATAAGGTGTGTAGAGAAAAGATGAGGCAGGAATGCCCTACACCATCCATGGTGACCCTCCAGATGATCCCACCAGTCTTCGAAGAACTCTAGAAAAATCACAAAATGAATGGCGTCACCAATTTCATATGAAGCTTCCCTGTTCTGGTTGCTAGAGGGACAAAGTAGTCAGATGTGGTAAAGAGACAGCTGATGCTTTGTTCACAGTGACAGGATAGCCTGTAAACTCTGTGGGTGGTCCGGGGGGCTGGTGATCAGATATATGAGGCTTCTCTTTAAGTGTGATGTCTAGTAGAGCTGGAAAGCTGGATAACGAACAACTATAGTAGAGAATTTAAATGAGGAGATGATTCTACATTTTATATCTCTCTGAAATCCCACCTCCTCCTTTCTCTTCCCATCACCCTTGCTCTAGTTTAGGTGACCTTGAAGTCTCGTCCAGATTGCTTCCCACATCCAATATTTCCCGCATGATAGCCAACATGATCTCTGAAACACAGATCTACCTACCCCGTGTCCCTTTGTGTTTGAATCTCACCCACTTCTTTCACATTATTAGCAGATATTATTTCCTTGCCAAAGTGTTCCAGGTCAGACCACTTCCCCAAACGTGTGAATTGACACCCATTTCCCTAATAGGAAAGTCACCTCATTGCAACCATTTCCAGACTCTGAAGTAACTACCTCTTTTCTTATCTAAAGCCCTCATTAGATGGTCAGTTAGACTTTTGTTATATTTACATTGCCTGATGCTTAGTAGATGCTCAAATATTTGAATGTATGATTCAGTAGATGTTATGGAGAAGGCTGGAGGTGTGGTGGCATGGGAGGTGTGGTCACCATGGAGGGTAGGTAAGATGTGACTATCCAGAGACAGGCACTGCTGACATGAAAACAGGCATAGGAGATGGCAGGTGGTATGATGTGTACACAGCAAGATTTGGCAGACCACAGCCTACAGGCCAACTCTGGCCCCCTACTTGTTTTTGTAAATAAAGATTTATTGTAACAAGGTAGGCTTTTTCATTAACACACTGCCTATAACTTACACACTACATGGACAGAGTTGAGTAGTTGTCACCATAAAGCCTGCAAAGCCCAAAATATTTACTCCCTGCCCTTACAGAAAAAGTTTACCACCCCTAAATAGAGTAGAAAGGGCAGAGTGGTAGGAGATGAAATGTGAAAAGTAGGTAGGGCCAGATCCTGAAATTCTCAGAATAAAGTGTAAATTCTTTAGTCACATGTTATGTTAGATGATCATATTGGGGGTTTTATTTTTATTTTTTTAAAAGATTGTATTTATTTGTCAGAGAGAGAGAGAGCGAGCGAGCGCACAAGCAGGGGGAATGGCAGGCAGAGGGATATGCAGGTTCCCCACCGAGCAAGGAGCCCAACGTGGGACTCGATCCGAGAGCCCTGGGATCATGACCTGAGCCAAAGGCGGACGCTTAACTGACTGAGCCACCCAGGCATCCCTGTGCTGGGTATTTAAAAACCCATTTCTCTTTCCCTTGGTCCAACACTCAATAGAAAGTACTCAGTCAGGAACACCTGGTGCACATGTTCCCTCATGGTACCCTGCCCCTCTTCTAATGCCCCTTACCCTGACCAAGTTCTTAGAGGAAATATTGAAGCTCTCAGGGAGTGTCTACTGCTAGGTCTGCAGACTGATAAAATTACACAGATAAAGTTAAAATGAACCTGCTCTCATTTCAGCTGGAGAAAAAGTATTCTGAAATTCTGTCTTCTCCCGCACCCCAAAAAAAAAAAAATCTCAGGAAAGGTGGAGCAAAAAGATAAGCTAGGAACTAAAATTAAAATCTTAGGGCAGGCACATTGTTTTATAAGTTGACATTTTAAAAAGAAGGGTATACAAAACCCGATCACAAAGAAAGGAAAATGACAAGCCAGTCTGTCTTGTGAATACACAGATGCCGAAATTCTAAGCAAAGTATTAGCAAATCAGATTCAGTGATGTATAAGAAAGATAACATCACAACCAGACTGGACGTGTTCCAAGAATGCAGGGTTGGTTTAATATTTGAAAATCGGTCGTTGTAACTCAGTGCATTAGCAGAATAAAAGAGGAAAAGTATACCATCCTGTGTCCTCAGCCTCCTCAGCCAGATCATTCTTTCTGTGGGGAGCTGTCTGGTGCCCTGTGGGCTACTCTACCCGCTAGAGGCCAGTGACACCCACCCAGTCGTGATAACCAAAAGTGTCTCCACACATTGCCAAGTGCCCTGTGAAGGGTAACAGCACCCCCAGCTGAGTATCATTCTAATATGTAAAGAAAATGATTTGACAAAATTCAAAACCCATTCATTATATTAAAACCAACATGCTCAGCAAATTAGGAATAGAAGAAATCTTTCTTAATCTGATGGAAAGCATTTTTTTTTTTTAATCTACAGCAGGGGTGCCTGATGCTCAGTTGGTAGAGTGTGGGACTCTTGATCTCAGGGTTGTGAGTTTGAGCCCCATTTTGGGGGTTGACTTTACTTAAAAATAAGTAAGAATACAAACAAACAATAAAATTTAAAAAAAAGAAAACCCTATGTCAAACATTATACTTAATAGAGAAATATTGAAAGCTTTCTCTCTGATACTGGGACCAAGACAAAGATATGCCACTTGTATTCAGCCGACTTGAGAACACAGCCAGATAAGGCAAATGAAAAAATGGAATAGGACGTGAGCAGAATGGAAGGAGGAAAAAAAAAATCTCTCATTTGCGGACACCATTGTGTGTGTAGAAGATTGAAAAGAATCTACAAATAAATTGCCAGGATTACACAGCAAATTGTTTGAATTTATTTATTACAAGATCAGTGTACTTTATATTTCTATATACCAACAGCAATTAGAAAAAATTTTGAGTGACGCCATTTAGGGGCACCTGGCTGACTCAGTCAGTGGAGCATTCAGCTCTTATCTCCAGGTCATAAGTTTGAGCCCCACGTTGGATGTAACATTTACTTAAAAAAAAAAAAACCCTAAAAATTAAAAAAAAAAAAACTTTTTTAAGTGACAACATTTATATTAGCATCAAAAAAACATCAAATACCTAAGAAGACATATAATGACAACTGCATAAAATCTCAGACTGGAAACCCCAAGACATTTTTGAGGAAAGTTGGAGAACGAAATCAGTGCCTAGCCAACGTTAGTGCATCAGTATTTCCCAGAGCATATGTTAACGCACAGACCCAAGGCCCTTAATGCTTTAGATTCAGCCCATCTGAGGTAGGGCCCAAGAATTTGTAGTTCTAAGTGCTGTGCTGAGTTCCTATGGTTGCTGGTAAAGGCCCACAGCTCGAGAGCCACTAATTAAATAAAGGAGGATGTATACCATATTTGAGGATTCAAAAAACATTGGAAAATTCAGTTCTCCTCATTTGAGGAACTTCTGTATAGTTCCAAAATCCCAGCAGAGGTGTGTGTGTATCTGGGTGTATGGGAAACTGACACGCTGAATCTAAGATTTACATGGACATAAAAAGGGCCAAAAGAGCTAGCACAGACTTAGAGAAAACCTGGAAGGCTTTTAAACTGCCAGATAGTGAGACTTGTAATTAAAAGTGTTTAAGGCGCGTCTAGGTACCTCCGTTGGTTAAGCATCCGGCTCTTAGTTTCAGCTCAGTACATGATCTCGGGATCATGAGATGGAGCCCTGTGTTGGGCCCCACACTCCGCACGGAGTCTGCTTGAGATTCTCTCCCTCTGCCCCCACCCCTGCTCTCTTTCTCCCTAAAATAAATAAATACATCTTTTAAAGTAAATAAATAAAAATTAAAAATGGACAGTGGATTGAATAGACATTCTTCCAAAGAAGGTATCCAGATGGCCAGCAGACACAAAACGATACAAGCATCAGTCATCATCAAGGAAATGCAAATCAGAACCGCAGTGAGGTATCGCCTCACCCCTGCCAGAAGGAGTAGTACCAAAAAGATAAGAGATAACAAGTGTTGGCGAGGATGTGGAGAAAAGGGAGCCCTCATGCACTTTGGGTGAGCGTGTAATAGTTGCAATATTATTTACAATAGTCAAGATACGGAAGCAACCTGGGCTCCTGGGTGGCTCGGTCAGGTTAAGTGTCTGCCTTCAGTTCAGGTCATGATCCCGGGGTCCTGGGATAGAGCCCACGTAAGGCTCCCTGCTCAACAGGGGGCCTACTTCTCCCTCTGCCCCTCAGCCCCACCCTACCCCTGCTCACGCTGTCTCTCACTCACTCTTTCTCTCAAATAAATAAAATCCTTAAAAAAATAGAACTGCTTAATTGGTATATGAATAGACAAGTAGACAGGTAAGAGAATTGATAAACAGACCCAACACGTGGACTGTCACCTGACATACAACCAGGGGGACCTATAGGGGAGAAAGGATGGTCTTTCCAAGGCCTGGTGCTGAAACAATTGGGTGTCAGTTTAGAAAACAGTGAACCTTGACCACACCATACACAGATGTGAGTCATTCCAGACCCACTGTAGCCCTGAATCGCGGGAGCCTTGCCAACCGGGATGCCCGTCCAATTGCTAGCGAATAGCAGGGAGCAGCCGGTGAATAGCAGAAGATATTCGCAACAAATATATCCAACAAATGATGTCTGGCTAGTACTGTATTTTTTTAAAAGACAACTTGATAGAAAGCGGAACAGGTGGCACTTCATAGGAGAATCTCCAAACAGCCAGTGAAGTATTATGCGGAAAAACAAAAACAAACACACAACACTGTCTTCTTGGGAGTGGATGGAAAGTCCCAATGGGATGCTGGCCCACGCCTGCCGGGGAGGGAGAGTCAGAGGCGGGAGCCCACCAGGGAAGAGCACGTGAGACAGCTGTCTGTCTGTGTCTACCAAAGCACATGCATGTCTGTGACCCAGCCCATGCCATTCTGTCTGTCTGGCCACCGAACCCGGCTGCAGACTGTCCCCTTGCCCGGAGTCCTCCTGTCTTCGGGATTAAACTAACAGCCAAGGCAGCTTGAGAAATTTGCACGTCTTCTTGGTTTAATCATACCAAAAACAAATGCCTTAAACGGTCTCTAAATTTGTGAAGCCCTCAGGCCCTTCCGTGGGCGGCCGGGAGTCAGAGGCTTTGGGTGGGCGAGCATTTGTCATTACCTCTCAGATCCCAGTGTGAAAAGCATTCTCTTGCACCACCGAGGTCAACCAATTTTTTTTTCTTTTTTCTTTTCTTTTAAGCCCAGCATGGGGCTTCAACTCAAAACCCTGATATCAGACCTGAGCTGAGAGCAAGAGTCAGATGCTTAGCCGGTGGAGCCACGCAGCCGCCCCACCCTGGTCGGCTCTTAATCCCATTTGTGTCTACCACTTTTTCTGTTGTTTTATCAAAGTTTGCACTCATAGAGGGTCAAGCAGTTTCATAGGGTTATGAAAACACCCTCCTCCCATTTCCTACTCACTAGAAGACGTGACTTTTTTCTTTAAGATTTGTTTATTTACTTGAGAGAGGGAGCAAGCCAGAGAGAGAGAGTGCATGAGCACAAGTGGGGGGAAGGGCAGAGGGAGAAGAAGACTCCCCGCTGAGTGGGGACCAGAGGCAGGACTCCACCCCAGGTCCCTGAGATCATTATCTGAGCCAAAGGCAGCCTCTTAACCCACTGAGCCACCCAGGCGCCCCTAGAGGACACAACCTTTAACACACCCTGTTTCTTTGTTACTTACCTTTATCCTCCTTCCTCTGCCGCTGTCTACCTTTTACTATGTGTCCCATCAGTATTTCTTGTGTGGAGTAAATATTAAATATGCATATATTTAAGTCAAATTGAGACAGCTTCATTTTTCTATCTGCATCTTTTTCACTTAGCTTTAAATTCTTTTGAAAACACAGTTTATAACATTCCATCCGTGAACGTGCCTCGATGTGTTTAACTACACCCTTATTGTTGGACATTTTGTGGTTTCTTATTTTGCTTGTTTTCTTGCTACTGTGAATACAAATATAACTCATATATCTGTGTGTATAGATGCTTATTACTGTAGACAAATAGATTCGTAGACATATGCCTTTTCTCATAACTTCAGTTTTCTGTGGTTAATAACTGTCCGAGTTTTATTTGCTTGTTTCACGTTCTTCCCCTTCTGGCGTGCTCTGAACTAGACTGGTTGTTCACTGCACCGCTGACATCCTGGGAATGTCACTGGCCTCCTGGGATTCCCTTTGGCTTTCTCTCATGCTCTCTTGGGCCCCAACTCCCGTGTCTTTTCTTGGTTTCCTCCCTTGAGCAGCCACACCTACCCCACCACCCTGAGAAAGGCGTACGTGGGAGATCCATTGTGTAGTCCTCACGTGTCTTAAAAGCCTCTTTATTTTATCATCACCGTAATTTGGTTAGGCATAAAATTCTAGTTCTCAGTTCACTCAGAATTTTGAAGGAATCCTGACGTTTTCTTCTTGCTTCCAATGATATCACTGCTAAGAAGTCTATTGCTATTTCAATTCTTGGTCTTTTGTTTTGTGACCTGATTTTCACTCTGGGAAGCTTTTGGGATCTTGGTCTGTGGCATCCTGAGATTTCAGTCTGTTTTGTTTTTGTTCATTAGGTTGTCCTCATGGTGACTTTCCACCATGCAAACTCTGGAAACTCAGAGCCTTCAGTTCAGTGACCTCTCCTTGAATTCTCTTACTTATTTATTTTGATACTTTCCCCTCTACTTTTCTGATTTATCTTTTGGGAGCCTCATTATCAGATGTTGGCCCTCCCATACTTATCCTCTAATTTTCTTGTCTTCCTTCTTTTTTTTTTTTTTTTTTTAACGTCTATTTGTTTTACTTTACTCGTTTCTCTACTTTCTCTTGTAGGCTTTGATTTCATTTTTCAGTTCTGTTGTCCTGGTGTTAATTTATAAGAGCTGTTTTTGGTCCTCTGGGTTTTTTTTTAAGAGCATCGTATTCTTTTTTTTTTTTTTTAAGATTTTATTTATTCATTTGACAGATAGAGATCACAAGTAGGCAGAGAGGCAGAGAGAGAGAGAGAGGAGGAAGCAGGCTCCCCGCCAAGCAGAGAGTCTGATGCGGGGCTCGATCCCAGGACCCTGGGAACATGACCCGAGCTAAAGGCAGAGGCTTTAACCCACTGAGCCACGCAGGCGCCCCAAGAGGATCATATTCTTGACGGGTTCAGTGTCTCCTCATCTCTCTGAGGGCATTCATAGGCATTGTTTAGAAATTGTCATCAGTTCTCCATAGTTTGTTTTTGTTAAGTGCTTTCTTTTTTATTTGTTCAGGTATGTCTTTCCTGATAAAGGTTTTTCTCAGCCGCTCGCTGATCCTTCTGCGTGTGCACATATTTACGAGAGGAGGTTGAAAAGCTGATTAGAAATTCTGTGTGGGGTTTGTTGACTGTGGTCTTCATCTGTAGGGAGATCGTGTTGAGCTGCTCTGTTGGGGAACCCGTGGGGCCGATCCCTTTGGACCCTTGGACATTCAGATACCCCAGGGAACATTTCCAGGTTTCTGTCCCTAGAGCATCTGTTTGGCTTCATTTACTCCCTGTTTCCATCACGACCAGCTCTGCTTCAAATCCCTCTCTTACCTTCTTTTAAAAAAAAAAAAAAAATCTAGTTTCCTGCTAGGGTGCCTCATTCCTGCTGAACCAATTCTGCTCTTTCCACCGTCCACTTGCTGCCACCCCTTCCAGAACTGCTTTGTACCTCCAGTGCCTGAGCAGGGATGGGGGACTGAGGGGAGAGTCCCCTGTCCTCAGCAGGCTGGTCCCTGGCTTCCCGCAGCTGCTGGCTGAAACTCAGCTTCCCTGGGTCTTCCCTGGAGTCACACCTGTCCTGCTGCCGCCTAACTTCCCACATTTTGTGGCTGCCGTCTCCTTTCCTATTATTTTTGTCTTTGTGATTTGTGCCTTTAAAACAAATAATAAATCCCATTGTTTTAGAGAGGTTTCCGGTGGAAGACGACATAAATACGTCCATCCATGTCACTCTCTTTGACCAGAGCTGTCCCCCGCTGCTCTTGGGGAAGACCTCTGAGAGCAGTCAGTTGAGAACACTGGTCCAAGGAGGTTTGAAGGATTTTTTATTTTTCTTGTCATTGGCTCATCAGGAACCATAGGCTAGAGCCTGTAATAGGTTCTAAGACGCTTTCTTGGCTACAGCTTCTTGGCAGTGTTCTTTTACATTCAGGTAAAATAGGGAGGGACACGTTGATCTATGGGACCTCCCGAATGGCAGACTCTCCCCAACAGGAACTCTGAGGGGGCTCTGGATCCTATCGGGCGCTGGGTGCACATCCCGACTTTGTCTTGTTTTCTCTCTTGAGCAAAATGACTGTTTGTTTTTTCCCTTTTATTCCCAATCCCCACACCTGTCGTACAGGATGACGAGAGTCTGAAGTACCTGACGCACGAGGAAAAGGATGTCATCCTGTTTTTCGAAGAGACCATCGATTCCCTGGAAGACGACTTTGAGGAGCAAGTCCTGTGTGACGGCCACTCTCCGGGGTCTCTGGAAGAGCGTGCTTCTGGTCACTCAGAGCCGGGAGAGGTGATCGACTTAGTGCAGCCAGCACCAGAGGTGGGAGAACCGGAGTGCCTCCCGGCTGGGACAGCAGCAGCAGGTGAGGATGTCCCCTGTGTGTGGCCAGAAATGATGCTGTGGGGCTCATCAGGTTTTTGCAGGGTAGAAGCATGGTCTCGATAGTTTGAGTGTCCAGCCCAGCAGATGCTTTCATAGCGTATTAGGAGACAGCCTCTGAAGGGAGTTTCCGAAAGGGCCAGGATAAAGAATGACACTAGCTGGCCACATGAATCAATTCTTCTGTGAAGGAAAGAAGGAAGGAGAAAGGAGGGAGAAAGAAGGTAGGGAAGGAAGGGAGGAAGGAAGGGAGGGAGAGAGAGGGGAAGGGGAGAGAAAGAAAATTGGAAATGGTGTAACATTTCATTCTACAAAGAAAACAGACAAGGTACTTATATTTTAGCCCTTGGGTTTGATCTCAGATTTTGAGCAATCTTATACCCTTGTTTCTCTAGCATGAGACTTTTCAAAGTAGGAGTATTTGAACTGAGAAGTCTGCTTGTTCAGGAAAACAGGAAAAGAGCAGACAAGAGTTTGGCTCAGCATCTAGTAGGTTGTGGGTTTGTAGGTTTGCTTGATTCCGGGTGGCCTCCAAGGAGAGGCATGAATTTTGTCTTTTGAATCCTGCGAGAAGACCAGACAGGATGGACGAGGTGGGATTGTCTGGCACTGTTCTTCCTGATTGGAAAAGATCCTTGAAATAAACTTCGGCAAGGAGATGAGGATTGGAAGGATGAGGGAGAAACAGAAGGGAAAGTGTTTTGGCTCTTACTACAAAATACTGCCATTTGCCACAAGCCTCTAGAAATATATTTTCTATCGTGCGCGCACGTGTATGTGCATGCGAGCTATGTGCGCAGGGCTGGGTGTTACACCAGATTTCACAGACTGGGGTTCTCGGCTCCAGTGTGGAGCTTTGCCTGTAGCCATGTCAGCAAAGAGACTGAATAAGAATTTCCCGTTTTTATCACACTTCTTTGAAGCATACTTCCTAACGTTAACTTGAACCTGCTCATCCTTTAAAAATGCCAGATTGTAGACTAGTGCCAAGGGAAACACTCACCGAGAGAAAGCCGCCCTGCCCACCCGTCTCTACCATGACATTCTCAGGGCAGTGGCAGTTGCCTTCTCCGGCAGGTGCTGTGTGAGAGTCTGAGACTAGGAACAAAAAGATGCGGCGCGCAGTTCTGCCACGAGGGACAGGTGTGTGGATGTAGGTGCCCACGGTGTTGGGTGGCCTGTGATCCACATCTGTTAAGGACATCGTAAAGGCTCAGAGGTGTATTGAGTTTGACCCAGGGCATCTGACACAACCAGCTGGTCTTCATCTAGAAAAACCTGATGCGGGGGTGCCCCCCAACCTTTCCGCCTCCATTTCCCCTCAGCAACACCCGCTCCTGAGGTGGGTTGTTATTCTGTCCTGGCCCACACCTCCTTAGAAGACCACATGCTCCGTGTGCATCCCAGGGGCTGAGCCTTCAGACTGGCATCTTCTACCGTCCCTGACCCGTCATGCCTTTTCATGACGTGGTGGTGAGACTCACGGGGGAGGTTCTCCTTTGCTGGGCCAGGGAGGTTAGCTGACAGGATGCTGACATTGCTGCTGATGTTGGCTTTATGTCCCTTGGACACCCTCATGAATCCAGTGGGAAGGCAGTGGGATGCATTGATTTTTACCTAACATGGTACCTGATGAGGATTCTGCCTCCTTTTCAGGGACTGGCCCTGTTGGGAAGGAAGACGTTCCTGTCCTTGAGGGCAGGAAACCAGAAGCTGGGGATCCTCCCTCGCCAGACCCAGCAGCTCCTGCCCCTCCTGTGCCGCCCTCCCAGCCTGTGGCCACAGCAGCCGCGCCCTCTAGGAAAGAGCTGCTGGCCACGGCTCCCCCCTCAGAGCACCCCAAACTGCCCCGCTCTGTTCCCACTCCCCTGGTAATCGCTCAGAAAATGTCTGAGAAGGTGGCAGGGAATGAAGGGCTTCTGCCTGCGTCCCCCTCCAAGGAGAGCAAGCCAGGGGACTGGAGGACACTGCCTTCGGGGGCCCCTCGGCATGGGGACCCTTTCCTGTGGCACAAACACACAGCCCAGCCCGCGCCCAAGATCCACCGCTTCCCCAGCAACATCAGCGTGACCAACAGCGCGGGGAAGGAGTTCAACAAGACCATCTCCAAAGCAGCTGTCAACGTGCAGGAGCGGAAGGCCCGGGTCTTGGCTAACATCAATGGGGTCTCTTTCCTGGCCGCGGGGGAGGTGGAAGACCGGGCCCCCAGGGCTGAGGTTGCCGAGCTAGGGACACGTGGCCAGAGCAAGCCAGGCCCCATCCACGATGCCGCGTCCACACGGGTGGGCAGCCACACGGGCACTCTGCAGTCCAGAGGCGTGCAGACGGAACAGTGCCTGCCATTGGCCAATGGCTTCCAGAGCATCCACGACGTCCTGAAGAGTGAGCCCAGTGCCTTCGTCTCAATGGGGAAAACTGTCACCTTCCGTCCAGACCCGGCACTGGCCGGCAAACTTGCACGGCAGAATGTCAGCAGGAGCCTTTACGAGCACCGGCAGCCGGACTGCAGCCAGGATGCCAGGAAGCGGTCAGGGTCGCTGCCCAGGGCTGTTGGATTCAGGCCCCAGGGTATCACTGTCCAGTTCTCCGGTCGCGGCTCCACGGAGGAGGCCCGCCGGGAGGCCCTGCGCAAGCTCGGCCTTCTGAAGGAGAACTTGTGATGGAGCATGGGGTGGGGCTGGAGAGGCAGGATGGCCAGGCCCATGTGGCCTAACACAGATGTGCCCGTGTGAGGAGCAGTGGCCACGGTCCCAGGGCTATGCCCTGTGGAGGACAAGAGATGACCGGTGCCAGGACTCCACGGTCCAGGCGGAGGGAGTGGGGACAGGAATTGTGCCCGACTCCGCTGCCAAGTCCGAGCAGGGCGATCCTTCTGGGAGAGTCCGGCCTCCTATCTTGTCTTCCTTTTTCCTGGAGTTCAAAGAAGAGCCCTGAAAACCCTAAAGGCCATATCTTTTTTTTTTCTTTTTTTTTTTTTTTTTGGATTTAGAAGGAAGGGGATTGGATCTGATCTGTTTATTCTTCAGTCTCTGATCTAGACTCTTATCCCAAGGAGGGACACCCAAGGCATTTAGATCTCTTACACTTAGTTATCCATGAAAGGGATTGCCTCTTCCTTTTCTGAGAAAATAAAACAGAAATGCCCGTTCAATCTTTATAACATCTCAGAGCATTATCCTTGGTTTTTCTGTTTGTTTCTCAGGGGTAAATGTTGGTGTATTGGCCCTAGATGTGCCTTTGTTTCTGGATATAATTTGGTGTACCCATGTGTGGCTTTGGGTTTTTAAAAAATTGAATATTGAAATGAACCCTTCAGAGTATGATTTACTGTAATTTTGAGTTACAGGAATGGAATGGGAAGGCTGGATTTGGAAAAGGTGGTAATTTTCAGTAAGCAAGTCCCATCAGACTATGGGGGCTTTGTCACTGGGAGATGTGGGTGAGCATGTATGGTGTATATACCTGTCTGTAATGTGTGTTTATGGAAACTTGTGTTCACACGTACATACCTTCATGAGTCCACATCCACAAACGTTTTAAGACCCTATCATGTAACTACAGGATGTAAGCCCTTCCTACTCTCTCGATGGACGCAGCCGTCCCAGCTACAATGGGAGAGAGAGAGACTGGAACCTTCAAGGACACATCTCCATCATCTCCATAATCAGAGTGCTTCTTACTCACCCATGGGTCACTCTGTACCCAGGGAAGGTAATATTTCAAGTAGGCTTCCAGAGAAGCACGATAGTTCTTTTTTTTTTTTCTTTTTTTAAGTGAAGAACGTTTTTAAGGATGTAACCCCTAATTTTAACCTGATTTCAATTTATCACCCAATTTTACTTGTGCGTGTTGCAAGGTAGCTAGTGAACCGAAGGAAACGAAAACATTCCTGAGATCCCTCTTGTTCTGTGAGCAAGATCTCAGGATTAGTTTTAAAGGGGAACGAAACCCCAGCAAGCTAGGTTCCACAGTACTGAGCACTGCTTTTCTCCCAGACTGTGTGTTACATGCTGAGTTGTAGCCACAAGCATGTTATTATTAAAACTATTTAAGGCTGGAGTCTTAAGCCTCTAAAAATAGACTGGGAAGGGCCCCAGCTGCAAGTCACGCCCTTTTGTTATTATGTCTCAGTGAGTGTCACAGACTTGGTTGCCTCCTGTTGAGTATTATTTAAATTAAAACTTTTAAATGTGCCGTAAAGCACATCTTTCGTAGTGTTCAATTTGCCTTGTAAGTTACATAAACTGTCAATTTTTCCTTAGAACTACAGTATTTAGTGTCTCATCCAGCCTATGTCCTCCTAAAATAATCTTATAGATTCTCGATGGTCTTAATTTAAATAGGTGCTTTGATTTTACAGGTTTTCAAAATAGTTTTTATTGTGTTCTTATTTATGTTGGATTTTGTTTGAAGAATTCTTGAGGGCTGTATTACCCTTTCATAAAGTGAGATGCCATATACAGTGTTTAAAAGAGGGTCTTGATATGGCTAACATTTTAAATATCCTTTAAATATGAGAATTCTCTCTTGTATGCAATCCTATGACTTCACTGTGATTAAGGTCAACATGACTATAAGTATATTTGTTCTCATGATGACGGTTTTGAAAAATAAATTTAGAGATTTGTGTTAAGTATAAACAGCTTTGTTTTTGCATTTTATACTTGCACCCAATTATTTTCTTTTAAATGGCTATATCCTTCCCTTGTATTTATTCATAATTATACTGGCTATTACTCTGGCCATTTCTTGTGCCCAAAACCCTAGTAATTAAAGGCATGTGTTTTGTACAAGATTCAAATGATAGCTCTTAATGCTGTAACCTGTACACGTATCATGTTAATAAAATCATCTAGTTTGGGGGCCCCTGGATGGCTCAGTCGGTTAAGCACCTGCCTTCAGCTCAGGTCATGATCCTGAGGTCCTGGGATGGAGCCCCACATCAGTCTCCCTGCTCAGCGGGGAGTCTGTTTCTCCCTCTGCCCCTCACCCTGCTCGTGCTTTCTCTCAAATAAATTAAATTAAATTAACCTCTAGTTTGCAGTGAGGCATTAGTTCCCTTGTCATAACTATGTGATAGGACATTCACAAAGGCTCATCTTCAAGGGAATGTTAAGGATCACATTTCAAAGCAAAATTGTAGTGAAAAGAAAAGATTAATCTCAAGTGCCCAGGGTTTTTTTTTTTTCTTTTCAAAGTGATACCTGTAAATCACATTCTGTTTTTATGAAACTCTTTATCTTAATACTTAAAAATGGGGGGAAAGAATTCCTGCTTTTAGGAAGGTATGTACACATGCCATTGAAGTCTCCTCCGCACACAGTACTACTTCGCAGATACCACAGCAACAATCCACACACAGTACTATGTGGATTCCAGAGTAACAATCCACACATAGTACTACTTCACAGATTGCAGAGAAACAATCCGCACACAGTACTACTTTGTAGATACCAAAGTAACAATCCACACACAGTACTATTTCGTGGATACCAGAGTAACAATATGTACACAGTACTACTTCACAGACTCCAGAGAAACAATCTGCACATAGTACTATTTCAATAGCAGAGTAACAATCTATACACAGCACTACTTCACAGATTCCAGAGAAACACTCCACACACAGCACTATTTCGTGGATTCCAGAGAAACACTCCACACACAGTACTACTTCATGGATACCAGAGTAAGAAGCCACATACAGCACTACTTACCAGATTCCAGAGAAATAATCCACACACATTAATACTTCACAGATACCAGAACAACAATCTGCACACTGTACTACTTCATGGACTCCAGAGCAACAAACCACACACAGTACTACTTGGGGATTCCAGAGAAACAATCCAACACAGGTATCTGCTTTGCAGATACCAGAGCAACAATCTGCACACAGTGCTACTTCCCAGATGCCAGAGTAACAATCCGCACACAGTACTGCTTTGTGGATTCCACAGTAACATGCACCCACTGCAGTACTTCACAGATACTAGAGCAACCATGTCTGTTCCGGTCCCTCCTCTTCCCTGCTCCACTGTGTGGCTCGTCTGGGCTCCCTAATCTGCACAAACGGAGAAAGTCTGATCTCTGCTCTTGTCCCCCAGCTGGCATTGTTCTCTTTCAAGACCCGTTGAGGAGAAAGGGGGTGTCCTGAGTCTGTCGAGGTACACACGGCGGGGTTGGGGCCTGAGCCTGCTACTGCTCTTCCTTCCCTGCGCAGCACACACGGTCATGGGCGGTATAGGATTCTTCACCCAAAATTCCTCGTGGGGGGCTCCTAAGGTCAGCTCCCCATTTTCATGAAGAGGTTAGTGGAGTTGATAAGTGAGGCCTCAGGAGACCCTCAGGACTGGCCTTTTTATTTGTAAAGAAATCAGAAAGGTATTCTCTTCCTTAAATTCCCACAGCTCTGGCTATGAGGCCTTTGACCCTTCAGAGGATTTGGTGGTGATGTTTTTGATACAGGTGATCTAAGAAATCAGTTCTTGATGTTTATTCAAGAGGAACGTAGAGAGAGAAATAAGATAAATATGAAAACAATACACTCTTATCGAGAAAGGCGTCCCTGCTGGGCTGGGTCCCTAATGGAGGCAACAGAATGAGGCATTGTTTCCCTAGGAGTGTTTTTGACCACCTGGAAAAGGTTTAATACATTTCTCTCCCTCAGCTGTCCCTTGAGATCTTAAATGTTTGTCATCAAACCCTGGTGTTCCCTGAAGGCTCAGAGCGGGTTTGCTGTGTTTTTCCTCTGCTCTGGCCTGTGACCCCTGCGGCCTGCCTGGTGGGGGAGGGGTAGGAGGAAGGGGAGGTGCGTGAGGAACGCTCACCTGTGAAAGGTTCGTGTTGTCACTGAAATGACAAGCCACCAAACAGGTTCTGTTTGTTCTCTTCACAGCAAGGCTTTCTCGGGCTTTTAAGCATGGGAACACGTTGGCATATCCTTTTCTAATCTACTCTCTGGACAAGCCCTGCTTTCAGATACCTGAGAAAAGAGAAGGCAGGGCTCTAAGCCAGCGAGTCCTGGGAAGACGGGGACTGGAAGTGCATTGGAGGGCTGGTGCGGGGAGTGGCTGGGCCCGGAATGCAGCCCCTGCTTCCCTGCCCCTTGCCAGGTTCTCCCTCTTCCCTAAGAGCAGCAGTGCTGCTAGGGGAAAAATCTATCTGTCTGCATGAGAAAAGGCAGGATAATGACCTAAAGGCACTTCCCAGCCCACGCTTTTCAGCATAAAAAGGGTCAACCTCTGTGTGTGAGGTTTGTGGTCCTTCTAAAATGTCTCTTTATTTAAACACAGATCATGAAACTCTTTCCTGTGAATTCCAAATTCATGAGACTTAAGAAAGGCCAACCGCTGCCGTCCAGCGGGCTCACTCACTGTCCTGGCTACTGTCCTTCTAGGGAGGCCACTGATGACCCCAGAAGGCAGGCAGTGCCCACCCCATGCGATACCATCGGCGCACCAACCGCGCCAGCGCTGCTCTGTAAGGATCTCCTTTAGGCCCGCTTATCATCTGAACCGCAGCAACTTTCTATTCAACAATGAGCTAACAATGATTTTCAGAAATGGCCCAGAAAGCCAAAATGGCAAACACGGGTTCGCCAAGCTGGGCGGGGCAAACCACAAATGGCCCTGAGTCAGGGGCAGGGCAGGGTCCACCAACGACCCCCCCGCCAAACTCCGAGAACGGTGCGATCCTGGGGCGCCTCCTAGTGTTGCTTTCTGCCTTCGGATTCCCCCAGTGCCCAGACCTGTCTGCCATGGGCTCCCAAGGGCCCTTCTGCTTTGGGGGCCCGCCAGGATCTAGAGCAAAGCCAAGTCAGAAGGAATCTCCCTGCTTCCATGGCCGAGTTCGATGTAGGTTTTCCTGATTCCCACTGCTTCTTCAAGACGCTTAAGCCAGCCATTTCCCCAGCTAACCGTGTTTCTGAGGTTCAGAGAATATTTCCAAAGGGGAAACCCACCCTCATTTTGTGGAGGGCCTCGGGGGTCTACTTTCTGGGCACTGGAGCTCCTAGTGTGGCCGCTTAGGTTCGGGATTCAGCGGTCACCCCCGCCCAACACCCCCTGCCTGCACTCAAGTTGGGGGCTGGTCTGCTCTGGCCTGGGGGGCCAGAGGTAGGAATTCACATTCAGAAGCAGAGGTTAATGGAATTTGGTCCTTGATAAACATGTCACACTTCATAAACCAGCCTCTCAGTGTTCGTGGGTCAAGCACAGCTGCCAAGGGTAACAACCAAAGTTCTGGAAATAACCTTTAAGGGGTGGGGTGAGTGAGCAAGGAATCCATGTGTCAGGCAGAGAGGCTCCCGAGCACAGGGGGCCCTGTGTGCACACACGTGTGTGTGCTGGCATGAGCATGCACACGCGCTTCTAGGCGACAGGTGAGATCCGTCCACAGGATTCGCTGATTGCCGCTGAGTGGTGTGCATGCCTCGAGTGGGGGACATGTAGCGGGAGGCTGGCCCGTGTTATTAGAGACGCGTTCCAGTCTCCGTGGTCTTTGCGCAATCACATCACACCTCATGGAACCCACACCCCAACGTTATTGGGGTGGTAACAATAAAAGGTTCTCTCCTGTTTCCAAAGGGTCTTCCTGTGGTACGCGGCTTTCCAGTCCATAGGATAGGACAGAATTTATCCTGTCACTTAGACATCCTTTGGTGTCTATGCATTTTGAAATTGGGGGGAGATAATCTTTGCTTTGTGAAGACAATGTTAAAGAGGAGGAAGGTTCAGGAAGGGCCTCCCTGGCCGGACTTGCCATTCCAGCGGGGGAGCCTCACCTCCCTGGGGCTTGCTTTCCAAACCCAGCTTGGGGCACCTCGGCCAGGCTCTTCCCAGCTCACCGTCCCTGGGTTTGTGATACATCTTGTAAGGCCCGATCGTAAAAACCAAAGGAACTCAACTGAAGTGTTGATCATGGACAGCAGTTGTCCGAAACTCGTAATTCATGCAGCTTAGGAGGAGAACCAAGTGGTGCTAAATAGGACCGTGTTTGCCGATTCGTCCAGCAAGTCTTCGTGTCCCTCCCTGTGCCCCAAACTGTGAGTGGTGCTAAATGTCACCGCCTGTTCCTCATGACCGCCTGTCAGGTGGCTGTGAGGACAGCATTCACAGATGAGAAAATGCAGACTCTTCTTCACAAGGGATGCCCGGTAGGGGAGGGGGTGGGGGATTAGTGGGTCCATACCCTGGTGGCATGGCGTGCAAACTCCCTGCTTCCCGCACCTTCTGCGAAGCTGCCCGAGCCTCACCAGGCTGATGCTTTTCCAGCTATCCCTTCTCCCAAGTGTGGAGAGGGCTGACCCTCTTCATTGTCACTGAAAGAGGCCACCATCTTGTGTCTCCTCTCCAGAGCCCTTCTTGTCTCCCATGCAGACACTTCCTATGGTGTTCTTTCTGCCCCCCACTCGCTGGGGCCCATCCCTAGTTCACAGCCATGCCTCAGTTTACAGGGACTGGAGGGCGGGTCATCGCTAGGGAAGGAAGGGAAGGCAGGTGAGGACTGTCATTTCCACAGTCTGGCTTGGTTGGAAAGAGCGTTCCAGTGGGCAGAACAGAGCTGGAAAGAGGAGAGGGAAGCGGGTTGTGTTCCCGGGCCTGAGAAGGGCCCCTCCGCGGGGCGTGGGTTGCTTGAACCTGCTGCTGCATGTGACCTCTGCCTCAGGGGATCCAGTTCAAAGAAGATCCTTTGGCTCCATGCCTCCAATCCCTCCTTCCGGGCTTGCTCCTGGAATCCAGAATTGCCAGTCGTGGTTTCCAACACCCCCGTGAGCAAGCCTCCCACGCACACACTGCACACCCAGCTAGCCAAGTTCACTGGGGACACTGCCCGGGCTGCTCCTTGGCAGTCCTTTGAAGTTGTGGTTGGTACTGGAAAGGCAGCCAGGCTTCCGTGGAAAGTCTGGGACTCGGCTGCCCCAAGCAACAGGGCTCAAAGCAGGGCAAGGCCCCGCAGAGGCCCACACCCGGCCTCAGCCTCTCCCCCTGCCCGAGGCCACCCAGCTCTGGGTGGGAACCCCTCCGGAGGCCGCTGGGGCTAGACGCGGCCTCACCATCCTAAATCTCTAGCTGAACTCCACTTAGGACACAACTGCACCACAAACTGGTGGTCCTTCCCCGATCGTGTCAGGAATTATTGCACGTCGGCCAACATTTGTAGGTGCCACTGAAGTTTTGTCCACCTTTTATTGGGATGCACCAGCTCTCAGAGAACTGGGCATCTCCTCACCTTGAAAGGCTCTACATTTCTTCTAATAATGACTGTTGCTGGTGTTTATTTTTTAAATTATTTTTAAGGTTTTATTTATTTATTTGAGAGAGAGAGAGAACAAGCAGGCAGAGCAGAGGGAGAGGGCGAAGCAGGCTCCCCGCTGAGCAGGGAGCCCCACACGGGGCTCCATCCCCGGACCCTGGGATCATGACCTGAGCTGAAGACAGATGCTTAATGGACTGAGCCACCCAGATGCCCTGTTGTTGGTGTTTCAACTGTGTTTTGGTACATTTCTTCTAGGAGTAACTTCTTTCAGTGCTAGTTTGGGCCAGATTTAAAAATCACTCAATTTTATCTTTAAACCAGCTTTTTTTTCTCAGCTGAATCATCCACAGGCACAGTGATTCCAAACAATCACTTGCTATTTCTAGAAATCAGATCTACCTTCAAAGGTATATTTTTCCCTAAGTGCACTCTGCCTGATTCCAGACTCCACACTGAAATCCAAAGGGCTTCATGAGGAGCAGAGGCCACTGACAAGACCAAACCTCAGAGAAAAAAGACTTGAGAAGCGATGAGAGCCACCTCCAGAGGCTCACAGGGCAGTCAGAACAGGGAATCTGAGGCAGCCACAGAAATTACACGGGGCAGATTTCAGCTCCAGACAGGAAACGTTAGGGGCTTTGAGCTGAGTGAACGGGAGAGAACTGTTCATGGGAGTGTGAGTCCCATCTCCATGGAGGTGTGTGAGCGGAGACCGTGCAAGCGTTCTGGGATAGAAAGGTGTCAGGAATTGTACTCGGTGTCACCCCTTCCTAATCTGAGATCTTGTGATGTGTTCATATAGAGCAGGCTTTGTTGCTACTCTGACCTGACTTTGAATCCCAGCCCTATGATTGTTGGCCGTATGACTTGACTTCTCTGTGCCTCACTTTCTTCACCTGACAAAATGGGGGTGACCCATACTCCCCTCATAAGGTTGTTGTGGGACTGAATAAAATCACATATGCTAAGTATAGGCCTGGCATACACAATCATCATCACCACCATCACTATCATTACCACCATTACCACCACCATCAGTATCACCACCATTACCACCATCACCATCCCATTGTCACCATCACAACGATCACCATTAGCACCATCATCATTACCACAACCATCATCCTCATCACCACCATCATCACTACCACCATCAGCATCACCATCACCACCATCAATACCATTACCACCAGCATCACCACCATCACCACCACCATTGTCACCATCACAACCATCACCATTAGCACCATCACTACCATCATCACCATTACCATTATCTTGATCACCATCATCCGTACCATCTCCACTTCCATCGTCATTACCACCACTAAGTCTGTGTCAGAATGCCTATAGACTCTTCTGGAATGGACATGGGCAAGTCTAGCAGCAGGAAGGGTGAGCAGGCACCAGCCTAACAGCCTCATTCAGATACCATTTCTCACCACGGTCCCATTCCTACATGTAGTCTGGTGGTTACTTCAGCAATGAAACAAGTTTTAGATTTAAATTCCACTGCCTACTGAGAAACAGAATTTTGCAACTTTCTAAAAATAAGTCTCCAGAGTTTATTTTCCTTCCCCAGAACTGGGTAGGTCTGGCTTCCTGCTTAGATACACAACATCAGAGGACTCCCTCTTCCAAGTTCACACGTTTCCATGTCTCCTTTCCTTTCTCCATGGGACTCACAGAGCTCCTCTCAGAGCTGGGCTCTCCAGCCACCTCCCAGGGCCTCCTCCCAGGGCCTCTTCCCAGATGAGGAAGTGCCCAGCCCAGACTCGAGCCCAGAAGGCTCCAGGGAACACTGGGGGATTGTCCAGTCCGAGCCCCTTGGCCGCCTCACTGCCCAGAAGGAAATGCTTATTTTGAGCTCCTGGGCTGGCCAGACTGTGGCAGTCAGACTTTCCACCCTACACAGCACACTCCCAGCCAGTCCTGGCAGAGGGAGGTGCTAGGGCAGAATGCAAGGAGGGGGTGCCTCTTCAGCCAAAGCCTCCGGGGTGGGGCCACCGGGAAGCAGGTGGAGTGATCCAGGCCCAGTCTCACCTGCCTCAAGTCAGGAGGCCCTGGGCCAGTTCCTTTCCCTCGTTGCACTCCCTCTGTCTTGCTCTGAACTAGCTCTTACATCAAGTCACGGTTGTTCAGCCCACTGTGACCCAAGCCAGGTCTCCTTCCAGAGCACAGTGTTAGACCCTGCATCCCTCCCTCCAATAAATATCCTCCTGGAATTTTCTTCTGCAACTCAGCACCCCCTCCCTCCTAATGGACCCATCATAGCTTTCTCAGCACTCCTGTGGCAATGGGGATGGCAGGTGACCCTGGTGCCATGAAGAGAGGTGAGCGTTCCAGAAAGACCTGGGCTTGAGGGTCCACTACAGTGCTCACCAGCTGCATGCCCTTAATGTACTCACATGAGAGATTCTGAAAGACTGAACAAGATAACAGATATGCCTAACTTCGGAAATTGCTAGTGGCTGTGGTGTTGGACAGTGGTTCTCCAACTGTGTTTCCCCTGCCAGCAGAATGAACACCATCAGGCACTTTGTTAGCTCCTGGAAGGTAGCGACCATGTCCTTCCATGTGCCTCCCCACTGCTGGGTATGGCAGCTTGCACATAGCAGGTGCTCATTTAATAGGTCTTACACAGAATAGGTGTGTGAACACTGAAAGATAAGACTAACTCAGAAGTATTACAATGAATGTATGTTATTTTTATCACTGAGAAAGCAGATAACCTCATTTGAGAAAGAGAGGGGAATGCGGGGGGATAGAAAAAATAGTAGACAAGGGCCATTATCTTTGGCCTGCCTGTGATGGCTACAGGGGAGAGGATGATTGGGAAACTTCATCTAGAAAAAAGGCCTACACTCCCTCACTGCATCTCTGGGTCTCCCTGGAATGGACCAAGAGGTCACATGTTGGCTGTGATCAGCATCCATTGGTTCATCCTCTGAGTATTTGAGCACCTATGATGTGCCGTCCTAGGGGCTAAGGATAGTGCGGTGAGCAGGGCACACACAGTCCCATTCTCCCAAGCTGGCAGTCCAGGGAGAAGACAGGCAAATAAACACAGTCACTGCAAGAAGGTAGAACAGTATTGTGACAGGGAAAGTATGGGGACTAGGGGACAGAGGATGGGGCAGTGGGCAGGGAAGGGCTCTGCTTGGGGAAGGTGGCCAGACCAACTTGAAGGGCATGCAGGAGTTAATGGGACTACGACGAGTAGAGCGTCCCAGGCAGAGGGCACAGCCGGTACAAAGGTCACAGGCAAGCGGGGACGAAAGCAGCCAGAGTGGAGGGCACACTTGAGGTGCTGTCAGTCCTCTGGTCCTGGCATAAAATATGGTGTGAGGCAGGGGTGCAGTCTCTGCCATTCAATGAACACTCTCCAGATGCTGGAGAGACAGTAGAACAGAGACAGAGCCCAAAATAAGACCAAGACCCTTGGGGGCTTACGTCCTAGTGGCTGAGACAGAAACAAACCATAAGGCCAAGAACTGTGCTTCAGGGCAAGGGGTAAGCAGAAGTCCTGGAGGGAATGCAGGTGGAGGGAGAAGGGGTGGGGCCCAGGAAGTTGACGGTGGTGTCATGGCAGGCAGGTAGAGTCAGGCACATGTCAGCTCCCCCTCACATCACCCCACCACTCAGGGCTCTGCGATTTCAGCCAGGTGGTTCCAGAATGCTGGTTTACAATCAAAGAAAGGACAAATTGCCAGGCTTTCAGGGGAGACTGGAAAAAAGACAAAAAGAGTACTATGCGGGGCACCTGGGTGGCTCAATCGGTTAAGCCTCTGCCTCCGGCTCAGGTTGTGATCTCAAGGTCCTGGGATCAATTCCCACGTCGGGCTCCCTGCTCAGTGTGGAGTCTGCTTCTCCCTCTCCCTGTGACCCTCCCTCACTGCTTGTGCTCTCTCTTGCTCCTTCTCTATTGCTTTCTCTCACCTTCTCTCAAAAAAATAAATAAAATCTTTTTTAAAAAAAGAGAGAGTAGTATGCCGTGCCGTGCTATAGTAATAATATACATTTTGTACATACTATACCATATATACTACACAATGCTATATTAATGCTATACATACCATACTATGTTATACATATTATACTATACATACTTTAGTATATAGTAAATTGTATATAGTATAGTATAGCATAGTATAGCATGTATAATATAGCATAGTTTACTATAGATTACGCTACATATATCATACTTTACATACTTTACTATGCTATACTATTACTATAACATAGTATAGTACGTATAATATAGCATATTGTACTCTATGTAGTACACTAAGCTATACTGTGCTATATATATACTATACCTACTATAGCATACATACTAGACTATACCGTACACAATATACTATATTAATATACTAATATACAATATGCTATACTACTAATAATATACTGATACACTGTACTATACCATACCATGCCATTATACCATAAAGACCATACTATGCTACAATAATGTTATGCTATGCTATACATATACTATACATACTATGCTAATATTGCACTATACCTGTTAAACTATACTATATTAAGCCCATACTATTCATACTATACTATAGTATAGCCTACCACGGGACACATAATCCATGCTTCATAAATGTTTGTGAGACTGAGCTAAGGCTTCTCTAGCTCATATTTGGGGAGGGGGTCCTCTTTTTTTCTGTTTGCCTTTCAGACACAAGTTCTACACCCTGAGAGTATCACTTCTAAAACTGCCTTTCCCTCCCTTCAAGTCTCAGATCTGTTTGGATACGCTTGGAGGGAAGCGGTAAATGACGGGAGAAGGGAGGGTGCTTGTGGCTGAAACATCAGCCAGGCTAATGACAGTTAATGGGAGACTGAATCCCACACCCCAGTCATACTTGTTGATCCTCTGATGAAGGAGGGTGTTTGGTGGGCATGCCTGCTGGGCTAGTTAGGACCCTGAGGAGTGGGTCCTAACCAGTTATCCTCTGAAATGGGGCTTGGAACAAAAGCCACCTTGGATTCAGACTTTATTCTATACTTCCGGAAAAATGTCGGGGGGCAGTCCGCATAGGGAAAATGAAGACGGGCTCTTGACCTGGCCCCGCCGCTAACATGCTATACAAGCTTGTCCCAGGCCACCTGCTGCATCTCGGCTGCCTGGTCCCAGTCCACATGGTCCCAGTCCACCTGCCTGTATTAGTCAGGATAGGTTAGGCTCTGCTGTGGTAACAAGTGAACCCCAGGATCTTAGAGGCTGAACAAATAAAAGTTTCTTTTACTCAGTCACCTTGTAGGCCAGACAGCTCTCCTCTATCATGTCCTACCCAATCCAGAAGACTTGGCCTCCAGGGTCCCCTTAGCAGGGAAGGAAGAAGCTTCTGGAAGGTCTTGTCTAAAAGGGGCTGGCATCCCTCCTACCGCACACACATCCCACAGCCACACCCCAGTGTAAGAGGGCCCAGAATGCGGTCCCTCCCCAGGAAGAGAAAAATGCATGGAGAGTGCACAGCGTCGCCTTCACTCACTCAACTATTAAATCCAGAAATTACTTAATTACGTTTTGGGAGGGGTACCTAATATGTACCATGGAATTAAGTGTTAGAGCTACAGAGATGTCCTGGTCCTCAAGAAGTTCAGTGGGTGAGCCAGACTGCACGGTTTATTGTGGGAGCAGCAAAATGAGGCATGCAGCCCAGCCTGGCCAAGGATTGGACCACGGTGCATGCATAAGAAGAGTCATGTATGCCTGTGTGTATCATGAACTTTCCTGATGTCAAGGACACGCAGCATGCAATTTATAAACAATGCTGAAATACACAATATTCTACACTGTGCATAGCCAATGGATTCTCATAGAATGCCTTCATTGATCTTTGCCAAACCCTTGCACTCTGCCCTGGGTTGACAAGCAGCCTTGCATTCCAATCAGCTCTCTCCCCAAGAAACTTATTGTCCTTCAATCTGATGTGTGGTCTGCTCATAAACTATCTCTCCCTTTCATGCTAATTATATCTATTAAACCGAAACATTTTTTTAGAAGAAGATTTATTATCTATTATATAGAGAGAAAGACAACAGTGGGAGGGGCAGAGGGAGAGCAAACCCCAAGCAGACCCACACTGAGCATAGAGCCCGATGCGGGGCTCAGTCTCAGGACCCTGAGATCACAACCTGAGCCGAATGGAGTCGGAGGTTTCACCGGCTGCGCCCCCCAGGCACCCCTAAGCCGAAACCTCTTTTAATATCAGCAACTTCTTTGCTAAATCAGTTAAAATTTCAAATGCTGAGAAATGTTCCCTCTATTTTTTTGTATTATTCATCACATAATGGCTAGGGACCCCAAATGTGCTTTTGAGTTTAACCTGCATTACCAACATTTTCTTTCTTGCGTCACTTTCTGAAGTATGGACAATCCACAAATCAAGGCCTGGTTTCTAGAATTTGCCATTTCAGTGGTGTGACTACTCCCACCGTGGCCACTTCCCAGCTACAGAGCTGACATCGTTGAAGACAGAGTCAGAAAGCAAAGTGCGGCAGGAAGCCTGCCCAGGGTATTTCCACCAGACAGAGAGAGAGGACATAAATCATATCAAGAGCCTAGGATATAACAATGTAATTAAGAAGAGATGAATTTAGGGTATTTATTGCCTTGTTGAATGGTGAGTTCATATCATTTAATTTGGGGTGATGGCTGCATTGAACAGTTGGCCTGTAAAGGTCCTGAAAACTTCATAGTCTGTCTAGCCAGGCAACCTGGCAACTGCTGACACCCAGAGGCAGGTCTGAGGAGGCAGGAGCTCTGCCTGAGCTGAGTGGAGGCAAGCATGGGGCTTATTCCAGAAGAAGAAAGAAGAAGGAAAATGCAGGTTGGTGGGAGCATCAGCTGAGCCAGAGAAGGCTGGACTGACTAGAGGTGGAAGAGGTGACCACCTAACCTAGCTTGTCCGGGACAGTCTCTGCCTATGCTCATTGTCCCACAGTCCCCTTTTATTTTCAGAAGTGCTTGGTTTGGGACAAAAATGATACATCTTCCCTCTACTAAGTGAAGAGCTGTGGCCCTTCTGGGACCCCAGGATCTCAGTATGCATGGGAGGAGGGGAGGAAAGGCTGGTTGGTGGGCAGGGAGGACAGGTAGCTGAGTGGGGAAGAGGAGCAGGAAAGGAAATAGTGGTGGGGGCCAGGGAGGTCGCATTCTGGGAAGTCAGGATAGAAAGGGAAGGTTCTAGGATGGCAGGCAGGTGGCTAGAGAGGGTTTCTTTATGGGAGGAGCCGATCTCCAAGGCCCAGCCAGGGCCCAGGCAGGCTGGACTCATCTAGAACCAGTGGCCGTGTTGTCAATTGCTCACTGTAGCCTCACACAGCTGGCCAGGGGAGAAGCAAGAAACGCACATGAAATTCCAGTGTCTAGCACCTGGCTTCCTGACAATGAGGGAAGAGGTGGGCAGGATGGTGGCAAGTGGGATCACAATTCCCTACGTGGTCCATCTACTGCGGGAGGCTTGAAATTCCCAGGACAGGGGCGCCTGGGTGGCTCAGTCAGTTAAGCGATCCTGGGGGTCCTGGCATCAAGTCCTGCATCGGGCTCCTTGCTTGGCGGGAGCCCGCTTCTTCCCCTGCCTGCTGCTCTCTCTGCTTGTGTTCTCTCTCAGGCAAATAAAAAATAAAATCGTTTAAAAAAAGAAGAAGAAGAAGAAGAAGAAGAAGAAGAAGAAGAAGAAGAAACTCCCAGGACAAAGCAAGAGTACCCCCAGTTAAGAGTATCCTCTTAGGCTAGTATTGGGGTTTCCCCCACAAAACTGGTTCATATCCTCCTCACTTTTGCAGCCAGCAACCCCCCTGAATGTCCTAATCCTTCCTGAGCAACCCAGTCCTTTCATTTTCTCCCTCTTTAAGACAGAGGACAGCAGGCCCTTCCCTGGGGGAAAGAGTGGGGAGGCGGCACAGCCCAGCTGTTACCCTCTGCTTCCCGGGCAGCCGAGTTGCGCACACGATCCCATGTGTCAGGGCAAGTCCACGCTGCTCTCTGGCAAAGCCGCCCAGGACCACACTCCCAAACTCTAAATGTCCTGAAACCTTTATGAGTCTTTCAAACCTTCCATAAATAAGGCAAAGAAGTGAACGAACATTCTTTGGCCATGAAGAATGAGGGGAAGACTGAGGGCTCTCCAAGCTGCGGGCCATGTACTTCTCATGGCTGCGTTTCATAAAAAGCTGAACGGAGGGATGACACGTCTAAGCGCTCTTCCGGGGACTCCTTCTGTGTCTGTGTGTTTCAGAGGACGGGTACGCAAGTAGGTAGATAGATGATAAAGTTCACACGCACAGATGAATGTACAGCCCTGAGGGGTGACTTCCAGAATCCCACAGCTAGCTGTCAAACGTCAGAGCTGAGATTTGAACCCGGGCGCTGTTGCTCTTGACTGCAACACTAGGCCACTTTCCCATGCCCCGGAGCTGGGGTGGGAGGGGGATGTCCCATCACTGGACCTTTTCCACCCCTCTGGGACACACAGGAGCTGGGAGTCACATCCCACGTAGCATTAGACCCAGGGTAGGCCCAGGTTGTGGGTCCCACAGCTTAGACAATTTGGGGGGTCCTTCTTGAAGACAAAGACTTCAGAAGTGTGACTGCAAATCACGCAGGCTGTGGAAGAGGCTGAGCAGGGGGAGGTCCCTGCATTGTCAGCGATGTTGGCCTCGTAGTGGATGGGCCCTGCCCTACAGCTCTGGGGCTGTTAGACCCCAGTGAGCTATACTAAGGCTTCCTGAAGTCTCTTCTGTCCACCGGCACCTTGTCTGTCTCCCTCCATCTCAGAGGGGAATCTGCAAGGGGTCTGAGGGAAATCCCAAAATAGCCCGTACCCCTCAACTCAGCTGGGGGGAGCGCCGGAGGCTGGGAGCCCTGGTGGTGCTCAGAGAGAGGCAGACCGGAAGCTGTGGGCACCAGGGCCTGCTTCCCGAAAGCATGAACATGTTGCCAGGAGGGACACGTGGAAAATTTTCTGACCAGCTCCGAAGCTGGTGGGATCATTAAAATGTAACCCATCCAAGGTCACTCATGTGGCCTGAAGGTCATGTGGAAGCACAGAAGGGAAAAAAGTTCTGTTCTCTCTTGACTGCCACCAGTGGCTCTTCTTTTTAAGAGATGCAGACAGGGTCACAGATGACCCAAGTCAGAAAGCCTCAGTCTCTGGGGAATGGTCTGGGTGAACATTGCCACAGGTTGCCTTTGGTTCCTAAGCTTCAGAGACCTTCACCGCTGACTGGAAGATTCCATCATCAAAGGTTCTCATAGGCTCTTCCTCCCTCTGCCTTCCCTAACAACAAGGACAGGCAAAAGCCACGAACGTGGGAAGGGGAAGGTGAGGTGGGGAGGGGAAGGTGAGACTCCATGGGGGAGGGGCCACGCTGCAGGGGAGGCCAGGGCAGAGGGGGATGTGGGGGGTGTTGGGGGGAGAGGGCTGTTGAGTGTAGGTGGTCCAGCAGAGGGTCCCAGAGCCAGGGAGTGTCAGGGGATGGTATCCTTGTGGAGGAGGGGACAATGTGACAGCAGGTGAGTCACACACAGCAGGAATCGAAATGTTAAGGACAGTGGGAGCCAGCTTTGTCCATGTCTGAGAAGAGGGCTACCCACACAGAAAGGAGAAAACTAGAGGGAACCCTGTGGTGTTGGGTTGGAATCAGAGATGTTGGATGTTTCCAGTCGACATCAAGAGAAGTAGAAATAGACAGGCTGTAAGCGTGTGTGCACACAGATTCGTGCGTGCAGGTTCCCGTGTTCTGCCCACAACACTGCGGTATCCACAGCCACGCGTGGCACGTGGACACAAACTTCTGAATACCACTAAAAGGAGACTGGTCTGTGACACCTATTAAGGATGGGATGGCGGGTGACTCGGGGGTCTGTGGTGGGGGAGACTGATAAGACTGGACCCCACTCCAACATAGGGAAGTCGGGGTGAGGGCCATTCCTGCCCGACAACCCCACAGAACTCTTGCTGAGTGCTAAGGGGTTCAGGCTGGGGATGAGGAATTTGACCAGACAGCCAGGGTGGTTGGTGTGGGCCAGAGGGGTGGTGATAAACTGACTTAGTGTGGTTCTTTCTCAAAGTGGATTCCACAAGGACAGAGAGGGAGCCCACACTGGGCCCAGCAGTGCAGAGTTCAGAGAAGCCCAAGTAAAGTTATATCAAGGGGAGTCTCTATAACCATCCGCTGTCACCCGGAAAGACTTGGGGCTTTTGAGAGGAATGGCTGCTCCAGAGCTTGGGACAGGAAACTGAAAGATCAGCCTAAAATGTACTTTTGTGCCAGAGAATCCGGAAGTGCTCAGAGAATGACAGGGACATGTCAGAAAGACACAGAAGCCATCTGGAATGGGCTCCCGCTGACCACACTGGGGACAACTGGAGCATCAAGACACATGATAATAATAATGAGTCAGAACCCACAGGATGGACTCGGAAACCACAAGTCCACATGTATGCCAATTAGTTAATTATATCAATTAGTTATCATAATCATATTTAGAATTAATTAACTCTATTTGAGGAGTAAATGGATATTTCCATGGTTTCAAAGTGCTTCCCCCACAAAAATATTGAATAATCACAAACGCAAACCGGCTTCCCATGAGGACCTGGCAGACGGACCCTAATCAGGGAATCAACGTTCCAGGTGTGATGGAGCAAAGGGAGACCATGTGGCGCTGAATCCAATGTGATGACCCAAATCCCTGAGGGACACCCCACACACAACGGAGTCTGCAGTGCTTAAAAGTCTAGATACCAGGCAAGCGCACGAGACCCTTATGGATGGAAGGGGACAGAAGAGAGCTCACAGCCAAATGATTCTCTGCTGGATACGTCTGGTCAGAGGCCATTACTGGGAACAGTGGGGGGATCCGAAGGGGACAGAATGCCTGGACGGTAGGAATGGAGTGGACACATCTCCCGATTTGACGGGTGCTTTGTGATCATGTAGCCGAATGTCCTCGTGTGTAGAAATGACAACGCCGAAACATCCAGGTGCAACCAAGGCACCATGTCAGCCGTTTATCCCCACGTGGACCTGGACAAATATTTATACCGTGTTTGCAACTTTTCTGTAAAAGTTTGAGGTCATTTCGAAATGCATCAGTCAGTCTTCCATAAAATTATGGTTCCCGGGGATGGCAGGGAACTCAACAGATTGGTTAGTCGGGCCCCCTGTCCTGGGGCCTGGATGGGTTTTATTACCCCCATTTCACAGAAGAGATAGTTGAGTCAGAGCAGGAAGCATAGTGAGACTTTGGACCCTTGTTTCATAAATGGGGCTAAAGGAGGGGATGGCAGCAGACATAAAACAGCACAGGTTGCCCCTGTACCTTTTCAAGGGGCGCCCCTCCACTGCAACCCTGCATTACACCATGGGGTCCTTTCCTGGTCAGGAAGTCTCCACAATGAAATCAGAAGAGGAAAACATAACAGAATTAAGAGTGGACTTGACAATCAGGGCTAAACCCAGATGGTCGGGGGCCTTCTGTCGATCTTTAAGTTCCTCTCAAGAAAAGAAGCTGCCTCTGTGGCCCATTTAAGTGCCAGGGGCCCGTGGGTGCAAGGGGGTTGGGTGGAAAAGTTCAGGAGAAGCTTTCTCCAGGAGAGAGGTAGAGATCACTCGTGAAAAGACACTGATTTTAGAGGAGACAAGGATGTGTACTTTAGGGGAGGGAAGAGCTGGAAGGTGAGGCCGTGGGTTCGGTGGAAAGCAGCAGGAGACCCAGGGAGGCTGCCTGCGCTGCTCTGGCCCTTGACCATGAGATGGTCTCCTCTGTGCCAACAAAGCCCCATAAGACCACAAAGTCAGAAGATGGAATGTCATGTTCATGATTTAAAATGGAACACAGGGGGCACCTGGATGGCTCATTGGGTTGGGCCTCTGCCTTCGTCTCGGGTCATGATCTCGGGGTCCTGGGGTCGAGTCCCGCATTGGTCTCTCTGCTTGGCGGGTAGCCTGCTTCCTCCTTTCTCTCTGCCTGCCTCTCTGCCTACTTGTGATCTCTGTCTGTCAAATAAATAAATAAAATCTAAAAAAGAAAAATAAAAAATAAAATGGAACACAGAAGTTGCTGAGGTCCCGTGGCTGCTGTGTGACAGGTGGGATGGCTCCGGGGATGCAGGTGGGGCACCGGGCTGGAAATCCTTACATCAAAATGTGGAGGGGCTTTCCCTTTAAGTCAAACTCCTTGAGACATCAAATCAAAGATGGCAGTCTTTTTTTGGGGGGGGGGCAGTCATCTTTTAAAAAACGCAACATGCCATAGACTTGGATAGAAAGAGTGCTCCCAGGCTCCTGAGGGACACACAGGGTGTCAAGGCCCTGTGAAGAGCGGCTGCTGTCATTCCTGTTTTTACATATAAAGAAACTGGTCCAGGGCCACTCGGCAACCTGGTCAAGACCAGAACACAATCCTTCCCCCGCCCTTGGGGTTTTTCTTCCTCTACCAGCTCTTTTCACCAAAATAACCTCAGTTTGAGGGGCTCCTGGATGGCCGAGTCAGTTAAACTTCCAACTCTTGATTTCCACTCAGGTCATGATCTCAGGGTCTTGAGATGGAGCCCCGCCTCAGGCTCTGCACCGTGCGTGGAGCCTGCTTGAGATTCTCTCTGTCCCGCTGCCTCTCACCCCCACCTCGTACTCTCTCTTTCTCTCTAGAGAAATGATAACAATACTAAAAATAACCTCAGTTTGAATGAAACAACCAGGTCTGGTCCCACTTTTCTAAGAGCATGGACAACCTGCCTGAAAGTGATCACAGGCTTGCAGGGAAGGAGGCTGCTTGTATGGTCTTCTCTTCCATCTTCCTACAAACTCATTCCAAAATTTGCTCCCTTTGAGACCAGGTATATGAGGTCTGGTGTGTGTGGAGCCCTTCCGGCATGGTGCTCCATACACAGGAGAAATGACAAAACCATCACGCTCAAAGGACACCTGGGGAGCCTCTCTGAGCTTTGAGCTGCATGAGTAGGACATCAGCTTCCCTGCTGTAACAAAGAGACCCAAATAATATTGGCTTAAGACAGAAATCTATACCTCTGTCCTGTGAAAGTTCAAATGAGCAGGCAGAGCTGGTACAGTAGCTGCACAACTGTCCGGATCCAGGATCCTTTAACTATCTGCTCTGTCATCCCCAACATGTGCTTCCATCTTGTGGCCCAAAATCGCTGCTCCAGTTCCTGCCATCAAGTTTGCATTCCAGTCATGAGGAAGGTGGCCTGGCAAAAAGCAAGGGCACACCACTTCCTTTTAAGGATATGACCCCAAAGTTGCACACACCTCACTCCCATGCACACTGCATTTGCCAGAACTTTGTCTCACGGTCACACACAGCTAAAGGCAAAGCTAAGAACCTAGCAACTCTAGTACTGCGTACTATGTAATAATAATAGTACCATGCAATATAGCACTATGTAATAAATGCGTACTGGGCATTGACTAGTAATTCTGCCACATGGGTAATACATTTTAGCGGCTCAGAATGGAGAAGTCTTTTTCTCCAGTGCTCACTCTTTCAGACCTAAGCTGGACCCAATTTTCTCTGCTCAGAAATGCACGCTTGGATCTGAGCCAGACTAGACCTGTGTGTGTGCCTCGCCTCTCTCAGGAATCTGTCCTAACATTCCACACTCTCTCTCTCATCTTGTTTACATGCTTTCTGCTTTGGACTCAGCTTGGGCCTCCTGTTCTATCAATCAGGGAAGGGGCTGGGCAAGACTTCACCTGACTTCATCTGGCCAGGGAGAGGTGATCCCCAGCCCATCCCCTAACTCCCCTCCCCTCCCTCACCCCCACTGCCCCAGGAGAAACAAGCCTCCCTTGGCCAAGGGGGACTTCTCCAGCTCATCCAGCAGCACCCCCGTGCAGCCTGTGCTGTGGGCAGGAGTCAGAGCCAACCCTGCCGGCACCTAGGGAAAGGGAACAAATCACCATCCCCCCAGATGTGTGCCCTGTGACAGTGGCAGATATGCCCAAGAACCACAGGGTGAGGGCCCAGCTGCACACGCGGCTGGCAGCTGCATCCCCACATTTCTTTGCAACTGAGCCATTTTGGAGCATCCTTGTGTACTGAGGGAGGTGACAATTGGCCTCAGACACTGGGCATTCGGGATGGCTTCTGCAGAGCATGGAGACATGGCAACTCAAGAGTCCTGTGTTTAGCAACTCTGTGACCTGAAGAGCAGTGCAGCGTGGTGGGGAAATACATAGTCTTTGGAACCAGAATTTCTAGACTCTGGTCCTGGCTCCAGTGTTTATTACCTTGGGACTATGGGTCAGACACCTGGTGAATCTAGGTCTGGTTTCCCATATGTAAAATGGGGATCTTTGTGCGTGGTCAGGTTGGTGAGTAATAAATGGGTAACACGTATCGGTGCCTGGCCTGTAGTAAGCCTTTGATGACCATCAGCCACTCCTAGGTCTTAATCTCTGTGAACCTCAGTTTCCCCTTGCACATAAATAAGGAAACTATTTCTACACTCAGAGTTGGACATTCAGGGTGAAAATGTCTTACATCTCTAGAAGGTTTTCGATGTGTATGTTTCCTTCTCTGCTTTCCTGGGTCTGGCTTCTCTCTAAAGAGCAGGAAGAAAATGATTATCCCCTCCTCCCCCACGGAGCATTCATACTGGTGCTCAATCCGGAGAGGGGGTTCTGCAAGTGTGTTGTTCATCTGTGTGGCTTTCCTTCACTTTGTGCTGTGTTCTGGCCAACCCATGACCCCCATGACCGCCAAAACGCTACCACCACCAGAGGACAGAGGCAGGCGGGCAGAGCGCCCGGGTGCATGCTGGGACCAGTGGCCCAGGAAGCCTTCTGGAGTCTCGGGAAACATCTTCCCCGTCAGTCCTGGAGACCACGGGAGCTGAGGGGTGCCTGGATGGAGGCACGCCAGGAGACCCAGGGGTCTCAGGAGGAAAGGGGAAGGTTCCCCAAAGGAAGATGCCAGTTCCAGGAACAGACCCCCATGAAAAGTGAGATAGACTGAGTCCTTAACAAAACAATGCATTTTGCTTATTTTTTCACCTGCCTCACCATAAAGGCAACTAATCTCATTCTTCCCAACATACGTTTACTAATTACGATACCGAAAGCCTCGAGAACAGCACCATGGGAGCAAATGTCATCAGAGAGTGAATATAAGCATGGGGAAATAGAAGCAGATACTGTCAGTCCCTGTGGCTTTGTCTGCGAGCTAGCTAGACACTAGGGGACTTTCTCCCTGGAAAGATGCAAGGCGTGCTGGGTGCGGGTGTAGGAGGAGGACAGGGTCCTGGGTTGCTCCTCATGGCCTTGATTACAGCTTCCCAACTCTGTCCAGCTCCAGTTTGAGGGTCTGGTGCTACCCCTCCCTGCTGCTCTCTAAGCATCAGCTGTCCTTGGAGCCTGTGCTTTCTGCCAAGGTTTCATTAAAAGTTTTCTCCTGTAATTTTGCAGTTTTACAGCTAGTTCAATCATGTTTGCCCTTCTGAAAACATGCAAGCCTTTAAGTAAACACAGGCTCAGAAAACCAGAACATGGTTGTGAATTCTCTTTAAGCTCTGTGTTAGGTTCAGAATGGATAACACGGGCTTATGCTGATAGAAAAGTCTAACCTTAATGCCCAAAACATTTTGTAAATCTTCAGAAAAGGATTTACGTCTTGCATACAGGGGTAAACCAGGTATCCCCAGAGATTCATGGTTCAGAAGCCAAGACTTACGGCCATGTGAAGCCTGTTAAAAAGATGGAGACGGGGATGGCAGAGTGCTGCTAGTCATTTACACTATAGTCTAAATGCTATAGTCTAAAGTCTACTTTTCCTGAGGAGAAGTTTTCAAGTCAGGGGAGGAGAGAAAGAAAGAGGACAGGGATGCAAAGGGGCAGCCAAAGGGGTGGAGAAGGAGGAGGGAAGCTGGGATTAGCAAAGTCAGCCTTCACCTCCCTGCATCTGGGTCAGTCCTGATCCTCTGACATCACGGACCAGGTATTTGTAGCATGCGTAACACACTTGCTGGTCCCAGAACATTCCATTCTGAGGCTCCTTGCCAAGAGATGGCTGTGTGGAAGCCCCAGGGAGAGCAGAACCTGGCTGGGACCTGGTTGGAAGTTCAGGCCACTATAATTATCAAGCTGGGCAGCTTCCTCAGGAGATCCTTTTTCAGCTTCTCATTCAGCTCTTCATTCCCTCTTGGCTCCTGGGCTGCCCGGGCCCCACCCTTGTGGAGGAGGAAGCCCCGAATGGCCTAGCCAGGCCCACCTGAAGGTGATTAACAGGCCAGGCCAGAAATGACATCATGCTTCCCCCAACCCCCACCCCATCCCCAGAACCCAGAGGACAGTTTGCTGGAATGTCTTCACTACTGGCAGCCAGCCGCATACCCTTTCCTCAGGGGTCTTGGGAAGGATTTTGAGTCTGACTCGTCTGGGTTACTGCAGCCTGTCCAGTGAGTCACTGGGCCCCAGGAGCCCTCTCAGCTTAGGAGGACTTTAGACCTGTCAGGTCTTACGAATGCCCCTGGGCCTCGGTGTGCTCAAGGGGGTCGGCATGGAGTTCACATATTTAAGCTGAGTTTGTAAATTAGGGCCAAAAAAGCCCATCTGAGGTAAGGCTGTTTCAAAGCCAAGTGTCCAGCACTCAGTTTGATGAAGCCCCGTGGACTCTCTCACATTCAAATGACCCCTGGCTCGCTGTTCTCCTACAGCAGACATCTCAGACTCTGTCCTGACCCCCCTCAACTGGAAGCGCTCATGATGGACAGCCCCTGGGGGCCACACAGGCCATGTGTGTTTCTGTGCCAGGTGCCGTGCTAAGGGCTCTATGTGGATTGCCAGGATGCCTCCTCATGACGAACCCGTGAAGGAGCTTACCTTTTAACTTCTACTGAAGGATGAGGAAGCTGAAGGTTAGAGAGACCAAGCTCCAAGGCCACAGGACCAGCAAGTGACCAAAGAGACTGGGCACCACACCAGTTGTCTGACGCCAGCTGTCCTACCCCACCCAGCGTCCTGTGTGTGGGATGAGATCGCTCCAGGGGATACAACAGGGTGGTGAGGCCGCATCCACACATCTGAGCTCAAGCGGCTGGGTCAGGGGCACCGTCCAAATATCCTGTCAGCTGGGTAGGATGTTGGTCAAGGGCACTCAAGAGCTCATCAGAGGAGGTGACGTTCTCCACCCCTGCAGCCCTGAGATCTCAGTCACACACGGGACAGGATCTAGAGGCGGCAGCTCACACCCACACTCGCAGGGGCCGGCGACGACGGGCCTAAAGACTCACGCTGACCCCGGGTCAACAAGGCGAGTGCTAAGAATGGAAACAGATTCTGCCACATCAGCAGGAAATCTTGTCTTCCTTGGCAGAGGCCATTGAGTCTTAAATGCACTCATTTTTTTAGTAAACCAAATGCTGGAACTGACCACATTTCCCAAATCACCAGTCTCCCCCAGAGCCACCTCTAGGGAAAGTGGGGCCAAGTGTTTGAAATCAGGATTGAACCAAATCTGGGTCCTGTGGCCACTGGACATTCTGCCTCCCTTTTGCCCACACACCTCCGCATGCCCACCAAGGCAGGGGGGCATGTAAGACATGGAGCAAACTGCCGGCTGGGCCTTTCCTCCTTCAGCCTGGTGGGATGGAAACATCCAGCCCAGTTGTGGAGAGGGGCTGGGCATGGGGTCCCACAGATCCCACAGAGCGTGACTTTGTCCCAGCCCAAAGGTGGGGTCCGAGAAACGGGATCTGTGCTCTGTATAGTCTTTCAGAATCTCTTTATAAGGAGAGGATGCTATTTGTTAGCTGTGGCCTCCCAGGCTCGAGGGTAGGTGGGGACCTCAGCAGTTGGCAGCCACCCAGAGATGTCCTTCCTGCCTCTTCCTTTCTTTCCTGGTCTTCTGAAGAGGGGGCAATGGCTTCATTACACTGAGCCAGAAAACACTGAGCACAGGTCACAATCAGGCTGTGGTAAGAATAGGCTGATTCACTCTTGTGCCTTCATGCAGTCTCTCCAAAGACCATGCTCTCCCACTGCCAATGTGAGTGATTCTGCTCAGAACGCCAATGGCTCATATGACCCAACTGGACAGATCTCAGAATGTTCCTATTTTCCTGAAGATGGCATTTGTGGGTCTTTAAGGGGATTGCAAAAATTCATGTTTCAATGGAAACATCATTTAAAAAAAAAAAAAAAAGCCTTTTGGGCCTGGGTCAGTGCAGAATTTTGCTACCAAGGGTGTGTGGTGGGGAGAGAGAGACAGAGGAGAGAGAGAGAAGCAACCTCAGAGTTAAGGCCGTCACAACAGACGAAGCTCAGCAGAGCACAGAGGGATACCTGCAGGGGAGCAGAGGCCTCTCAGCTGGGCTGCAGCTGCCTGGCCTCCCCACCCCCAGCCCCTACAGCGCCCCCCCCACCCCCGACCCTGGGAGCCAGCTGCCCACAGCTTCTCCTGCCTGCTCTGACCTGACCTTGCCCACCCAAACATTGGCCCCCACCTGCAAACACAAACAGGGAGACTTATCTGCATTGCCTAACCAAGGTAAACAGCCCCACAGAGGCCTGGTCCCTGCTCCTCACCCCCCAAGGTCAGGCTGCTGGGCCAAAGGTTTGCCTGGGGAAATTTTTTCAGTGACTATTTCCTGCTGGCAAGACTTTTGGATTCAGGAAGTTTCAATGGAATAATTCCCTATTCAGTGTAGAAACCTAAGTCTAGAAGGATCTTCACAGTTATGAAGTCTGTACCCCAGCCCTTTGCCAAACTTTCTGCCATTTTCTGAGAAGGAAAGAAAAAAAAACACATAATTGCCATTGGACATACTTGGCGGTGACTCAACTTTTTCAAACAGAAAGTCTTCCTGAGGTCTGAACTAAACCCTTTAGGTTTCGGGGTGGGCCTGTTCCCTTCTGCTCTTGTCTCTCACATAAACAAAGAAAGTGAAGGTGAAGGTGCCTATGGCAGGCCTCGCCACACACAGCCACATCAGCCAGAAGGCACTGTTCTTTCTGCCACGTGTCTGGGAGATGTCAGACCCAGCTTCCGATTCCAGGTGCAAAGGTAGCTAGCTGTGTGACCTTCAGCAAACTGCTCAACCTCTCTGAGCTTCAATTTCCTCATCAGAAAATAAGGGGGCTGGACTAGACAGTCTCTTAGGCGCTGCTATCGACTGAATTACATCCCCTCCCAAATTCTTATGTTGAGGTCCTAACTCTCAATGGGACTGCATTTGAAGAAAGGGGCTCTAACCATTTGCAACAACATGGATGGAACTAGAGGGTGTTATGCCAAGTGAAATAAGTCAATCAGAGAAATATAATTATCAAATGATTTCACTTACATGTGGAATTTAAGAAACAAAACAGAGAATCTTGGGGAAGAGAGGAAAAAATAAAACAAGATGAAATCAGAGAGGAAGACAAACCAGAAGAGACTCTTTTTTAATCATAGGAAATAAACTGAGGGTTGCTGGAGGGAAGGGAGGTGGAGGGATGGAGTAAGTAGGTGATGGACATTAAGAGGGCAGGTGATGTAATGATGTAATGGGTATTACATACAACCGATGAATCACTAAACTCTACCTCTGAAACTAATAATGCACTCTATGTTAATTAATTGAATTTAAATTTTAAAAAATGGAGATAGGGCTCTAAGGGCTTCTAATTAAGGTTAAATGAGGGTGTAAGGTGGAGCCCTAACCCAATAGGGGTGGAGTCCTTTTAAGAAAAGAGACCAGAGAGCATGCATGCTCCTTCCCTCTCTCCCTCCTCCCCAACTCCCTCTCCTGTAAATGACAGAGGAAAGGCCATGTGAGGACACAGCAAGAAGGTGGCCTTCTGCAAGCCAAGGAGAGAGCCCTCCCCAGGGCCCAGCCCTGCTGATACCTTGATCTGGACTTCAACTTCCAGAGCTGTGAGAACTAAATGTCCCTGGGACTTGGTCATGGCAGCCCATGGCAGGCTCTTCTCCCTCTGTCATCCTGGGTCTCTAAGTGGATCTGCTCTTCTGTGCTGCAGAGTTTGGTTAGAATGAGACCTAAGCCAGGTCTGCTGCCACTCTCACCTTTGAGAGACATTAAGATGGCCTGAACCCTGGTGGAAAACCAGCGACCCACAGGCTCTCCAAATATTCTTAGCAGGGGATCTGTTCCTGATACCCTCTCTGGCAGGGAATGTCTGCTTCTGCAGAATTCTTTCAGATATAGATCATCCTTCACTGGTCCGCCACACACTACCCCATTCTCTTCACTGGCAAAGGGCCCTTGACCCAGAGCCTGCAAGGAGCTGAAGGCACAGAGGACCAGAAAGAGGAGAGAGAAGAGACTCGGTGTGTGTGTGTGTGTGTGTGTGTGTGTGTGTGTGTGCGCGCGCGTGTGCACATGCGAGTGTGTCCCTATTGTTTGTGACCAGGGACCCAACTCTACCCCTTGAGCCCTTGTCAACCCAAACGTCCAGCAGCAACCCACATGCATCACACTGCTGTGGCTGGCTTTGGCCCAGGCAGTGCCCTCTAGTTGGACTCTTCTTTATCGAAGTATCTCCCACTGCTCTTTGAAAGTTGTCAAGGGTCCCTTTCTTCAGGAAGCCCCTGGTTCAGCCCCTTCTGTGCTCACGCGGAACGTGCACACATAATATGGGTTCATTAATCACTCTAGACTCTGGGATCTGTGGGAGGAAAGCCTGGGTCTTCTTCATCCTCCCCCAGGGCCTAGAGCATAATAGGCATCTAAAAAATGTAAGTGGATGGCAGACAGAAGATAGATGGGTAAGTGGGCGTGTGGATGGATGGGTGAATGGGTGGCTGAGTGGGTGGGTGGATGGATGGGCGGCTGAAAGGTTGGGTGATAATGAATAGAAAAATCACTTTGCCTCTAGTTGCCCGGCTCTGTCTCTCTGTTGAGTAAGAGGCCAATCTTCCTAATGTCTGAATTGGCTCTCTTCATGACCCAAATACTTTAAGAGGTTGTGCACTGCCTGCCAAACACAGTGTAAACTCCTCAGGCTAGAATCTGGCCCTTCCTATTTGTGCAGTTCTTCTGTCCTTCTCTCCCACTAGTCTCTAGCCGAATCATAGCAGATGTTCTCTGCATCCTGGCTACTCAGAGCCACCCTCTGACCCGCAGCATCAGCTTCCCCTGGGAGCTTCTCAGAACTCTCAAGCCCTCTCCAAGCCCTACCAAATTAGAATCTGCATTTTAACAAGATCTCAAGTGGGTCACACCCATGTAAGTATTTGATGATCTACTCCACGCTCCTGCCAGTTATCTGTCAAAATCCTGTGTATCTTTTAAGGCCTCACCTGTGCCTTTCTACATGGAACTCCCCTGCTCCCACCTACCCTAACCCACCCCTCTACACACACACACACACACACACACACACACACACACACACACACAAACACACAGACATGTCGTTTGCTTTCTCAGAATGACCACAACAGTTGTTTCATGCCTCCCTTGTCAGAGCTCACATTGCTCCTGAGGTGTGTTTGAGACTCATGTCTCTGTTGTAAATGACAAATGTCTGGTGAATAACAACCTTGTTAGTCTATTTCACCCCATGCTATGTCTCAAAAGATGCCTTGTATCTAGTCGGTGCTGGACAAATGTGTTCGGTAAGGGCAGGGATTACTGGAGGAAGGAACAAATGAAGGTCAGTTTCCTACTACAGGAAGAAGGTTCATGGGTGAACCAACCATTGTTGGCAGCACCCACAAAACAAGAGTTCCATGGGCTGGCTTCTCGCTTTCTTCCCTGAAACAGTGGGGAGCATCTCAGTTTGCCCACCCAGCCCCAACTCTGCTCCATCCCCTGGAGTGATGGGAAATGAGATTGTCCCCTGTGATGGCACAGGCCCCTCTGGAGGCTCTCTGGCTGTCTCCTCCATGAGTATGGCGTGAGGGAGAGATCTACCTTGTTAGGGAAGCACAGTGAAGCCTGACATAAAATTGGTGGTCCTGAGTCCAACCTCTTCAGAAGGTCCTGAGTCCAACCAGCTTCAGAAAGTCAGGACAAACTCACAGACTTCCTGACCTCGGTGAGCTCATCCTCCCAACTCATCTTGGGAATCTTTTCCGGATGCTCTTGCCCAACCCACCCACCCCCTTTGTCAAGAGGCTAGTTTTTAGTCAGTACATGGTTTTCTCTGCATTAGACAGCATGGGAAAAATAGAATACTTCCTTCTAAAATCAAGAGCAAGGCAAGGATGCCCACAGCCAACATTTCTACCGACTATGGTACTGGAGATTCTAACCAACACAATCAGGTAACAGAGGGAAATAAAACACACTCAGATTGGAAAGCAACAAGTAAAATTGTTTTTGCAGAATGACATAATCCTGTATGATGAAAATCCTAAGGAATTCACAAAACAACCACTAGAGCTAATTAAAGGGTCAGAAAATGACACAAGATACAAGACCAATGTAAAAAAAAAATTGACGGCATTTAGATATGAGCAATGAACAATCTGAAAATGAAGTTAAGAAAATAATTCCTTCATAATAGCTAAAAAATCATTATGCAATTCTTATCAAAATCTCGGCAAAATATTTTATAGACATAGATAAGCTTACTCTAACATTTGTATGGAAAGACAGAGGAACTAGATGATCTAAAACAATCTTGACAAAGAAAATCAAATGGGAGAAACCATTCTACCTGATATGGAAGCTTACTACAGAGCTATCATAATTGGGACAGTGTGGTATTCACAGAGGGAGAGACACAGAGATCAAAGGAACAAAAAAAAGAAACCAAAACAGACCCACACAGAATGTTCTGTGGTTGCTTTTTGTTTTGTTTTTGTTTTTTTCTGACAAAGATGCAAAAGCAATCCAATGGAAGAATGATGGCCTCTTCATTGTAACATGTAACAGAACATCCTTAAGCAAAAAAATCCTTGCCCTAAATCTCATATCTTACACCAAAATAAACTCAAAATGGATTACAGACTTAAATGTAAAATGTAAAAACCATAAAGCTATTTTAGGAGGGAAGGGTGGCAGAAAATCTTTGAGAACTAGGGCTGGGCAAAGATTGGAGTTCTTGGGCATGAAATAATTTATGGGGGGAAAAAAGTAAGTTGAACTTCATCAAAATTAAAAACTTTTGCTGACAAGAAAACTCCATTAGGAAGATGAAAGACAAGCTACAGTTTGGGGAAAATATTTGAAAACTATGTATTGGGCTTGGTATCCAGAATCTATAGAAAAAATTCTCAAAACTCAAATACACAAATGCAGTAAAAACACCAATGCAAGCCTGCCTATAATCAAATTAGAAAGGCCAAAGGCATGAATAGACATTTCACCAAAGAAGAGAAATGATTAGCAAATGGACACATAGAAAGATATTTAACATCATTAGCTTCTGGGGAAGTACAAATTAGAACTAAGGTGATAGCACTCCATACCTATAATAGTAGCTAAAGTAAAGAACAGTGGTTGAGATCAGATGCTGGCAATGACATGGAGAAACTCGAGCTCTCATACATTCCTGGTACCATCACTCATTTCTTATGAGCTCAAATATGCATTTACCACAGGATCCAGCAAGTGCATTCTCGAACATCTAAATCAAAGAAATGAAAAGATAGATTCACACAAAAACCTCAACATATAGGAAGCTGTACACTTAAAAGTGGTTAAAATGGTAAACTTTGTGAAAATATTTTGCCATAGCAGAAAAAGAACTTGTACACAAATATTCATAGCAGTTTTATCTAGAACAGCCCCCAAATGGGAATAGTCTAAATGTCCTTCAGTGGGTAAATCGTTAGACAAACTCTGGTACACCCACACAACAGGATACTGCTCGGCAATAAAAAAGAAATAAACTATTGACACATGCACCAACTTGGATGGATTTCTAGGGAAACATATGTCCACAGTGTACATAACATTTTCAAAATGGCAAAATGATAGAGACAAAGCCAGATTAGTAGTTTCTAGGCATGATGGTTAATTGTATGTGTCAACTTGACTGGGCTTAGAGACGCCCAGATCACCAGCAAACATTATTTCTGGGTCTGTGTAGAAGAGTGTCTCTGGAAGACATTAGTCATTGAATCGGACAACTGAGTTAAGACTATGGCCCTTCCCAAGGTCAGTGTGCATCATCCAATTCACTGAGAGCCTGAATAGAACAGCAAATGGAGGAAGGGCAAATGTGCTCTCCTTGCTCATCCTGGGACATCCGTCTTTTCCTGCCCTCGGACACAAGGGATGGTAGATGTTGGGCCTTCAAACTCTACTCTACCCAGCGACAAGGGCTAACTCATGAGTTCCTTTGTGGCGATGGAACTGTGTCTTGATTGTGGAGGGGTTACATGAATCTATACATGGAATCACATTGTACAGAACCACCTATATGAACGTGTATATAAAAACCAGTGAGAACTGGACAGTATGTAGTCTATCAGTATTTACCTAATGTCTGTTTCCTGGTTTTGATGCCATACTATTGTCATCTAAGAAGCCACCGCTGGATGAAGCGTTTGCAGGACCCTGTACTGTTTTTTGCAATCTCTCCAGGGTTTATGATTATTTCCAGCTAAAAAGTTTAAAAAGTCAAATGGAATTAGGGATCCTGTGCATATTTTAGGTTTTGTCCCCAGTAGCGCGAGGGGGTTGACCGCCTCTCGTGCATTTGATCTCCACATTTGTTCTCCAGCTGGAGCCAGCAGGAACTGAAAGGGCAGAAACACTGGTTGACTAGGGAGGGGGCAGAGTCACACAGGACTGGCACCAGAAACCTAAACACTTCTGCCAGCCACACATCTTCTTTTACACCTTCCACCTCTCTCCTGACAGGCTCTGAGCAAGCAGAAGCCTTTCTCCCATGAGGGCTGTGCCTGCCGGTCCAATGGAACCTTCTCCTGGTTCCTACTGCAGTGGGCAAGGGATGGGGAGGGAGAGGACAAAGGCTCCAGGTAGGTGTGGTTTGCCTGGTTCCCGAACCTTTCGGAAGCCCAGGGCTTTGCTGCTGAGCACTGGCCTCAGAGAGGGACACCTGCAGGCTGCGGCTGGAGGACCTCTGGCCCGACCCAGGTGTGCAACGACACCGCCAGCCCGGCTGCCTGTTATGTCTCCTGAGTCTCTCAGAGACAATGCAAAGCAAACAAACAAAAGTCAAATTAAAAGGAAAGGAAAATCCAGGTCACACAGAACAGAGAGCCAGAGATCAGTTTGCAGGCAGCCCTGTTCTCACAGGTTTGCACAGCCCTGCAGGGAGCCTTCCCTCACTCACCAAGCCTCAGGCCCAGCGCCGGGGCCCACAGGTCCCAGAGGACAAGGAGAGCCTGAGCTCTTAAAGTTTTATGTGGAGCAGTTCTGGAGAAGAGGCCCCTGGTGTCTCCTTTCCCTTTTCCAGGGCTACGTGATCTCAGCTCTCTGGTCAAGACCTTTGCCCACCCACTGACAGACTAGGAAGTCTCCAGAAACCAGGTCCATTTGGCAGTAGCCATTTTCACTGGTAGCCTGCGAAAACACAAGGTGTGGGGCCAGGCCCTGCAGACCAGTTGAGCAGAGGAAGCAGGAGCCTCCATGTAGCTCCCTTTCCCAGGAATGACACCCCCTGGACACTGTCTCTTGCAGCACCCCACCACCCAACTGCTCAGGTTCTTTCCCCCACCCTCCTCCATGGAACCCACCAGCTAGCCCTCAGGAAATAGGTGTGAAATCTGATCCTTCTTGCCACCATCACCCCCATTGTCTCTCATCCTCTCCTCTGGGCTCCTGCCTTACAAGTCTCTTAAGCTCAACTCAGCAGTGAGTGACCCATGAAAATCAGATCAAATCAATGTTGTCACATCTAGAAGGAAATCCAAATTTCTCACTCTGGCTTTAAAATCCTCTCCGGTATGGGCCCTGCCTCCTGTTGGCTTTTCCCTGAGTCCCTCTATGTGCCACGCTCTTTGCTTTTTCTCCAGTCTCCTGTGGAATGTGTGTCCCTCATCTCCAAGGGCTGGTCCTTGTCATTCACATCTTGGCTGAGCCCACTTTCCTTGCAGGGAGCACCCCTTCTCTACGGGCCCAGTCTCAAGGAGCCGGCTGACCACAGTGCCCTAGCCATCACAGTACCTGCATTACAGTGTAGTCTCAGGAAAACAGACTCTGAGGAGGAGTTCAGAGACAGATGTTTATCAGGAAGGACTCTTGGGATCAACCTCTGTGGAAGTGTGAGCAGAATGCATGGGTAGAAGGGCAAGTCAGCTGGGACGCAAGCCCAACAACACTCCCATGGGGAGCTCTGCCGTTGGAAAGGCCCTGGAGTTATCCTGACCTGGGCTGAGGATGGCCGGGCCTTCATACTCCTGCACTGACCAGTCTCCATGTGTGGACAGCCCCATGGCACGCCTAGCAACACCTATAGGTCAGCAGTTCTAGAAGGAGTGAAGGCTGCCAGCCAGCAGCACTCCTAGAACAAGGCCTTCAGCCAAGGAGACCTGAGAGACACACCACAGGAGCCATCCCTCGAGGCTTCTCTGACCTTTTTTTTTTATTATTTTTTATTACATCTCTCCCTCCTAGACTGTAAGCTCCGTAGAAGTGGGATTTTGCCTTGTACGTCCCCGTCACCCCTGCCTATCACATACCAAGTGTTGATTAAACACTTTATATTCAATTTTCAAAACCAACTTGGAAAATTCATCATTTCTCATTGTCCCAATGAGTTAAATGAGGCTTAGGTTATGACACTTACCCAACAAGGGGCAGGACCGGAATTCCAGCTGGCGCTGTCCAGCATCCCTCTGCCACACCAGGGTCATGGAAGGGGGGCCTTGCAGTAGTTGGTCCTGCATTGATGTGGAAGGGTACACATTCTGAGTGCAGCTTTGATCAAGGTTATACATTTCTGAAGCATTTGGGCCATTCCTTACAATTCCTCATCTTCTCAAGGCTTCATCAATGGCCCCTGTGCACACAGAAGTCATAGCAAGCGTGGACTCACTGGCTCGAAGGCCAAGCCCCACATGGCCTGGTGCTACACACATCAGTGGGGAGTCAAACTGGTTAAACCAAGGAACAACTCCACTTTATCATTTCAAAGCTGCTTCCTGTTTTGTCCCCTTCACTTCTCATTCTTTGTCAATGCCCTCTCAAAGAAGCCCAGCAAAAACACCACCTGCATCCCAACAGGACTCTCAAGTATTTTCCTGGCCCATCCTGCCTGCTGGAAGACATCGCCAGCCTGTGGAGTTTCAAGGAACCCATCTCTTCCAAAGAGCCTCAGGGCATTTGGTCGGTCTGACCCCATCCACAATATACTTTGGGAAAACACTGGGCATGGGCCTGACCCAACAGCCAGTTCTATCTTGTTCAGGAATGTTAGGAGGACTCAGAAGCTACCCTACTTTTGAAGTTATATGAAGTAGGACCACCACGTAGTTTTCCTTAATAGTCAAGTCAACCAGCAACCCTCTGCTATTAAGGAAGTTAGAGATAGGGAAAAAAGTCAATGAGAAAGTAAAAGGTTTATGACTGAATTTACATGGCCAGTATTCTCTGGGGAGATGGGACGTTATTTTTCTACTTGGCAAGGAAAGAGGGCTTAGTCCAGGCCGGAGTCACTTGAAGGGTGGCATTCCCACTGCTTTTGGGAGACATCTGTTTGTGGGTGATAATGTATATAGTTTGTTGGAGGTCATGCGTATGATTTTAGCCACCCATGTCTGAACTTCATATTTACTGTCTGAACACCTAAAGGATTTAGGAGTTCTTCGAGCGCTAAGAGTGTGTCAGTCAACTTTGCAACTGACACTGCGTGTGGCACATAGAAGCTGCAGTTACTACGACTACTGCCACCACTCCTACTAGTTAACCTTCATTGAGCACTAACTACACAGTAGCCACTATGTTAAGACCCTCATATCCATTATCCCATTATTTCCTCATTCAACACTAAAAAGTTACCCCATTTTACAGATGAGAAAACCAAGGTCTAGAGGTTAGTAACTACCTAAGGTCGTATAGGAAGGAAGTGTCAGAGATGGTGCTCAATCTACAACTAATGACTGAGCGATCAGGGGTCAGCCTGGCGCCTTCACTGCCCCTCTGAACATAGCAGGCATTTCTTGCCTTTGGGTGTTACTGATAATATGTTCCAGACCCAAGTACCCCCTAATGGCAAGTGTATACAGGTGCACACAGCTCTTGGTGGGGAGACACATTAAACCCAGCTCTTAGATTACAAAAGGTTTACCTCTTAGATCACAAAGCAAACAGTTCATAGAACCAGAATGACATAAAAATAGGAGTATTTGTACACACACATACACCCTCTACAGAATTTGAAATACTTTCCTCAAAAACTAGAAAATTAGAATGACATCCAAGGAAACAAACATTTGAGTAATAATCCAACAATTTTCTAAGTTATTCCTCCAGAAAGCTTATCTATTGAGATAACAGGTAGCTGAGTGTCCTTCGGATTTCCAAAGGTTAAAGAGAAAAAACCTTTTTCAATAAATGTAAAAAATGTGATTTTACTATAGGATGTTAGGTATTTTAAAATTTGTTTTAAATGGATCCCACCTTCATTTTATTTTCATCTGAAACAAGAATAAGGACAAGCATCAGATGGCAAGGTGGACAGCTACACCTCGATGCAGCCACACAAAGTAAAAGGGATGCTATAACAAGAGGTTGTATAGAGAAAAACACTTGGGTTCTTTAAAAACCAAACTTGAGGGGCACCTGGGTGGTTCAGTGGTTAAAGCCTCTGCCTTCGGCTCAAGTCATGATCTCAGGGTCCTGGGATCGAGTTCCGCATCGGGCTCTCTGCTCAGCAGGGAGCCTGCCTCCTCCTCCTGTCTCTCTCTGCCTGCCTCTCTGCCTACTTGTGATCTGTCAAATTAAAAAAAAAAAATCTTTATTTAAAAAAAAAAAAACTTGAGAGATAGTGTGGGAAACCTCACATTTAAAATCTGAGAGAGGGCGCCTGGGTGGCTCAGTGGGTTAAGCCTCTGCCTTCGGCTTGGGTCATGATCCCAGGGTCCTGGGATTGAGCCCCATGTCAGGCTCTCTGCTCAGCGGGGAGCCTACTTCCTCCTCTCTCTGCCTGCATCTCTGCCTGCTTGTGATCTCTCTCTGTCAAATAAATAAAGTCTTAAATAAAATCTGAGAGAAACCCAATTTTGGAAAAGCAAGTACAGGAATTGGCCCTTCCCTGGATAATTGATAAGGCCCCTGCAAGGACAGCCATGGTACTGCAGGGCCCTCTCCTTGAGCATAGCTCACTAGCCCAAGGTCAGACACCTGTGCCAAACACAGCCTGCAGTTGAGCAACATACAGATGTGGCCGCAGACCATCAGGTCATCTCTGTAGCTAGAGAGAGAAGACTCAGGAGATGTTGGCAGCCAAGTTTACAGTGAATGCTATGAACTGAATCTTGTCCCCCAAATTTCTTAGGTTGAACTCCCAGTCCCCAGGGCAACTGTAACCTGGAAGGGGCCTCTAAAGGAGGTACCTAAGGTTAAATGAGGTCCTCGGGTGGGGCCCTAATGTGATAGGAGTGGTGTCCTTACAAGAGGAAGAAGTGGAGGATGAAGAGAGGGACGAAGAGTGAGGACACCATGAGAAGGCCACCAGCTGCAAGCTAGGGAGAGAGGCCTCACCAGAACCTGACCACGCTAGCGCCTTGACCCCGGGCTTCCAACCTCCATAACTGTGAGAAATGCTGTTTAAACTGCCCAGTCTGTGGTACTCTGTGAAGGCAGCCTGAGGAGACTTGGGACAGTTGAGGAAGAACAAAGTGGAGGAGCAGAAAGCACAGTGTGAATCTGGACTGCATTTCGTTACTTCCAAAGCCCAATAATACTCCCGTGTTGGCTTCAAACATTAGGATCCTTAGTCTCCCGTGGGTTTAAGCAAATTCAAATTGGGTATCTTTCATTTGTGACAACATAGCACACTGGGCTTCTGGATAGCTGGAAGGTCATCCATAAATGTAAAAAACCTTAAAACCATTTCAGAAGGAAGCACAAAATGTTTCACCTCTGCCTTTTATGAGGTTTTGTATTTTTTTTAAATGTCAGGTTTTCCATGATGAGTATTATCAAGATATTATATACTACAGTGGGAGATTATTAGGACATCTGAGGTTTACCTCTCTTTGTTACTGGCCTCACCACTCTGGACCCATTTCCTTCCTATAAAAGTTCTGCTCACAAAAATTCTGGTATCACCAATGACTGACCTCATCGCATTAAGTGGGGTAAAATGGCCACACTTTCCAGAACGATTTACCATCTGTAGACTATTTCTTCCAGTACTAACATCCCACACACTCCTTGACTACCACCACCCCACGGGGCACAGCTCTGCACCATGTTCTCTTATCTTTTCTGTGTCTGTGTCTTGCTCACGTGGTTGTTAGCTTTCTGGTCTTGCTTCTTCTCTACTCTTCCAGGTGTGTGCTACCACTGTCCTTCCTTCTTCCTTCTTCTTGGCTGAGGTTTACATGGGCATGTTGGTGATGACTCTACGGAGAGCATTCGAGGTATGGGCGACTCCCACAGCGAACCCCAGGGACTCATCTGAGGAGGGAACTTTAGGCTGCCCAGAGGCCTTTTTGGCTCATTAGTTCCCAAAAGGAATCAAGGGCTCAAAGCCTCATATCAGATTTGTTAACATCTGCTTACCGTTAATGGACCATAAGAGGAAAAAGAGGCCCCGAAGACTGACAAAGTTATGAGAACCACAATGTTTCCCAAAAGTCAGGAGGCTCTCCCCCCTTTTTAATAGACGCAAGCTTATTGATGGTTAACACATAACCTATCTTACATAGCACTGATCTTTTGGTCACCAGTAATCTATCTTTGTTCCAGTAAGCTGAGTCAAGTACCAATGTTGCACTCCACCTTATTTGGTCCACTCTCTTTACAGTTCCCAAAACATGGGACACCTGCTAGTGACCTTATTCTTTCCAGATGAAAGACTGAAGGTGAATTATCACAACTGATTTTCAGATATTCTTTGCCTTGTGTATGATATACATTTGAATTATCTCTGGCTTCCTCTAACAATTTAAAACTCAGAAAGAATGTAACAATAATAACAATTGTAAACCATTCACCCCAACGTAGGAGCACAAGTAATGGCATACCAAACCACGACAAAGATAGCAGTGAGGGTGAGAAAAATGTGATTAATAGAATTAAGCAGAGTTTTGAAACTTCCTTTTTTAATTAAAAGCTTGTTTCTTTTCAAATTCTAATGACTCTCAGATGCATTTTAGAAATAGCGATCACAATCATGTCTTCTGGATTGTGTAAGGCTGCCTTGAAATGAACACCTGGAAAGGAACTGAAAAGAGTAGTTCCTTTCTGAGTTGCACAGAGGCATCTGTCAATCCTGTTGCACATACATGGGTAAAACCAGAAATGCTGCCTCACGCTAGGCGAGACCATGTCAACCTTTTCCACCTAACCAGCTTTAAGCCCATTCTAAACATGCTTATTCTACTGGTCTCCATGGGCTGGCTAATCTGTGTACAGACCCTCAGGTGAGGTAACTCAGGCGCCCAGGAAAACCACACAAACCCAGAATGCTAGAGGGAGAGTAGCACTACCACAGATATGCCTAATAAACCATCTCTGAGACTATTTCAGAAAGGACAAGGATGACCTCTGAAGACAAAGATCTACCCATTTAATAAAATTCCCGAAACCCAAACCAAATAAAACACAACCATGGCAAATCTAAATTACAACACTTTATTGCAGCATCGGCAAAGGTCAGATTTCTGAAGCTGGTGAAGATCGGGCAGCATTTCCATGTGAAATGTTACAACTTTACAAGTTTTGTTCTTATTTAATTCTACATGCAGAAACTGAAACATGGTAAAAGAAAAAAATGCAAAATAGCTAGAAAAAAAAGATGTAATCAAGTTGTAGCATACAGATGTGCTCTTTAACTAAATTTACTATGCCTATCGGAAAGCAAACGAAAGACAACTATCCTAATAAATTAACAGATTGCCAGAAACAGACTAAGAACCCTCATTTCTATTTAGTGGGGGGGAAAACAAAACAAAACAAAACAAAAACAAACGCAAAATAAAAGCTCTACTGTTTCCATACTTTCTTTAAAGACAGAGGCTGTAAACCCATGAAGGTCAACAAAATCTTCTGATCCCCTTTCCTTGTTGTCCTTCGTCCATTTTCTGTGACATGCTGACTGGTACGCTGTTTGTTTTCTATGATACTTACAATGGGCTCAACTCTCCCTGTTCTTGGGCTGGTGTCAGATTCCTCTAAGCCATCTGAACTCCTGCTCTTTGTGTAGTAGAAGTCTTCACATTTTTCTTTTACCCTAGTAGGCAATTTTGTATTACTGACTCTGATGGATAAAACTGATTTTTCTCCCTCATCCCTTGTTCCTCTTGAAACAAATTCCTAAACAAAAGCCTTCCTGGTGGATTATCTGGTATTTGGTTATCTTTCATCATTTTGTTGTCCTGCATGTAAGTTTTTACTAGAAGGTTTTACTGCTTGCTCTATACTTTTCTACTGCAGTCCTGGAGCCCCCAAATGTATCTTCTTCCAACATGGGATATTCAATTCAGAGACACTGTAACTCAAATCAAATTTAAAACTCAAGTTCATTTCCCCCATACCATTACCATCACAACCGTTTCTTCTCTGGCTCAGTCATCTCGTTGACGCTCTTCTTGGTGTAACTGCTCAGTAGTCAAGTTAACCATCTCATTTCTTGACCGCCATTCACAAGAGAAGAGTAACCCTCACGTGATTTCCATTACAAAAGGCCTTTACGCCTTATCTGGAAGCTTCGGCTTGTTCCGGTGTTGGCAGAGGCTGCTGTTCCCGCCTCACGGCCCCAGCCTGTCCCAGGTTTGGATTCGCAACTCTCTAGACCGACATGCTGAGATGTGTCCACTGCTCTCATTCAATTGCTGGAGGACTCCACTATCCACAACATCAGATACAGGACCTAATGAAATGACACGTGCTGCTGGATCAACGTCTCCTGGAGGCACAAACAGGGTAACGTTAAAAAGAACTAGCGCTGAGGGCAAACTTCTGGCAAGAAAAGGCCCCCTCAACACCACCAACCGCTGTTTCCTGAGGTGTCCCAGGCAATTCGGTGCTTCTTAAAGAGCACACAAACTCCTACTGGACAAAGAAACAACAGGAGCAGAGGGGCACTAAAACGAGCAATTCTGACAGAGATCAGACAGGTGGTCCTGGAATCTTGCCTGTAACTACTTTCTAAGGTGCTGAGTGCCTAGGGTTTGTATAATAGTTGAACTGTGTCCACCCCACCCCCCAAATCCGCATGTTGAAGTCTAATGCCAGGACCTCAGGATGCAACCTGATCTGCAAAGGGTCAGTGCAGATGTAATTAGTTAAGATGAGGCCACACTGGAGTAGGACAGGCCCATAATCCAGTGTGACTTTCTAAGGAGGCGAAATTTGGATACAGATCACTCAGAGGGGGAATGCCAGGTGAAGATGGAGGTGCAGGGATCGGCAGTGCTGTGGGAGCTGAGGGGGGACCCTGAACAGACTCCCCCTCACAGGTGTCAGGAGGAGGCAAGCCTGCAGACGCCTGGCACCAAGACAAGGAGTTGGCCGCCATCACCCAGCGGGTGCTGCGTCCTCTGGAAGCACCAACAGTTCACTGCTCACAAGAGAAGCTTAAACGAGCAAGAAACAGATTTCAAAGAATAAGGTGCGAATATGGCGAAGTGTATCTTCAGCGCGATATATCTGTAACTGGACTGAACTGAATGGAACAGGTCAGTAACACAAGTATTCCCTGAGAGAGTCTCTCCTGAAGTCAAGTCAAATGGTCTAAAATAGAATATTTTAAAGATTTTATTTATTTATTTGAGAGAGAGGCAGTGAGAGAGAGCATGAGCAAGGAGAAGGTCAGAGAGAGACGCGGACTCCCCGTGGAGCTGGGAGCCCGACGCGGGACTCGATCCCGGGACTCCAGGATCATGACCTGAGCGGAAGGCAGTCGTCCAACCAACTGAGCCACCCAGGCGCCCCTAAAATAGAATATTTTAAATAAATACAATAAATGATGGGAAAAAATGTCGAGTCTTTTTTTTTTTTTAAGACTTTATTTATTTATTTGACAGAGAGAGATCAAGTAGGCAGAGAGGCAGGCAGAGAGGGAGGAAGGGAAGCAGGCTCCCTGCTGAGCAGAGAGCCCGATGCAGGGCTGGATCCCAAGGCCCTGAGATCATGACCTGAGCCCAAGGCCCTGAGATCATGACCTGAGCCCAAGGCAGAGCCACCTAGGTGCCCCCCAAAATGCCCAGTCTTTGATAAGATAAATATATCCCTGAATATAGTATAGATTGTCATTTGACTGCTTTATAGGCAAATAATCATTCTGAGAGATTTAAAAATTTAAGAGTTCAAAAAATACGATATATTTTTTAGATTAAACTATTCAATAAGGGACTCTATTTTAAAACAAAAGTATCATTTATTTAATTTTATAATAAGGACATAAAGAAAATTTCTAATAACAAAATGCACATCTCAGGGTGTTGGAGTCACTTAATTGGTTAAGCATCTGTCTTCAGCTCAGGTCATGATCCCAGGATCCTGGGACGGAGTCCCACACCGGGCTCCCTGCTTAGTGGGAAGTCTGCTTCTCCCTCTGGGCTTGACTCACCCTGCTTGTACTCGCTTGCTCTCTCTCGCAAATAAATAAAATCTTAAAAAAAAAAAAAAAAAAAAAAAAAAGAAGCACATCTCCTTAAGATAGATTAAAAGAAGTCCTAACGTATAATACTCTACTTGGAGTGTCATTTGTATTTCAGCAGCTTTGACATCACCTGAGAGATGTTAGAAATGAGTGAAAACTAGCAGTTTAATAAAAGCCACGAAAATTAAAATACATATTTAGGGGCACCTGGGTGGCTCAGTTGGCAGAGTGACTGACTTTTGATTTTGGCTCAGGTCAGGATCTCAGAGCCGTGAGATCAGCCCTGCACTGGGCTCCAAGCTGGATGTGGAGCCCACTTGGGATTCTCTCTCCCACCCCCACCCCTGCTCGTGTGGGTACTCTCTCTAAAAAAAACCAAAAAACACAAAAAAACAAAAAATAAAACCATATATATATAAGTATATGTATATGTATTTTAAAGTTTAAGGAGCACTGGTTTAATTCATATGAATTTTAGCACAGAAACTGTATCAGCACTAATACTCGCCAAAGATGTGAAGTTTCACAGTATTTTCAACACTGGCAGAGTGGAAAATAACCTTTTCTGCACTGGTTAACTGTTTTATTAGAACGTTATTACAATTTTAATGCATTATAAGCAAATGCCTATCCTTTGTTAGGGTATCACTGCCCAGTGAGAAGGGCTGCAATTTTAATTCAAGCCTATTTTAAGGATCACTTGTGATTAGAAAAATTTTAAATCATTATAATTAATGCCTGGGAACCTATCAAAATCTGCTTTAATAACTAGTGTCCAAATGAATTTCTCCTTATCTGCCATATAACATGGACAATATTAATAACTAATTTTTTTTTTAAATAAATGGAAGCCAAGTTAAGAGACAAGTTGAAAACAGTTTCTCAGACTTGACTCAAGTTTTCTTCCCCCTCCTCTGTTTAGGAATTCATCTCACAGCACATTCTTCCTAAGGGATCTGATGAACCACTGCTCTAGATACACATCTTTCTACTGTCTGGCCCAGTGTTAAAAATAGAAAATAAATAAAGAGGTGCCAAACCACCAGGAGACTCCACCCCACCAGTTATGTTCCTTCAAATGACTACATTTCTTCATTTAAAATTTGTTTAAAAAAATGGCAAAGAACATTTGGTCAAAAACTTATATTTGCATGACTGCTTGTTCTTCTCCCATGTTCACTCGTGCCTGTATTATAAGACCACCTTAATATTTTACAGAAAGCCATTTTTAAGAATGATGGATAAGTCAGCATTTTTTATTGAGTTATGACTTTAAGAAGAGATTTTGAAACAGGAAGAGATGGTAACTCAAGAATTGGACTTTCACAAAATCAGGAAATGAGGAAAGAGCTAGGGGACAGAGCTTAGGGAAAAAGTTTATTAAATTACTAAATACAGATTTTTCAACGTTTCTCTGTCCATTCAACAAATATTAACTGAGCATCTACTATGTGCTAGGCCCAAGAGCCACGGAGGATTTATAACAGAAAACAAGATAAGGCTACACTTCTGTCCTCAATCTTCAGTCTCATGGGGAATATAAAGACAAGTTAGTAGGTGATTACACAGGACAAAGTCTGTGGAAATACAGGGCAGCATATATGCACCAACTTACGTCAGACTTGAGACTATCAGGTAAGATGTGAAGGAAGAACAGGAGATTTCCAGACGAAAACACGAGAAAGTTCCAAACAGAAAACATAACTAGAAGGACTTAAAAGGCCAGCTTGGTTGGAAGTAGAGGAAGAGAAAGAGATAAAGTCAATAAGGTAAGTACAAATGCCACCCCCTCCTCCCCCAATAATTCAGGGTCTTGGTTACTAAGTTTAGGAGTCTGGACTTTATCCTACAAGCCATGAGGAGCCACTAAAAGTTTTAAGTAGAAGAGTTCACCTACTCAGACAGCAGATGGGCAAATTGAGAAAGAACAAAGTGAGTACAGCAAAGAGAATGAATTAGAAGGGGTTGATATTGGAGACTGAGAAGTAATCAGGGGGCTGCTGGCAGCAATCCAGTAAGAAGTGACAGCAGCCGGGGTGCCTGCGTGGCTCAGAGGGTTAAGCCTCTGCCTTCAGCTCAGGTCATGATCTCAGGGTCCTGGGATCGAGTCCCGCATCAGGCTCTCTGCTCGCCAGGGAGCCTGCTTCCCCCCTGCCTCTCCTGCCTGCCTCTCTGTCAAATAAACAAATAAATCTTTAAAAAAAAAAAAAAAGGGGAAGAAGAAGAAGAAGTGACAGCAGCCTGATCTAGGGTGTCTGCAACAGAGGTAGAATAAAATAAGCAAGTATGAGAGGTATTCAATAGTAGAATCAAAGGAACTGTTAATTAATTAGATATGGAGAATAGTCCAAACTTAAACCTCCTTTTCTAGTGTGGACAAGTGGCCCAGCAGTGCCTCTGCTCGCTGAGCCAGAAAACAGAGGAGAGAGACCTGGGGGCAAGGGACACACCTCCTAGGTGGCTTTTTAGAAGACAGGTAGACATACAGTCAGAAACTAAAACATGTGACCTGAGCCACAGCTATGGATGGAAACTTTGCCACAGGAGGGAAGGACACCTCCCACGGAGAGTACAGGGATAAGAGAGGAGGGTATAGGAGTGTCCCTGAGTGACATGAGTGTCTCCAGGCAGAGGCAAGCCCAAAAGGAATCAGGAGACAGGAAGAAGCCGTCAAGGAGGGAAAAGAAAGACCAGAAGACTGGACAGCTACGTAAGCCCAGGGAAGAGAGTATGTCAAGAAAAAGAGGGCCCACGTGCTGAGTGCTGCTGAGGCAGCCTGAAAGAAACAGAATGAAACACTGGGAGGTGGCTGGGGGCTGGGGTGAGGGGGTAGTAGACTACAGTCAACCAGACCAGTGAGAGGTGAGGAAGAAAGAGCACATGGCCAATCCTTCCAAGTTTGGTTAACTAGGGGCTGGAGGGAGGGAACAAAAACACAAGTTAACAAAGAGAATTCTGATAAACAACTGAATAACTGGTAGCTAAAAGGCATACCTTTGTGTTCATCTATTACACATCAGCATATATAAATTTACACATGTTTTCCTATTTTTTTTTCCTATTGCTTAAGAAATGCCTGGTACTTAATAAACTTTCAATGACTGTTTAAATAATTATATGACTTGGACAAAATCAGCTCTTTCAAATACCTATACTTAGTTTTCCCACTGGACTATAAGCTTGAGCATAAAGACTATGTCTTTTTGTACTTCTTAATTTGCCATAGCATAGGACTGAGCCCATGGTAAGTGCGGATCGAGTGAAAGCTAAGGGGGGCAAATCGTACCGCAAGTATCAAATATGTATCAAATGTCATAGTTACTGATTCTTAAATCCATCCAAACATTTAAAAAATTGGGAAAAACTAGGAAAATGCACTATACTTGCATTACGTGATTCAAGAAGGGATTAGGTATTAATAGAAATCATACCATTCAGAGATGTGAAGCTATAATACATAAAGGTGAAGTTGGTGGAAAACATCAAGATAAAAATATTCTAATAGATCTGTTTGCCAACCAGGAGACAAGAGAAACAGGCAGTATCAAAAACACTGATATATATTCAAAGCTCTGTAAGAAAATGTAAAACGCAGAAAACGAAAATTTTCGTGGCTTGTTAAAACTACCTAGCTTCTACGTTTTAGTGGTAATAAAAGGTTTTACTAAAGGACTTTAATGAAGCTTGGATAATTAAAAATAACCTAATATCTTGCACCTCATTAGATGGATTTGTACATCAGTCCTAGCTTGGATTTCTAAAAACATTACACTCACTAGGTGTTAAAAAACAGAGCCCTAAACTGTCATGACAAACCAATGTGCTAACCCATAATCTGACTAGAGCTGTCTCGGCATATAGGTCAAAGAGAAATGTTACCAGGTACACACAAACACAGAGTGCGTACAAGACAGAGACTTACACTTCCCCAGCACTGCTGTCACAGTAATTAACTATTCTGCTCCCTATCCCTAGCACACTCCCTCCCATACCCACCTTGCCTGCTGCCGACAGCAAGGTGACATCCTGGGCCTATTGTCTGTCCTTAGGCTAAAACACCAATACCCTGAAGGAGATCAGTAAGAGCAGCATGGCCAATGTTATCTTTGATTATAACCTGACCACAAGACAGAAAATTGAGTTAATGGTATGGGTCCTTAGATCAGATCCCGGAAAAACTTAAAATAATTTTCTCCCTTAAAAGAAGATGAATAAGGTCTTATTGGCAATCTTCTATGTGAAATTCCTTATGTAATTGTAATTATTTCACTTTAAGCAACTCAAGTTTAAGCAGAACTGGCATGGATCCCGGCAGGACATTCTATAATTAAAAACAAACAAATACCTCAAAACAAACTCAACCTGCAGGCTTAAAAGTCTAGGAAATAGGTTTTGAGTTTTTGCAAATATTATCCAACACTGGCCTGAAAAATCCTAACAGAAAAGTGTGATTTCTCTCAAACTCATCTATAACTAGTCATCTCTGTGAATGCAGAAGTAAAAATTAAAGAATCCAAAAAAGTCCACTCACAGAGTGAAAGCCAAGATCAATGTGGCTGAAATTAAAAAACCAAAAAACTGTAATTATTTCATAAATGTTTTCTTTTCTCAAATATCTACAACTCAAAGACTTTTCTATGTTGCTAAAAATTAGGCCTCTATCATTAATTATAATCTAAAACTATCTAATTTATTCATACAGACATCATGAAAAACAAGTAACTAAAGGAGGGAAAAAAAGAGAGACCATCTTACCTCCCACCAGTCTTAAAGATTAGATCCGCATTAGGTGCTCCCTTTGGATGTTGGTAACGAGGCCGCCGCTCCCGATTGGTGTTTGCTGGAGCTGGGCGCTGGGCAAGAGACTGCAGCATTTCTGTACACAGGAGCAAAACAGAAAAAGTGGTTAACTGTGGTAAATGCACTCCCCTCCATGAAGCAAATAAAACCCTAGGAGATCAAGTTTTTTAGTTCTGTCAGGTAGGTGATTAAAGAAAAATAACCATCACACAGACTACAATGATTAAGAAGTTCTGAAAGAGCACACCAAGAGAGGCGACACACTAAGCATTTACTATCCAATATTCCCCTTACTGTCAATCTGGACACTACATAAGTGTGAGGCGGTAAAACAGTATGAGAAGCAGTCTAGTTCAATAGCTACAAACATAGCATCTGGAGCCAGACAATATTGGTTCAAATCCCAGCTCTGGTACTTACTAGCTATGAGACTTCCGGTTCATTTCCCTAAATGTCAATGCAGGTAATAATAAGCACTTATCTCTTGGAATTGTGGTGAGGCTTATGTGCTTTGTAAAAGTACAGAAGTCAGTGCCCAGCCCGTAGTAGGCACTTCTGCTGAATGTTAGCCATTACTACTGACTGTTAAAAATGTTGGGTATCTACCAGAAGAGATTCTAGAACGATTCGAAGATAGAGAACCAAATATTTATTTACTTAACAATCTCTCTTGCACAGAAAGCAGTCTGTCAATACAGTGCTATATAATAAACAGTCATGTTATGGCTCTAAAATCTGGGTGCCAGAGAAATGCCAAGAGGCTGGCTAATGAGGTTCGTGGATTCTATACATGAGGTTCCAGTTAGTTGAAGAATGTTGGGTACATCTGCACAAAACTAGAATCTTAATTTGAGTATACCTTCAAATCTGAAGAAGCATGGGGTCCTCGAGATAGGATTCCCAGACAAATGAGATAATAAATATGTACTGAATTAATTGCTCACAGGTGACTGGCAACATGAGGCAATTATGCAAACATAGCTCTAAAGAGTACAGAATCTAACCTGAATTATGGAGCTGGCAGAATATGATGAAAATGACATTGTTATTTTGCAAGTAAGTGAAGACAGAATGGAATATAAAAGCAATTTCTTAAGTTTAATATTTACAAAGATGACATGAAAAGGAAGAGAGTGTAAAAAACCCTGATATTCTATATTTAAAAAGCCCCAAAAGCATAAAACTTTTCCACTTCTGTCTTATAAAGGATTATTTACCTTGATAATCTTCTTGCTCTTGCCGCTCATTGATATCTAAAGTGAGCTTTTTCATTCTCATCCTTTCTTCTTGTTCTGCCTGTTGCTGGTTCCAGTGATTTGCAGCAAGTTGGGAAGACATCGGTACATTAAGGATCTTAAACTGAGAAAAAATAACAAAGAAATAACAAATGGCTTGAGAAAATCGAAGAAAAACGATTTCAAATAAAATGCTAAGTAGAATTAAACAAATTTAGAAAAAAGTAATGTCTTTCCTCTAAGTCAATAAAGACAGTATCATCCAAGAACATAAAACAGATTAATAGTCTTAATCTTCTAGAGACAAACCCACTCAGGTTGGCTAGGAAGTGGAAGACTGATTATCAAGTTCAACCTCAAGAAGAGTAGAAGCTCCTCTTGCCTGCATTGTTTAGAAACACTCAATTAGCAACAGGGTATCAACTTCCATCAAAAAGACCTTATTATGTATGGGTAATTGTCAAAAAGGCTTTTTATGCAAGCTGTAACCTGCATCCTTTTTATTTCTATCCTCTGGAACCAGTTCTGGCCTCCCCGACCATACCACAAACAAATCTACGCCATCTTTAGTATTGACACACCTTCTTACTTCTAAAGATAGAATACAAGAAGAGTTAAGACTTAACTACCCTGTAAGATCTATTTTTCTGTTACAGGAGAGTCCTTATCTATGAAATGCTTTTGTTTTTAGCAGGATGTCTCTAGTTAGGATTGTGCAATGTATACAAACCTAGACAGAAGCTATGAGTTTAAGAGCTCCCCGGAAATCGTTGAGTAAGCTACATAACTATCTGAACACAAAAAGGAAATTCTCTCTGCTGTGGATAATGTGCACACCTCAGTTAAGAGAACTTCTCAAATACTCTGGATTAATGGCATGCCTGATGAGGAAAGAAAGGACATCAAGACCTGTGCTCAGGATCCTCTCTCTGGTGAGTCTATGCTATTTTGAATGCTTATATCCTTGAATTAGTAAAGCTTAACACTGTTTAAGTCTGACTCATGTGAATCTGATCAGACAATCTGGTTCTTCATATTATCTCAGATTCCCCTCTTGATACTCACTTTTATATGACGCACTTTAGTCAGTTAACATTCCTCTTAAAATATAATACCCAGAACACTAAATGCACCAGGCCAGATACACTAAGGTAAAAAATATTAAGTGGGGGTATGAAACATCTACAAACCCAACTAACTGCATTTCATTTTTATCACAGTAGATAACCAAGTATCTCCTATTTCAAAACACAAATATATTTAAGGTAGTCCATTTGGCTACCAGCCTAGCCGACTTTACCCATTCTCCCCAAGGAGATTAGTTTGACTTAATGTGCTCTTAGTGGTCAAGGACAGACTTTCTGAAACTACCCCTTTCTATTTTATGAGTTCAAAACCATCTTTTAAAGGAAAAAAACACATACACATTCAATCAAGAAAACCTCACTGCAGTCAAGATAATGAGCATGTCCATTACCTCCAAAGACTCCTCTGTCCCTCTGTAACCCATCTTTTCCTCTACCCCAACCCCAGGCAATTGCTATTTCTGTCACTACTGATTAGTTTGAACTTTCTAATACAACATGTATTTCATTTTGTCCAGCCTCTTTTAATTCCCACAATTATTCTGAGATGCATCCATGTTGCTGCATGCATGAATAGTTTGTTCCTTTTTATCGAAGAGCAGTACTTCTTTATATGAACATACTGCAATCTGCTTTACTTGTTGACAGCACCTGGGCTTCCTATTTTGGGTTATTACAAACACATTTACAAATGTTTGTGTGGACACAGGTCTCCAGTTTTCTTAAATACAAAATGCTAGTAAAGAAAAGCTGGGACTAGCTGGTATATTTTTTAATTTTTTTCAAGTAAGCTCTATACCCAAAGTGGGGCTTGAACTCATGACCCTGAATTCAAGAGTCACATGCTTCACCAACTGAGCCAGCTAGGCACCCTGTGGTGTGTTTTACTTTTTAAGAAACTACAAAAATATTTTCCGAAGTATTTGTACTACTTTACACTCCACTAGCAGTGTAAGAGAGTTCTGGTTCCTCCACACCCCTGCCAATACTTGGGATGGCCTATCTTCTTAATTTTTTAAAATTTTTAATTTTAGCCATTTTATTGAGTATACAGTGGTATTTTTACTTTGGTTTTAATTTTCATTTTCCTCATGACTAAAATCATCTGTTTCAAAATTCAATCTAGAATTATGCTAAAAGGTGATATAAGTTTACCGGATTGTACAGTTTTCAGAATGTATTTTTCCCTTGCTCTTTGAACAAGGAAATTATTTGCCCATTAGGAACCTTTCGACTACTACCTCAATATGAAAGACTTTCTAAGTTTAACGACAACTGCTCTATAATTACTTATAGAAGTTATTTCAGTCTTTGAGGATATAATTGGTTTTTAACTAAAGACTGAGACTCATTTAAAGTAGATAAATTATCCCTTTCGACACTATCTAATTTTACCCGATCTTCAACTTACCAACTGCCAGGATGAAATCTTCCTTGTTGATAAAAGCAAAAGTGAATGGTTGGTTCGTTCCCGCCCCCGCCTGCCTGGCCCCAAATCTCTCCACAAACGGCGGGATTACCCTTCCTTGTTCTTATGATCCTGAACATAGCATTTTAAAAAGTACTTCCTCTTGTCAACTATACTTCAATTAAAAAGCATTTACACATCCTCTACATCTCCTTTAAAAACTGCTAGCTGTGGACGGTTTATGGTCTGACGATAGTCCATTTTCTCCTTCATCCACAATTATGATTCTGTGTTTTTCCTGCCCCTCCCCCAAACTTCCTTTCAGTTCCACATTACAATCAGTGCTTTCATGAAATATACACTTGCCAGGCAGTGCTGCAAAGAAGACCATGGATTTTTGTGGTCAAACAGATGAGGTTCACAGCTCAGGCCTACTATATATTAGTACAATTCGGCAAATCACTTAAGAACACTCTTTCTCTCAGCTATAAAATGATATCAAGACTATCTTTTAGGGTGCTGTAAGAATTAAGTAAGATAAATATGTACAGTGCCTAGGACACAGTAGGTTCTCCATAAATATTACCTATTAATAATGCATCAAAATAAAGTACAGAATAATAGTCACCCTCATTAGTTACTATACAGCTGAAACCAAAACTGCAGAAAAATAAAATCACAAGTCAACTAAAAACATCACTTTCTTAGCAGAATGACACTGACAACCACCAAGTAGAAACTGAAGACCTTAACTACTTCTGTCTACTGTCCTGAGGCCTGTGTAGTAGTCTACATCAGGAATGCGTCTGTATCAGATGGGACTTGCCCCAACTGTGTCTTATTTCCACTAACAAAAACAACTGAAACAAAGTTAAAATAAAATGGTCATCATTCCTGCTAATAAATCTTTTATTTTTCACAAATCAAGAAGATGCACAAAAAATAAGTTAATGAAAAAGTTCAGCTCTAAGTAACCTTTCTGCCAGACTCTTTACATGTTATTTAATAGGTGAAACAAAAACCTCATAATAAATTTACTCTTCCTAAGCAGAATTACTGAGATGTTGCATTAATTCATAATGAAATTTTAAATTTCCAGCACTATGCATGAAGAAAGCATTCTGTTTCACCTACATTCCCAAATCCAGGTACTATAAACTACTGGTAGAGAAAAGCTGATTAAAACAGACACTACAGGGGTGCCTAGGAGGCTCAGTTGGTTAAGCATCTGCCTTTAGCTCAGGTCATGATCCCGGGATCCTGGGATAGAGCCCAGCATCAGGCTCCCTGCTCAGCGATGAGTCTTCTTGACTCTCTCCCCCTGCTTGTGTCCTCTCTCTCTCTCTCTTACTTGCTCATTCTCTCTCTCAAATAAATAAAACCTTAAAAAAATAAAGTGTAAAAAACAAAAACAAAATAACAACAACAAAACAATCCAGACACTGCAAACAGAAGTGGGCCCAATTATTATGACAGCAGAAGCAGGTATATCAAATTCCAGGAAGACCACAAGAATGAGGACAATTTCCAGAATGATGACTTAAAGCAATTTTCCAATCTTCTCTTAACAGAATAATTGTGAACTCTGGTTAGCAGATATATCAGAGATACAAATACTCTAAATAAAATTTAACCTGCCAGTATAAATCAATAAAGACAGAGCTATGTAAATTAAATACATTAGTTTTAAAGATATAATTATACATAAAAGAACAATGTCTGAAATAAAGTAGGAATTCAGTATGTTTTAGCTGTTACTGTTATCACCACAATTACTTTCTTATTTTTATTATAAGTAAGAAATCTGGGCAATGCTGCGTACTGTCGCAGTGAAATACAAGATACCTATTAGGTTTCAAGAATCACAACTAAATTTTAAGTCACTCTCTGATCCTAGTATCAAGATGCCTTATTTCAGATAAGGATAAAGAAAGGTGAGGGGCGCCTGGGTGGCTCAGTGGGTTAAAGCCTCTGCCTTCAGCTCAGGTCATGATCCCCGCATAGGGTTCTCTGCTCAGAACCTATTCTCTCCTCCCCTTTCTCTCTGCCTGCCTCTCTGCCTACTTGTGATCTCTGTCAAATACATAAATAAAATCTTTAAAAAAAAAAAAGGTGAAAATCTGAGTTTCTCAAAGTAAATTACAGACTCTAATATTACAATGCTCTTACTTATTCAGCTAGCTGCTTTTCCTTAAAAGCTTTACAAACTGGTTTTAAACATGTGTAGATATATGCAAACACAGAGTGACATGCTACTGTTTCACAAAATACTCAGGGCAAAGCGGCCCAATAAGAAAGGCAGACAGATAATTTCTTGAAATCACAAGCTGCAATTCAAAGATGCTTCTATCTGTTACCACATTAACACACTCAGAGAGAAAACACGGTGGCTGTTTTTTTCCCCTTTCTGGGTTTCTGATAATAACATTTAAACTGTCCTTCATAATTCAGTACTAAAGAGATGAATAATGATGGTACTTACCACACTAATAAAACATTATAAAAGAAATTTCATAATGATTTGATAAAAAATATGAAAAATATAGGCTTCTATTCATTTATAAGACTGACTTGAGAAAAGTTCTACAAAAGAAAATGTTCTGAAATCCTTAAAAAGGATATAAAAGAGAGTAATAAATACAGAGAGCACAAGAGACCAATTTCCTGATGCCACCATCACCAAATGACTTTACTGTAAAGCTGCCAAAACATTTTTTTTTTTAAAGATTTTATTTATTTGTCAGAGAGAGAGGGAGAGAGAGCGAGCACAGGCAGACAGAATGGCAGGCAGAGGCAGAGGGAGAAGCAGGCTCTGCGCCGAGCAAGGAGCCTGATGTGGGACTCGATCCCAGGACCCTGGGATCATGACCTGAGCCGAAGGCAGCTGCTTAACCAACTGAGCCACCCAGGCGTCCCTGCCAAAACATTTTTAAAAGAGAGTTACTACTTTATAGCAAATTAAATGACAAAAAGACGAAAGTCTTTTAAACTACATTTTCTGGAATGCAATAATTGCAATAAAGGTGACTTAGGCTGTATTTTAAAGCTATTTCATAACTGCAGCTGAAACTGAAATATACACACATAACCCCAAGTATCAACTGCTATAGTCAAAAGATATATAAAACAAATGATGACTCCTTATAAATATTAACTGCAAAAAAATGGGTTTACGATTATATATAAAAAATATACCGTACATTTGTTTAGAGCAGTCAAAAAAGTTCTTTAAAACATTATATAATGGTTCTATTAAAACTTCTATCTTAATAGCCAAAACATCTTATTTCAATCTCATTATTCTAATTTATAAATATTTAAATCTAGAAAAATAAATTATTAATAGCATTATCCTCTTTTCAACTACTCATTTCATCAGTACCTACTTTTATTTTCCTAATGACTACAGAAGAAAGTTATTTCTCAGCAGAAATCTGGTACACAAAGAGATCATTCACTTAAGAACTAAAGATTCCTATAAGGCAAAACATTTCACATTTCTAGAAAAACCGTTACACAAGAAGGGCCAACACCCAAAAGTTAAATAAAGAAATAAAAATCAGAACAAAGTAACTTTCTTTTTCAGACCACAAAATACAAGTGATGTGTCTTCAAATAATATTCCTAAAACTGAACATTTTCTAAAATTCCAAATAAAGTTTATGAGTTGAAAATTTACTTATTAACCAAGTACTCTGAGCTCTCACTTCATCTTGCTAATATATTTTTAGTAAAGTTCAATAAAAATGTTTCCTTAAAAATTAAAATTTCACATTTTAAGAAATAAAAATTTCCACTCCTCATTTTGTATAAAGTTATATGGGTTATACAGTATATAATCTATCTACTTTAAACCAAAAATATTCCTTCTAAAACATAAACAAGTTTTATTTCCATCGATACTATTTAGAATTTAGGACTGCTGAAAATAATTTATTTTTCAAAGCTCAGAAGTTTCTTAGCTGTGGTTTAATTTATGCCTGCATGTCCTAAAAAGGTCAAATGGTATCTATGAATTAAAAGGAATTTCCACATGTGCCTCAAAAAAGGGAGGGACAAATGATGAAAACGGAGGGACAAATGATGAAAACGGATTTAAATCTTGTGCAATTTGATCTTCACAGAAAGATGTTCCTAAGCCCCCTTTTAGATAAGAAAAATGGCTTGGGCCACCTGGGTGGCTCGGTCAATTAAGCATCTGACTTCAGCTCCGGTCACAATCTCAGAATACTGGGATCGAGCCCCATGTGGTGGGGCTCCCCACTCAATGGGGAGTCTGCTTGTCCCTCTGCCCCCACCCCTCAGCTCATACTCTCTCTCAAATAAATAAATCTTTAAAAAAAAAAAAAGATTAAGAAAAATGTTTCAAGAAGTATGCCAGTAATACAAATGTTCAGTAGCTGCTCTGGAATGGGAACCAAGGCACATCTAACTGAAGTCGCCAAGTACTGCCCTTCACAGTAAAACAAAACAAAACAAAACCCCTCTCTTTTGGGCCCAGAAAATTTAGTATGGGGTAGGGGAGGAGCTAAGAGCTTTTAAAGAAAACAGAGAATGAAGCAGACCTAAAATGTAATGACTGAAATAGGATAGTGAGCCTCAGAGAATGTAGTAGTCCCTAGGAAAGAAAAGCAGAAACTCTAGGCTTTGAGAATCCTAGGAACCGTGATGAACTAGCAGTTTCAGGTGCTCTGAGAGCAGTTTTGCAAAGATCTTGATTCAACACCAAGTTTAGGGTCTTGATTAGAAAAAACCCTTATTTTTCTAGGGACCGAGTGGAGGATGGGGTAGGGGGGAATTGCCAGAGTTCAAACCTGGCCTGAGGGTGGGTGAAGGCAGAGCTCCCCTAAATGCACAACAACCCCAGAGGCCAGGATGGAGGAAAGGCCATGACTGGAAAAGAATTATGAAGCCAGTGTTTGGAAGACACAGCAGTGCTCTGAGCCTGAGCCAAAGTTAACTGCTGACATACAACATGATGTGAAGCCTTCTCTGGCCCTCCTTTCCAGGGTTCTAATTGGTGTACAAGTTTTGTATCTCAAGATTTACTTGCAGTATAGCAAAATACTGGACAACTCTGATCCTCTGAGTACATAAGATTACCCGACAAAAGCAAAGATAAAAAATTAATATGGGCACCATCTCTTGGTGGCTGTACTGGTGAGGAGGGAATAGACTATCCCTTCCGTCACAGATGACATCTCATTAGAGATCTTGCAGACCATCCACTTCAGCACAGTAGGCTCCCTCCCTCTCTCCCCACCTGTCTCTCTCTAGCCTCTATCTTGCTTTATTTTCCTTCATAGGATTTCCCTCAACCTCACCTTGTGTGTTTCTTCATTGTCTGCCTCCCAGCACTGGAATGAAAATTCCCCTCTCCTCAACACCCCCACAGCCCCACCCCACGCCCCCACCCCCTCCTGCCCAGAGGAGGGACTCTGGTGACTGCTGTACATTCTGCACCTGGGACAGTGCCTGGTACATACAGAGCAAACAACAAATTACCTGCTACATGACTGTTTGAATGAATACAGAAGCCAGGTTATTAGACTTATCTATAACAGACTTATTACAGAGTCTCTAAGTCTATAATAGACTTATCTATAGTAAGTTGTGGTAGCTACCGTATTTCATAGAACCTAATGTTCCCTTAATTTTAAGATGCTCCATTATTTTACACACCACTAAAACAGGAAAAAATGCTGCCAATTATCACAAGATACAATCAATGCTAGGAGGCAGCCTGATTTCAGAAATGTTAAAATGTGAGAAAATTTTTAGAGAATTGGTAATGGGTGATATATCCTAGAGTTGTATCTGAGAGCTGAGCTTTTTTTTTCTTCATAGCACACTGCACTCTCTGCAAATACATTTGTCTATCAACCTTGGCAGGATGTGAACTCACGAGGGCAGGGACTTTATCTTATAGATCACCAGAGCCTCAGTACTTGGTATTTGGCATCTAGCAAATGCTCAATAACCAATAAATATTTGATGGATGAACAATGAATCAGTGTATGAATCCCTTAAGTAATAGTTTAGCAGTCAGGGAAATGATTTTGAGGACTGTCTATAAGATAATGGAAAGAAGGAGGAAGCAGTATAAGGAGAATGGAGAAGGATAAGAGGTCAGAAAACAATGATTTGAGAAATCTTTTTTTTTTTTTTAAGATTTAATTGATTTATTTGACAGAGATCACAAGTAGGCAGAGAGGCAGGCAGAGAAAGAGGAGGAAGCAGGCTCCCTGCTGAGCAGAAAGCCAATGCGGGGCTCCATCCATGGACCCTGGGATCATGACCTGAGCTGAAGGCAGAGGCTTTAATCCACTGAGCCACCCAGGCGCCCCTTCAAGAGAAATCTTAACAACTGAACATTTTCTTGAGCTGTATCTGTCATCATCCTCCTTTCCTTTCCCACCGAGCTTACTTATGAAACCTGTAAGTCAAAGTATTTATATATTCTAACAAATATATATGAATTTAAATGTCCTTTCTTTTAAAACATATCCATTCACTACAAGTCAGATGTGTCTTCCACACATATAAAAAATAAAATTATTTCTACCTCTGAATACTTGAAATGTTTCCAACTCTTTCCCCTCATAGGCAAAAGATAACTTAGAACCTACAAAACAGTAGTTAAACTCAATAACTAACAATCAATTGTGAATGCACAGAGGACAGTTTCTTACCTGCTGTTTATTGCCTTTTCTTGTTAACATGACAAACGGCATTGTGTCTGCAGACTCAGCCTCTCCCTCCCCACCACCGAGTGGAGGCCCTTTCCTCAGCTGGCTTTTGAGATGCAAGGGAATAGCAACATCTAGTTGGTGCACTTTAACAGATTCGCCACTTCGTTGCTTAAAGACAGAAATGAAAAAAGATAAGTATTCCGAGGTACACACGGATATATGTAAACATAATTGTGAACAATTCATTCAGTGCCATAGTTCCTAAAACACACCAATCACTGGAGCCAAAGTAATCTTTCTGAAAGGTAACTGAAACGGAGTTGGCCCCTCCCCTGCCCCTGCTTTTAGAGCCGGCTTGGCAGAGCTCTGTGACCAGCTCCTGTTTATCACTGTAGCCTCCCCTGAGGCCAAAACACACAATGTTGTAGGTTCTCCTAACTTTACCTGTTCCTGAAATGCACAGCCACACCACACATCTTCCTACATAATTACCATGTGTCACAAGTGCCTGCTCCTCTGTGAGAATCCTCCACCAGACTGGTGGGGTTCAGCACTGGACACCCTTTCCCTGGTGTCCTCTAGCAGGTGCTCAATTAATGTTTAAGAATGAATGAAATCTATTAATGTTCAGATTAGCTTTATGTTTGTTAACATCCAAGTTTTTAACATTTACGCCAGATTCATCAACCAATTATTTAAACAAACCTTCACTGAAGACTTACTGTGCATTAGGCTTTGAGGTACTAATACTAAAAATATAGTCTCTATCCTCAAAGAGCTCATAACTTGTTAAGAGAGAGAAATCAATTAATTACAATTCATCCAAGTCATATATAACCTGTGTTGGGCATAGAGTGGCTATATATAAGCCCAGTTGGGAGTGGGTGGATGCTGAGATTTCATAAAAGACAATAAAAATGGGACACTTGAAAATATCTTTAAGGCTTCATATGATTTCTTATAAGCAGATGGTAGCAGAGCAGTCTGGGGGATTTGGAAGGAATTTAGGAAGGGGAAGAATAGGTGCAAAGCAAAGACATGAAACATGGTGCATTTAGGGACCTGCACACAATTTTCCGTATTTGCTGAAAGGAGCACAAATGAGGAAAGAGCTGAACATGATTCTTCAAAGCTAAGCAGGTAATGCTGAAAAGGCCATGAAGGTTTTGAAATTGCTTTACTACAATTTAAATGATCTTTTAATATAGGCTCCTTATTTCCAAGAGATTTCAAATCAAATAAAACGGTAATAAGGTGTAAAATTTTGTTATTTCTAAGTTCTACTTTGTTAGAATTTGAAGTTCTCCCAGGTTTGTAAGATTTACAAAGACTTTTTACTTAAAACTTGAAAGGATCAGGTTAGATCACCCTTGATTTATAAATTAACCATTTTCTAATTACAAAATTAACATATTCTCTTTGTAAATTATTTAAATACAGAAATGTATCAGCTAGTGTGTCCATCCATACCAACCTCTCCCTCGACCGACCACCTCTACCTGCTCCAAGGTACAAAAACCAGTATCAATGGGGCATGTTCTTTCAGATTTTTCTTGAAAATACTAATATAAACATAAAAATTTACAAGGTGCAAATGTGCATACTGTTCTATACGCGTTTTTCTTCTTTTTGATTCCATGGGCATCTTTCTAGTTGAGTATATATAGAGCTAATTACATGGCTATGCCCTTATTTATGTAATTGGTCCTCTACTGATAGTCTAGACTTTTTTCCTTTCCTTTTTTTTTTTTTCTTTAAAGATTTTATTTATTTGAGAGCGAGCGAGCATGCACACAAGCTGGGGAAGAGGGAGAAGGAGAAGCACACTCCCAGCTGAGCAGGAAGCTCAACCTACAGACGCGGCGCCTGATACCAGAACCCTAAGATCATGACCTGAGCCAAAGGCAGCCACTTAACCGACTGAGCCATCCAGGAGCTCCTAGACTCTTGTTCTATTACAATATGACATCGTTGCGTATTTAACTTCATGCATTTGAGAGACAATTAGTAAGGGTAAATTTTTATATCAAATGGCATCCCCATTTGATAGGTTTACTAAATTTCCCTCTAAAAAGGCTGGACTAATTTACACATTCCAAATGCAGATGTTTACCAACACTTAACCACAATGGGTATTATTACTTTTTAAATCTTAATATCTGGTGATCTGATAAAAAGGCTCATCCTAATTTACTTATCTTTTTTTTTTTAAAGATTTTATTTATTTATTTGTGAGAGAGAGAGAGCACAAGCAGGGGAGGCAACAGGCAGACGGAGAGGGAGAAGCAGACTCTCCGCTGGGCAGGGAGCCCGATGTGGGGCTCAACCACAGGACCCTGGGATCATGACCTGAGCCGAAGGTAGATGCTAAACCAACTGAGCCACCCAGGCACCCTTAATTTGCTTATCTTTTGATTATCGTGAGCTTTAGCATGGTTTCACTTATTTTTTCAATCAACAAAAAGACCCCAGGTCATGCATTTTTTTTTTCTCATTGGCTTGCAGGATCTGCTGCTATAGTACAGCTATTAACCCTGCATTATATAAACCATATATATATATATATATATATATATATATATATATATATATACACACACACATATTTATATTATACACACACACACACCCCCGCCACGCACCCTCCCTTCCCCCACCCCCTGTCCGGTTTGTCATTTCTTATGGCATTCTGTGATGGAAAGCAAAATAGCAAGGTGGTTGAGAACAGACTACACCACTTACGAGGCTTATGGCCTTAACTGCAGCATGGCACTATTAACAGTATCTGACAGCACTGTATGAAGAATAAATGTGAAGTCTTAATGCAGTACTCAATAGTCTGAACATTTTTTGAGATTCCTGATAAATTTGCAATTAATTCTGTTGTGGAAATAAAACAGAAATTCAGTTTTATTTTTATTGACCATTAACTGAATAATCCATTTCCCTCAACTGATTTGCAATGTTATCTTTACAGTCTAAGCTGCCATGTTTTAGGTCTATTTTGGACTCTCTTATTTCATTAATTTACTGCTGTGCCAATTATTGTGTCTTTAAAATGTTTTATTTTCTTATAGAGTATCTTCCCCTACTTTCCAGAAGTTTCCTAGCTATTTTATTCTTACAGATATGTTTAAGAATAATTTTGTTAAATCTTAAAAACAAGCCCTTTCTCTCTAATAAATAAAATCTTAAAAAAAAAAACTTTCTCTCAAATAGATAAAATATTTTTAACCCCCTGAGCCACCCAGGTGCCCCAGATAAAATATTAAAAGAAAAAAAAAATTTTGTTAATTTCATTCTGCCTCTATCTCCTTATTCTTCTCCAACTACCTCCTCCCCCCATCCATCATTCCCATCCCCTGCCAATCTTTCCAGTGGGACAAATCATGACTACACAAAATCTAAGGACCTGATTTATGGAGAATCAGTATCTTTTACCCTACTGCGTCTTCCTGTGACAACTTTATCAAAAGAAAAAAAACTCCCTGTGGCTGTTTGCTTTGGGTATTTGACGATGTTTGAAAATTAGTGCTTAATTTGGGATTAAATTTTCTCCAGTAGGCTAAACACATACACATAAATGTGAATTCAAGCTTCCCTCCTCTCTGATCACATCCTCCCATCCTTCTAGCTTGCTTCTTCAAGAACTCCCAATAACCAATGATTATTGGACCCTATCAAAAGACTGTATCTTGACTCCATCAGCTTTTCTATTTCTAAATGTTAGGGGCTCCTCAGGACTCAACCTGGAATCTGCTCCTCCTCTCTCTCCAAACTTTTTTTTTTTTTTTAAAGTAGGTTCCAGGGGCGCCTGGGTGGCTCAGCGGGCTAAAGCCTCTACCTTTCGGCTCAGGTCATGATCCCAGGATCCTGGGATGGAGCCCCACATCAGGCTCTCTGTTCAGCAGGGAGCCTGCTTCCCTGTCCCCCTCTCTGCCTACTTGTGGTCTCTCTGTCAAATAAATAAATAAAATCTTTATAAATAAATAAATAATAAAGTAGGTTCCATGCCCAGTGTGGAGTCCAGTGTGGGGCTCAAACTCATGACCCTGAGATCAAGACCTGAACTGAGATCAAGAATTGGACACTGAACTGATAGCCACCCAAGCACCCCCTCTCTCCAAACTTTATATGTGGGTGATTCATTTATCGCTCCATCTTTAAGTATGCTCTAACAACCAATCCACTTATGTTTCTCTTCTGATATCTGACAATTCCATTTTGGCATTTCACAGGCTTCTCAAACTTAACATAGCCAAATGGAACTCTTGCTCACTTTCTCCTTATTTCTGACCAGAGATAACTAGCCAGTGGCCTAAGCTAAAAAACCTGTGCTGTCCTGGACTCCTTTACCCCACCGCTATCTAATCAAGTGCCAAATAAATCCGGTTCATTCTTCTTCCTAAACAGCTTTTGAATCCAGACTTCATTCCCTGTGCCCTGCCACTATTCTAGACAGATAATCATCATCTGTCACCAGGATGACCAGCCTTCTAATCAGTCTTCCTGACACTGTCCTTGCTTTTCGTCTTATCCCAGCCTAAACCTTCATATGAAACTTTGGTTCATACACGACTGTGCCATCCAAAGAAAACCCATCATAAATATCCATTCACATACCAGGCCACCCTCCCCACAGACCTGACTACGCTCTGGTAATACTGGCTTCCTTTTAGTTTTTCAAACACTACACATCATCTTCTGCCTCAGGACCTCTGACACATTGTCCCATATTCTCCCAATTTTTCACCTAGATGGCTCCATTTCTGCCTGTCTTGTCTAAAATTCATGATCTTTGATTATCCTATCTTAACAAAAGCATTCTGTTCTTTCAGTACCTCAGCACTGGGCACAGTTTGAAATTATGTATTTGTTTAGTTGTTAAACATGTTATCTTCCCCCATAAAACTTAGTCTCTGAGGGCAGGAACTAGGTCTGTTTTTATTTACTACTTTCTAAAAGCCCACTGCATAGTGCAAGGCACACAGACATACTCAATAAATACTTAAACAAATGAATAAGAGTCAACAGCTATTGACTTATGTAAGATAGGAAAGTTATGTAAGATAGGAAAAGCTTTTTTTTTTAAAGATTTTATTTGACAGAGAGAGATCACAAGTAGGCAGAGAGGCAGGCAGAGAGAGAGGAGGAAGCAGGCTCCCTGCTGAGCAGAGAGCCCGATGCGGGGCTCCGATTCCAGGACCCTGAGATCATGACCCGAGCCGAAGGCAGAGGCCCTAACTCACTGAGCCATCCAGGTGCCCCAGGAAAAGTTTTTTTAAGAAATAAATTGTTGTGGCACCTGGGTGGCATCTGCCTTTAGCTCAGGTCATGATCTCCAGGTCCTGGGATTGAGCCCCACATCAGGTCCCAATACAGTGGGGAGTCTGCTTCTCCCTCTGCCTCTCTCCCCTGCTTGTGCTCAATCTCTCTCTCTCAAATGAATAAAAATCTTTTTTTTTTTTAAAGAAATAAACTGTTCATTATCTCTCTTCAAAGGGAGTATGATTATCTGATGACTTATGCTCCTAAATGAGATAAATTTAAGACTTCCTATTTCTAGATATATGAAGAAGCTTTAATAACATAGGAAGAAACAAACTGGACTAAAAACCTAAAGCACTAATTTGTACTTTATCAGAGCTTTTGGACTTGGTAGCATCCACAAAAGTAAAATCCAGTATTTCTTCCCTAAGGATTACTCCACCAGCACAGAAAGACTACAAAACCTTCCATCTCAAAAATAACCCTTTTACCTCTAGTCACCTCTCCATTTCTCCTCCCTTCCTAGTAAAACTCCTCTAGGGTCACTTGTCTCTGTATCTAGTATTTTCACTTTCTCCCTTCTTGTTTTCCAATGATCCTACAGCATGGGGCCCGCATACCCTATCCCAGAAGGACTCTCCTCAAATCACTAACAGATTTAACAGCAGCCATAAAGAGGCTGGAAGGAAACAGTCCACAGGATGTGACCTCTAATTATAGAAAAACATAATTAATCTAAATTACTGGGAAATGGAGCTTTTTATAAGTCCAGTGTATTAATGTCAAGAATATGTTAAACATTTCTTTAAACACCAAATGACCAAAATTCTTCTACATATTTACAAACAAGTTATTCAAATTTTAAATCAAACTTAAGAATTTGGTATATTAAATTTCCCCAAATATTTATCTTTGTCAAGGTTTGAATCCTAAGCAAACTCTAAGTAAAGAGGTCTTAGAAACAGAGAGAGGACTTCAGAGAGAAAAGGCAGTGACTGGTACGATGAAATTACTCTAAGTGTAATATTTACTACATTTCCCCCAGTGTATCTCAAAAAAATGTTCAAATTGGGATGTGGGATGCGAGAAGCACTGGCAAGTGCAAGCTGTATATGTCAGGAAGCAGCTGCAGCGCAGGCAAATGTTTGTTTAGATGTGGAGATCCTTGTGTCAACCAGAACAGAACGTGCCGCACTATTCTGTAGTGAGAAGACACTCTGGAGTAGAGGAACCATTCATACCTGAAGATTTTCCAGCATCATTTTATCCAGAGCTTGAATGAAGTCCTCATCTTCCACACAAGGTACGTGCTTAAGTCCACCTCCCTTAATCATTACCTCCTTATTAAAACAAAATAAGAAACCAGACCACAAATTTTAAGATCATGTTTTGGATGGCAGAGTCTTTTGTATTGATAAGTTGGTTCAACATAACTCAAAGAATGAGTGAGTAAAGTATGTTAACATTACTTCATGTCTAAAAAAAAAAAAAATGTTAATATAGTAAAGTATTTAGGAAAACAAACTGAAAATGATTTTCCAAAGGAATATTTTTCAATAATCACAAGAAACACAACTTCAGTGGCTAAAACTGAAATAATAAAGAGAATGTGGCATGATTTCAAAAGCCAATTTTCAGCCATACATACAGTATTTTCTTCATCAGTTTCATTTTCTTTATTGGAGTCTGTAAGGTAATCGGTATTCTCTTCCTCTTCCTCCTCACCTTCATCATCATCATTATCAGAACCCTCCTGAAATTATTTAACATTAGAAGATTAAAACATTTTGAAAAGGATCTCTATTTTAAATGCCTTAAGATTTAAAAATTTCTGTATAATTGTTCATTATTCTCAAGTTCCAGCCTTTTATGTAGTCTGCCTACAACTCAGAGCAAAGTCAGCTGGCATTAGCTGAAAACTAATGCACACCAGTAGCTGAAAACCCATCTCACGATCTTCCACTGATCTAGTAACACAAAGATCCTTTGTAGAAATTCTTCCTTGCACTGCAGAAGGAATGAGCTTCCTGAACCTTTTATATATTTCTCCTCCCTGACTATTTTGAGACTGAATTTCTCACAGTAGTTCTTTAATACCCATCTAACTCTGAAAGTCAATAAGTAGTTCAAATTTAACATGGTTAGCAGTTGAAATCAAGAACACTAAAATTTATAAAGCACTACGATGTATAAAGCACCTCAGCTTGGAAGGTGTGCGGACATACCTCAATCTGTTTGCTCTATTAAATTCTGAAGAAGGCAGGATAAGCTTTCATGTCCCCATTTTTATACAGGACAAAAACAACGCTTGGGTAAGTTAATTGACCTGCCCAAGGGCACACTTGCTTATTAAGCAGAGGAGGTAGACATTCTGATCCCCACACTTCTCCCCATCCTCTCCTGTCAATGTCCCCACCTCTTCTTCTATCAGCCAAATTTCCTTTTCAAACAGAAGACTAGAAATAACCTCAGTGATTCTGCACAAGGACACACACAAAAAAGCACACAGTTGTACCATATCTGTGTATTCTTCCATTCCCAACAACAAAATTCAGTCTCACTCAGTTCTGTAACTTTAAAAAAAAGACTACACTAAATCCAGCTTCTTCTCATTATGCTGAGAAATAATGTGAATGAAAAATAATACCTAAGAAAAAAATGAATTATTTAAATGTGTCACAACCTTTTCAGTATACATAACAATTAATTCCAAAAATCCAAAGAATGTATTATAATTTACTGTACAGAGATTTTTAGTGCTTCTAAAATGGAAATATTTTGGGAATGTAAGAAATGCATTTACTTTTTTCAAATGTATTAACTTTTTTTTTTTTTTTTTTTGAGAGAGAGCGAGTGAGAGAGAGCATCAGCTGGGACAGAGGGATGGGCAGAGGGAGAGGGAGAAGCAGGCTCTCTGCTGAGCAGGGAGACCAACGTGGAGCTTGATCCCAGCACCCTACGACCATGACCTGGGCCACAGGCAGACACTCAATGGAATGAGTCACCCAGGTGCCCCGAAATGTATTAACTTTTTTAAACATAAGTCTGTAATTCAAAATCAAATTTGCAAGAGATGTTAAATTTGCTTGAAAAAAGTAATCATTTCTTAACACTTAAAAAATATTTCCTATTCAAAAATTAAGCTAAACTAAATTAAACTGCATAAACTTTTCCTCCTTACCCTTTATTTTTACATTACTCAGGCAAAATAAAATAGATTAACTTTTTTTTTTAAAGATTTTATTTAGTTATTTGAAAGACAGAGATCACAAGCAGGCAGAGAGAGAGAGAGAGAGGAGGAAGCAGGCTCCCCGCTGAGCAGAGAGCCTGATGTGGGGCTCGATCCCAGGACCCTGGGATCATGACCTGAGCCGAAGGCAGAGGCTCTAACCCACTGAGCCACCCAGGTGCCCCAAATTAGATTAACTTTTGAAACTGAAATGCTGAACAAGAATTCCACTATCCTAATGCCGATTATACATAATAATCTGTGAGATCTGGAAGTGAATGGACCACAAAAGCTGGCTAAGGAAAGCAGGAGGGGCAGCAGAACACAAGTCACACTGTCTGAATTCAAATACTGGCTCAGCACTTAGTGAGATCTTGGGCAAATTAAACTACCTGTGCCTTATCTTCTCACCCACCTCATACCATGGTATGAGAAATGGTAATATAAATATTATTACTACTATAATGATAAATTAAATCTTGTACTTACTGCTAAATTATATAAATGCTATACTACAGAAAATTAGAATTTTAGCAGAACATTTACTTCATCTTTACTGTTATCTTTAATTTACACTGCTGATATTCAGGAGGAAATATTCTGGCTATTTGGTGCTAGGAATAACTCTGAAAGGCCATATGGAGCCAAGGACCAAGCTGAGGACCAAGAAGAATAAAAGAGCACAATTTGTCTGAAGAGTACACTATAGCCCTTTCTCAGCAGAAGTTGTAGAGTATCTCACACTGCTCTTATGAATCAACCTATTTTCTCTCTTTAAAAATGTTTTCCCTGAGCACCTGGGGGGCTCATTTGGTTAATCTACTGCCTTCGGCTCAGATCGTGGTCTTGGAGTCCGGGGATGGAGTCCGGGGATGGCTCCCAGCTCCATGGGGAGTCTGCTTCTCCCTCTGACCTTCTCCCCTTTCGTGCTCTCACTCTCACTCTCTCAAATAAATAAAATCTTTTAAAAAATAAAATAAAATGTTTTCCCTATACTTGGAGAGCAGCCATGGGAAAGAGTGGTCTTGAGAAGGAGACGAGGCTCATGCAATGCCAACTGAACACTGTGTTTTTCTCCTTAGCAAACACACGTGTATCATGTATGATATTTACAACTGCAATTGGAAAAGTAAACAATGGTGAAAAATTATACAACTTTCAAAGTTATAGTTTACTTTTTAAAAAGAGAAAATACATCCCAACTCTTCAGATGAGAAATACAGGAAAATGAGTCACTTTTCAATGACACACTTACTAAGGATGTTTAATTTATTAGATTCTGTTTATCTAATTAGAGCAGCAGCAAAATCTACTCCAAAAAAATGTTCCTACTAAAAAAATGTCTTATGATCTTCTGGTCAATACTATGATTTTCTTACTTAAAAAAAAAAATAAAACAAAAAACAAACACCTTAATTCCAGGGCTTTTATAACAGACATATACTACTAGTTACAGTTCCTATAATAAAACTAAGGAGGAGATCTTATTTTATAAATTAAAGAAAATTTTGGCTCAAATAATCAAGATACTCTTGTACAGATGTACCTATTGGCTATAAACAAAAGTCATCACCTCTTCTTCTGGTTCATTTACTTCACTTTCATTTCCAGATTGTTCTTCTGTTTCAGCTCCTCCTTCTTCTTCTTCTTCATCCTCTTCAAGATTTTCTCCTTCTGTCATGGAATCTTTTGAATCTTTGTCATTTACTAGGCCTTGAAATGAGGAGAAAGTGGAATAAAAAACATAAAAAGGAGTAAATTTTCAATATTATACCACTTAATTTTTAAGTGAGATAATTTAACAGCCATTTTCTCAGAATACAATTTAAAGAATTTAAAATTTAAAATTATTTGAGAAACATTTTACAAACTACAGAGACCTTCATTTCAACACAAAAGCATTAACACATTATATATAAGTATATCTATACGCATATATAAACATACATATTTTTTTCTTTCAGCTTCTGTTTATCTCCATCTCAGAACACAAAACATATAAAATGCAGCCTTAACCATATAAGCATATAAAATGCAGCCTTAACCATGTAAGATGAAGCCTCAGCCACACTTTTTATCATGTGACATTTTAGAATACCTCCAACATCAAAGATATAAAATTAAGTTGCCTTCATAGAGAAATCATTTGGTTATCAATCTGAATGTCAGCACATTAAGACTGAGGGAAGGAGGAAAAGTTGTATCACCAAAGGGCTTAATTTTTTTCTTCAATATTGGCATTCTCCTCCTCAGAGAACCCTGGCTTGAATTTGCTTCCACAGCTCAAGGCCTAGTCAATTCTTAATTAACATTTGAATTCCAAACCACTCTACTTGCAAGATGCCTCATCTGATCTGACTTTCTGCTGCTCTCTTGTGAGCCTTCTCTGATAGCTGGGCCTCTTTGTCACAAATCATACTATCCTGGACTCCTGCTCATCTGATACTCTTCTCAATAGAGAATATCCTTCAAAGTACACTTTCAAGTCCTTCCTGTACATTCCCTAAGTTCAGTCTAAATTTTATACTTTCTGCATAAATTCAATGAGTACCTCAATCTATTACTCTTCCTACTTGCTCCTAAAGCACTTGAATTTCTCATAGCACTTTACATTTAAGGACATACCATTACAACGGGTTTTTTCCCTAATGATTTCATAACCGTTATATCAGATTATAAGGCCCCTGAAGACAAAGAATTGTTTTATATATCCAAAACTTATCATAGGCCATATATTGATAAATACACACTAGGTGTTTAGTAAATAATTATTTATTCAGACTCTTAGATGATTAGAGCAGAGAGAAACTTTAGCAATCATATAATGATTTAACTCTTTCATTTTATGAGGAATACTGAAGTCCAAAGAATTTGAATAACCTATCCAATAGGAGTAAAAAATTATTCCAGTGTCTTAAGTTCAAGAAATTAACCAAGAAGTAACAAAAACATTTAAGTACAAGGTGAGTAAGGTAGGTAACTGAAGTTTTAAAATTTTAAAAATTAATACTGAGAAAAGAAGTTGTTACTTCAGAATGAGAATCCATTAACTTAAAATTTCTGTCACTTATTAGTTTTCAAACACAAATACAGATTTTATACAGAAACATTTTATTTACTTATTTATATATAGGCACTTTAAGAGCAAAATATTAGACTGTTATTTAAGCTATCAAAGTCAAAAAATTTAGTCACAACTGTCTAAATCTAAACTTTCTGAGTAAAAAATATCAGTGCTGATAAACTCACATAGCATGAGCTGTCCTTACACCTTTTTTCTATCCACCTAAAACATGCATAGTGGGAAGAACTATAATGTAGAAGTTGCTTTGTTTTGACAGTCTAATTTGTAAGGAAAATACATACTATTTCTAACACATTTTCATTTGCATTGCAGGATATTTTCAAAAACAATTTATAAATATATTTTGCATTTGCTAAACAGTATAATAACTAGCTGTTGATCCCTAGAACACTGTCAATCTTAAACAATGGAGATAAAAATGTACACCCACAGGATATAGGGTTAACAAAATACAAACAATAAAATGCTTCTTGGTGCCTCAGTTCTCCTGCTCATAACAGAGAGAGTAGTAACACTTCCATTCAGACTGCTTTAAATTTCATTTTTCTGCTTACGAGAGATGTTGAGCATTTCCTCCCATACTTAATATGTCAGAGAGAGCAGTCTTTGAATTCTGGCTTGGAAGCTTAACCCAGTGTTTTGATTTGTCAAATATAACTAACATTACCTTCCTGTGTCACTCTGGCATCAGACAGTACTCAATAAAAACACCGACCACCCCCCACACCATGTGATTATGTCATGTTCATTTATCTATCGGGGTATTCTATTTTATTACCACTTTGCCTTTGCTCTTACCTGGCATGGAGACTATTTTCACTTTGATTTTATTTTTGTACTGTCTAAAAGCTTTAAACACCCCAATCTGTTGCCATGTATATGCTTTCTTCTACTGTTTTAGAATTTGGGAAAATTAACGCCTCTTCAAATATTTGAATATCAGATCTATTTTTAAAAATTAATAGTTTAAAAAAAAAAGATTTTGTCAGAGAGTGAGAGAGAAGAGAGCAAGCACAAGCAGGGGGAGCAGCAGGTAGAGGGAGAAGCAGGATCCCTGCTAAGCAAGGAGCCCAATGTAGGACTCAAGCAAGGAGCCCAATGCGGGACCTCAATCCCAGGACCATGACCTGAGTCAAAGGCAGATGCTTAACTGAGCCACCCAGGTGTCCCTAAAAATATTTAACTCAATAATCCATCTGCAGTTTGATAGGATGTGGCTCTGTAACAATTTTCCTCCAAAATGCTGACCTGCTACCCTTATCCTATTTTTAAGATTCCTAGTTCATTATATATAAATTATTTTGTATTTAATTGGGGGGTGCTTCTAGGTCTTTTATTCTGTTCTACTGATTTTATTACTAATTCGTGAAATACACTGTTGGCTTTATAATTTATTCATGTGGCTTCTTTCTTTTTCACTTCCATTTCCCTCATTTCTGTTCCTTATACAATGATACAATCTAGAAGTTCCAAAACGAGATTAAATTATATTGCCTATAACCATTTTGGTTTTGTTCTTAAATTTAAACAGAATGTTTTAGCCAGTAATTCTAAGTCTATACTGAGAACACCAAGATACACATAAATATCACACAAAAATGTTATTTATAGTAATGTAAAACTGGAAATAACCTAAGTGCCAAGCAATAGGTTTAAATAAATTATGGCATATTCATACAAAGGAATACAGCCAATTAAGAATTAGAAAAATATTTCATATCAGGAAGAAATTTTATAATATATTAGGTAGAAAAAATCTAGCTATGAAACTGCAAACACGAAAAAATTTTAAAGGAGGAGAGCATATACCAAAAAATGTCAACACGTGATTATTCTTGTGTATGGAACATGATTTTTGTTTTCTTGGTATTTTTCTCATTTTTTGCCACAAACAAGTACTACTTTTTTTTTTAAAAAAAGATGTATTTATTTATTTTAGAGAAAGAGAAAGTGAGTGGAGCAGAGGGAGAGACAGTGAATCCTCAAGCAGACTCTGTGCTGAGTGCAGAGCCTGATGTGAGGCACAATCCCACAACCCTGAGAGTATGACCTGAGCCAAAATCGAGTCAGCCATTTAAATGATGGAGCCACCCAGGTGCTCCAAACAAGTGCTACTTTGAATAATATAAAAATGACTTTCAAAATAAAAAGGAACTTTGTAGCTCTTTAGCACTGGGCTATTACAAAGTTAAAATAATAATGAATTTACAAAGTGCTTGAAAACAAACAAAAAAAGACTACCAAAGGCAAGATATGGAAATAGAGTAATAGAAACTGTTCCTGTACATCTTCTTCCCGATACTTAGATTCTAAAACAGGAGGAAAATGGGACAACTTGAGAGCATACTGATTCTAGTTGCCATCATCTTTAGAGTTTGAATCACAAATGGTGGCCTGTGTTCTCCTTCCCATATTCTAAACAAGAACAGACCCCTCAAAAGAAGCCTGAGGTCCTTTAACTTAACCCTTTGCTCTATAAAAAGGATAAAGTACACCATACCCTTTACTGCTACCAAACCAGGTGTCAAACTAGTGTTACCTGATGCTCACTACACAGAATGTACCATCTGTAAAAGTTTTGGGGAAACAAGGCTAAGACTTAACTATATCAAAGCATCTGAAGTAGGGGCGCCTGGGTGGCTCAGTCTGTTAAGCCTCTGCCCTTAATCTCAGGTCATAATCTCAGGGTCCTGGGACTGAGCCCTGTGTTGGGCTCTCTGCTTAGCAGGGATTTTGCTTTTCCCTCTCCTTCAGCCCTCCCCCACCTTCTCGTGCTCTCTCTCAAATAAATAGATAAAATCTTTAAAATAAAAACTTCTTAAAAAGCATTTGAAGTAAATGAAATAATCAAGAGAAGTGAGTACTCTGCCTGAAATGATCATTTTATACAACTGGAAATCTGAAAAGGAAAAAAAGGGTAGTTAACTGGGGATAAAGTTCAAAGAACAAAGGAATCACATATGCCCTTCTGGGTGGAGTGGTAGAAAAGTGAACAGCTGCACAATCAGTAGCACCTTTAGAAATACCGCTCAAATAGATAACAGCAATCATATTCTCCAGAGGATGGACCCTTGGAGAAAGAAATTAAAATGCCGGATATAATATGAAAAAAATAGTTTTAGAGGAAAAAAGTCACAAATACTTCTGCCATGAAAGGAAGTACTTTAGATATGCAACATAGTAAATTTATGCAGTTAGCATAAATGGTGAAGCTTAAGGATCCCCTAATGACAGACATATGGGTACCAAGTGCTGGCAGGAAATAAAACATTAGCTTAAAGCCTAAAAATGTGTCACTTTGAAATGACTACAATAAAACATGCTAACATGCTAAGAACTATTAGCAAGCAAACCGGATTGGTAAGGCTGCATCTCATTCCAGTTATTTCCACTGATAAAGTTAGTCAGCTCCTAGTCCCTTGTGGGAGCTGTTCAAGAGCTAACTCTTCTTCAAGAACAGTCTCAGAAGAATGTTGAGAAAGTAAACAGACCAATTGTCCTATGAGCATAGTTCTCACATTTTCTCTAGTCCTAAGAAATAGAGATTACTCTCCCAAGTAAGGTCTGAAATTCCACAAGGTAGTTCCAAAACTTCTGATACTCCCCCTACAGTGTCTGCCTGCACTATGTTAAAAGATAATGCTTGTTTAAAATATATACTGTATATGTAAGAGATACTTTCATCAAAAGTATTTTCTCTTAGCAGTAAAAATTCTACTAATTAAGAGAGGCTCACAGGAAGTGTTTTTCCATCACTATCCTTTCCTTACATGACTATTCTCCTCCAAATTGGGATTATTTAATGAAATCAAGAAGTATGTCACCCAGGTCTTACCTAACACTATTATACAACACTCAACATTGAAAACAGAAAGTATACAAAAGCAAACACTAACAACAATATAAAGCAAATTCTAGAAACAATCTGCCAAACATCATCTTCATTCTCTCTCTGTAATTAATTGCTTACCTAGTTTTATTAAGAATTCTCGTTCCAAGTCGTGTACCTGCCTGATGGATTCTTCCAGAGAGTTACAGAGTTTGATCTTTGGTCTTAGCAGTTCTAGTGTATCACTGATCATGTAATCTATGTCAATAGGAAATGGATGGTCTTTTGTCCAAACCTCCAAACTTTTCTTCCACCAAACATAACGCTGATAACAAATGAAAAATAAGTTAGCTATAGAAAATTAAAGAACAAAAATATTTTAAAATAATAATCTATATTGTGATATTACCTAGTTAAAATAACTAAGCTAAAGAGTTGTAAAAAACACCTACCATTTTTATTCATGGTCAACAGTAATAACCCTAATCTACTTTCTAAGCCATTTGGTGATTTCAGTTTTTTTTTATTACAACTATCAAAACTTCTTTTTAAAGGCAAGGAAAAATCATAAATAAAATATCAAATAAATTTCTAGGTACTAAAACAAGGCAGAAACCCCACTCCCAAACCCCAAACAGGGTTTAAATATTTATTTTACAAAACAATAAAACCAAATTCAAAGCCATAGTTTTGATACGTTTTTATTATTTTCTCTATGCTACTTGCTTTGATTTTTAAGCAAGTCAATTAAAGTATCTGAAGATACAAAAAAAAAGTATCTGAAGATACAGTTTTTGAAACATATAAAAACCATTAATCCACAAGCATTTATTGGACAGCTACTGTGTCATATATGGTGCTGTTCAGAGATCTTCCCTCGCTTCTCCTAGCCTGATTCCTTCATTCTATTTTCTACTTTGTAATTTGTAAATTTAACTAAAAAGCACAACCCAAGAATTTGCTTATATATAAAAGGGTATTCTTCTGGGTGCTTTCTCCTCTCCAATTTGTTCTAGGTCCTTGCTACTGACATGAGGACTTCAATTGGGAGCTTGTTAGAAATGCAGACTCTTGGGCCCCCACCCTAGACCAAATGAATCACAATCTTCATTTTAACAGTATCTCCAGATGGCACATATGTACATTAAAGTTTAGAAGCACCACTGCGAAGGTCCTTTCCATCTGGCCTTCCCATACTTAACTGTACATGTACATTTTCTGACCTAGAACACACTGCCCTCATCCCCCAGGCCTCACTCACTCCTTACTCCCAATTTCCTAGGTATATATCCTGCTACACATTTCTGCTTGTTACTCAAAAACTACTTTTGTCTCTTTCTGCTCCTGGATAGTTCTGAGTGGCTTTTTTTCTCTCAGTCTGGGATTTCAGAGTGAATGCAAATAAGGACACTCTTCTGAAAGAGAGTTTACTTTTGATGCTGAGAGTTACAAGTGACATTTTGCCACAAACGTTTGGTTTCGATACAGTCTCCAACGTAAGACAGTCCTTGCATATAACTGGTAATCTGACTCTCAAATCTGTAGAATTTCCCTCCCCATTTTCTTCTTATCAAGTCAGAAAACAAGCGAGTAACAAGGTGTCCTCTACTGCATAGGTACGGTAACAGAACAAAGTAATCTGCTCTTCCCCCAGAGCATTTGCCCTCATTTAACAGCAGCCACTATGTGGATGTATTTCTGATACTTCAAAAGTCGTAATTTTAAATGTATTTTCTTCACCAAAATAAGTGAAGAAAACACTAACAAGAGATTATATACATTAGAATGATCATAAATAACTGAATGGTGCTTTTGGTACTTTATTTTAGTAACACCTAGAAAATTCAATAGTGAGCAGTTAAACCTAAACCTAAGTTAACTTTTGGAACACCAACCTTATAAAAGTTGTAGAACTGTCTCCATACTTGTTTCTGAATTTAATTTATATTATACTTAGTCTAAATTTTAAGTTTATATAATTAACTGATATTAAGATAGAGAAGCACAACCCAAGAATTTACCATGAATGAACAAATACTTTTTCCTGTGTTGAGAAGAGCGTATTTTCCCAAAAATGATAGAAAAAAGTGAAATCATTTAGAAACAAGAATTTTAGATGTAAAATCAGAACACAGATGAGTTGAAAATGTTATCAGACGTACAAAAAGTCATAAATTATCATACTAAAACAATAATCCATAAATTATACCAAATTTATAAACCATACCAAAATAATTCCCCAATGATAATTGTTAATCATAAAAGCGACAATGCAAATAGAGTGTTTATATAGTAGAATTCTTTTCATCATATATGTTTAATTTCTAAAACATCCTTGCAGGAAGAAAAAAAAATCTAATCTAATGATGAACACATCTTATATGTGATATATGAATGCTGTGTTTCTTCTCTAATATTTCTGTAACACAAGCAACGCATTAAATGATGCGAAACTGAATATTTAGGTTACATACCTGAAAGTATACAAGGAAGCAATCAAGTTTTCGTTTACTGGAACCTCTGTCAAAGTACTGGCCACAGGTATCCAAAATAGTGCACACTAGTCTAATTCTGAAAAGGTGTTCAGGAGGATCTAGCGAACTTGGAGAGCCATCTGGGTTAACACCAAATGAAGTAAAAGAATAAAGAGTTCTAAAAATAACAGCTGATTCCACCATTCGATAATTATAAAGTTCCCCTAAGAACTTGGCACTGCTGATACGTCTCTGATTAAATTTAGGCTGGTTAACCTAAAGGGAAAAAAAACACAGATTTCCATTAAAGAACAGTAATGTATTGATAAGAGGTAAAATTCTCCTTTGTTACTTGATAATACCAATACTGAAAGAACACTAAACAGAGGGGAAAAAATGGGTTCTCTCCTTATTTTCTAGTAAAGTGATCACTTCTGCATATCCTTTTTAAGAAATGGCTATCTTTAAAATGTTTTACTAAAAAGAACAAGTTAAATATTAAAATTTAGTATTATCATTAACTAAGTTGATGATACAGTTAAGATGTAATTCTCCCTATCGGTCCCCCCATAACTTATTTTTCTGTAATCCATGAATTAAGGAAATGAGCCAACAGAAAGAGGAAACAGTATACAGAAATTCTTACCAAAAGATTACCAATTCACCTAATTAAGAGATTTATAGATTCCTATAACCTGAGTTCTAGTGCCCTAGAAATAATTAAAATCTATTATACTCTTCCAAAATAAGCCTAACTGAACTTGAGAAAAAGAAGCAAAAAACTCTCCGGCACTAGCCTGAAAGATGACTAGGAAATCTGAGATAAGAGTAACCTTAAAGAAACAGTATATTGACATCACAAGGGGAAAGAAAGGTTTCCAAATTACTCTTTTTAATAATCGGATTTAAAAGTTGTTTAAATTCTCCACAAACTTCAATTTGATGACTTCAAGGAAAGTCCTTATTACCTCCATTCCTAATCGAATATCTTCTAAAACTCCATCCACAACATGGATTCCAACATCTTCTTGGTAGAGGACCAGTCCTGCTAAGAGGTTGGCTACACAATGAATACTATTATATTTCACATTCCAGATATTTATCATACAACAAATAACATAGTCTTTCACTTCTTGGTCCTGCCAGGGCAACTTTCGCATCTGTCTCAAAACCTACACGGAGAGAATTTTGTTTCAATTACTAAGATAAGTACATAATACTCCAATATACCCAATAATATAAATATTTTGATTCTGCAGTCATTTAACTTTTGAAATAAAAAATATTTTAGAGATCCTCTACCAGCTTCTTAACTTTAGAGACAGGAAAAGTGAAATACTTTTAATTATTGGCAAAATTTATTCACGTTTGCCTTACATCTCTTCATGATGCCCCTAAATTTCCTAGAGTTTCCAGATCTTCAATCAGGCTAATAGTTTATACCCATAATACCAGTCACTACAAACACATACCCAAGGTTTACCAAAAATAGTATTTTCTTTTGCATATCACTAATGTAAATAATCTCAGGTACTTTTTGTAAATCAAAAATTTCCAATAAATAAATAAACCCAAGATCAGTGGGTTAAAAGATCACTTGATATGGAGGATACAACATTATACAAAACTAACATTATACAGCATCTGTTTCCTCAAGTGTAAAGAGGGATAGTAACAGCACTTACTCCCCAGTCTATTGTTAAGGATTAGACAAGTTAAAATATGTGAGGCACATCGAACCGTCTGACTCGTTGTAAGTACGACAGAAAAGTCAGCCATTACTATTTCAAAAACTCTACTGGTAATGAAATGGTGAGCAGAGCTCTACCTATAATCAAGTTTCTCCCATTTTTAGAAAGAAAAAGTAAAAAAAAGATACTATTAGCAGATTGCAAAGCACTCTTTTCATCTCGATAGCCACCACCCATCTTTTTTTTTTTTTTAAGATTTTATTTATTTGAGAGAAGAGAAAGAGAAGCAGCAGCAGGGAGAGGCAGGGGGAGAAAGAGAAGCAGGCTCCCCACTGAGCAGGGAGCACAACGTGGGACTTGATCCCAGAACCCCGGGATCATGACCTGAGCTGAAGGCAGAGGCTTAACCGACTGAGCCATTCAGGCGCTGTAGCCACCATCCATCTTTCAAGCACTTCAATGTTCTCAAATCAGCTTCAGTGGAAATATTAATGTTGTCTCAACCACAGAGCAACCTATATTTTTAAACTTATAGCTAACTCTAAAATAGCTTTCAAATTGCTTGTTGTTTGAAACAACTACTATCTGTGATTCTCTGAAAGTTGAGTCCAATTTCCAAAGTCACATGATCATTGCTCATTACCGGTGTATAATGCATGTATTACTGCACACCTTTTCTTCTCCCCACAGGTTTTCTCTGTGCAACAGCTTATCTGTTTCACTTTTTTTTTTTCCTAAAGAGGAAAAAGGTTCTACAATGTGTTGTTTCAATTTCAAGAGTTAACCATGAAATGTTCTGTTCAACATATCCTACTTGAAAGTGAAGTTTCTAATAAGGTAACTGCAATAATTATGAAAACAGGTCAGCATTTTTTAACCTTTTCTGGAAAATGACCAAAATTATGAAATTTCAGAGGGCCATGGACCTACTAAAGCCCACTCAAGGTTAGGATCCCCTGTACTGAAGCAGAATATTAAAAGTCAACTTCATTACAGAATATCAGAGACAAAGTAGTAATTTCAAATATAAACAGTACCAAAATTAAAATTAGAATAATTACTTCAGAGTAAGAGTCACAAAAGGAAAACAAAACATATGTCCTGTATCTTATGTTCATCATATGACTTTCACTTTAGGATGACTTGTATAGAAGCAGTCACAATTCAACTTGTGATCTAATCTTAACTCTCCTAAACTTCACTGCTGAAACTTTAACAGCTCTGCTTTCATTTCTCCAGTTACAGAATATGAATAATGCAAGCTGCTGACATTCCTTATTGGTACTTTGTCGAACACTGAAGCAATTTATAAACAAGCTGATGTGGAGAAATTGAAATAAATGTCCTGGACCGAAATATTTTAGTACACAGGCTAGTAGCCAACTGCACTGTTCTTAATACTACAATCACTAGAATGAAAAGAATTAATTCTGTTGAATATTGTATCATCTTAGCACCACTGCAAATCTCAAATTGACTATTACTTTATGATTTCAACAGGATTTACCTTCTCAGTGGTAACTTTGGAGAGATCCTTGTACAAAAGTTTCCGGACATATTCCTGGAGAGGAGGACGTTTCTTTTTCACTGTTTTTTCAGCTGGAGGTGGGTTGCAGTAGTAATATGCATTCTCCACCATTGTAACATATCTTGCGTCGAGGTGCATTGCTTGTTTCTTTCTCATCATTTGCTCCTAAAATAAAAATGTCTAAATCAAAATACTTTCATTCTAATGTTTACTCCTAACCAAATTTCTATTCTCAGTGATAGGATTTCAGGATAAAGGACTAGAAAAGGAAAAAAAACAAAAAACAAAAAAAAAACAATCACTAGGTATTTCTAAGAATGTACTAGCACACTATTATACCAAAATCATGTTTTTAGAATAAATTAGTCCATGACTACTTGGTGTTAGGCCTTAGGCTCTGAAACAGCTCTACAAACAAGAAAACTAAAAGCACCCCAAGTTTATAAACTTGTCCACAGCTCTGAGCATCAACCCAAGAGGTGTTGATTCAAAACACATCTAGTCAACCAATGATAAAAGCTCGTTGCTTTTACTGTAAGAGGGGAAAAGATCCACTGAGCCAATCCAATATCGCCCATACCACCATGACTAGTCAATGTTTTTCCTAGCAAAAATAGAGGATTCAAATATTGTAAATAAACCAAGACATTAAAAGCTAGCTCTATCACATTTTTATATATACAGTCTCTTTTAACTTTAAGAGCCTGAGCCAAAAGAACAAGAGCTTTTTTCTTGTTAGGATAAAAATTTGAACTTGGAATGACGTTTAAGTCGTTAATGTGATACAAGCCTACAGAAAATTTGGAAATCAATTCCATTTGATGGCCTCCACATTAATATTTTTGTTTATTAGAAATAAATTCTGTTTCTTCATATTAAATATTATTGGCAGAGAGTATCCAAGCTCACAACTGGATTCTAAAGAAACTAAGTTATCTAAAGAAAATGATATAATCAAGATTTTTATAACAGTAACACTAATGTAATGACAGTCTATGCCCAGGGATTCCTAAACCTGAGCTCTTTTTAACGCTAACACCAATATTCCCTCTGCCATCACACTTCCCATCCTCCCGAGTCTGCAAGGGAATGCATGGATATTATCCATAAGCATAAGAACTTAATTGCTTAATAAACCTGATGGCCATTTAAGCATCCTAGGTAGCTTAAGAAATAGCTTCTACCCCAAGTTAATTTTTCAAGCTTATAGTTTTTAATTTTTAAATGAAATTTTATATTTTTAAACTTATAATTTATATGTTTATGGCACATAAACAACAGCTTCTTTAAACATTCAAGAACATCCATAAAAAATGGCTCTAACACAACAATATCACCAGTACTTGCTCATTTGCATCATTTATCAAAAGGTATTTGGGGTTGAACTTAATCCTCCTTTACCATACAGTGAACTCACTGGCAGACAAGTGAGGAAAATTCCTACAATTCTCCTGGAATGGCTACAGCACATAAATATGGGAGATTCTAATTTAGGCAGAAATGTTTCTTTTTATATAGCAGACCATGATCATAGGCACTGGTCAGTTATTTCTAACCCCTGAAGTAAATCAAGAATCTCAAGCTCTTGCTAGGATCCTCAAGCCCTTACCAAAAGTACACTGGTCCTCAGGTGTGATTCTGGTGATCTGAAAAGAAATCTTCCACAGGTTTCTAGTAGAGTACATGCCATTTCAATATGGTGATGGGAAAAGTCTGATAGAAGCATCTGTAACAACAATGATGATGAGAAAACACAAAAGACAACACTTCAATCCTGTTAAAGAAAATACAGATCTAATGTGTATAACAACTTCAGAAATGTCAAGTATGAAAAACAAAAGCTAGTCTACTTTGGCTTAACAAGCTTCACTGATGAGTATCTTGTGTTCAGTCACAAAAATTTTATATAAAATCTTCAATATACTTAATGTCTTTTCTTTCAGATAAATACACGAAAACTAATATCAAAGCCTTCTGTATATAATGACTATTAGATGCTATTTATTTAAACACCTGTGACATATACAACACAACTAACATTTTCTAAATCACTTTTGTTTTTTGGTTTATGGGACATTCACTTGTAAAATTCTGACCACAACAGGCACACTGTATGAAATTTAGAAACATAACACATTACCACAGCATTTCAGTATTTATCCTCCTAATCTTTCTCTATGCACATTTTCTAAACCAAAACAGATTCAAACATATCGCATTATTTAATAACTTGGTGTTTTTTTAGCTAATATGACTATTTTGCTGTGTCCTTATTTATCCTTCTATGGCATGATTTAAAAGAGGCATATTACTGCATAATATGAACTACACTAAAACCTAAGTAATTCTTACTTATTGGATATTGAAATTGTTTACGATTTCTTGCTACTTAAACAACTGTGGGACAAATATCCTTGTAGATAAATTTGTACATTTATTATTTCCTTAAAGCAAACATATAGAAATGGAATTTCTAGATCAAAGAAATGTATACCCTTCCTATATATCTGTAATAATTACTATAAAGAAATACACTAACGGTTTAAATTGTTCCATGGTATAATTCCCTTCAAATACAGCATTGAGAAATCTTTCACAATCGTTTTTGAAATGCTGTCCAGAGATTCCCTAAATGTACTCTGCTGTCCTCTGAGATGCTCCAAGTAGATTTAGGAAACTTAACCCCTTAAATATTTACAATGACTATTAATATTTTAAACACTCTTAAGAAATCAAGCAATAAAGAAACTTGATAAACTTAACTTGGGGTTTTCCAAATGTACTTGAATCCATGAGACCCACTTTGTGTAATATACCTAACAACCTAAGGAAATCAATTTGATACAAAATTTGTCATTGTCTGTCATGATCAATTCAAACTTTAGAATTATTCCATCTCTGCTGCATCAGCTTTACCACATATAATTACTTACTAATTTCTAGCTTAATTCCATTGTGGACAGAAAACATAATCGAGTAATTTCAGTCTTTTCTAATTTTCTGCGATTTTTGTTGTTGTTAGTTACGGTAAATGATCCACGTGCACCTGAAGAGATTTTAAGTTCTGATGCTGCTGGGTATAGTGCCCATTAGATCCAGGTTGTTAACTGTATTGTTCAGTTCTGTATACACATACTAATTTCGTCTGCCTCTTCTTTCAGTTAATGAAAGGTGTTTCAAAGTCTCTCACCATGACCGTGGATTTGTTTACTTCTTTTCCTTGTTGACTTTTGCTTTATATATTTTGAAGGTCCCTTACTGGATTCATACTTATTCAGGAAGGTAATAGTTTCCTGCTAAAATCTGCTCTTCAGGGGCGCCTGGGTGGCTCAGTGGGTTGAGCCGCTGCCTTCGGCTCAGGTCATGATCTCAGGGTCCTGGGATCGAGTCCCGCATCGGGCTCTCTGCTCGGCGGGGAGCCTGCTTCCCTCTCTCTCTCTGCCTGCCTCTCTGTCTACTTGTGATCTCTGTCTGTCGGGTGGATAAATAAAATCTTAAAAAAAAAAATAATAAAATCTGCTCTTCATCATTATGAATTGTCCTTTATTTACAATAAATGCTTTGTACCTTAATTGCTTGATGATAATGAAAACAGGTGTATTTTCTTTTTTAAGATTGATTTATTTATTTCAGATAGTGAGCAAGCAAGTAAGCATGAGTGACAGGAAGAGGATGTCAGACTTTGTACTGAGCATGGGGCTCGATCCCATGACCCTGAGATCACCACCTGAGGTGAAACCAAAAGTTGGATGCTCAACCAATTGCACCATAAAGGCGCCCCCAAACCAAGTGATTTTTAGTCAGTTCTTCCACGGTATGCTCCCCCCCACCTTTTTATGTTAGCCTTTCTGGTCTTCATATTTATCTTTCTTGAAGGCAGTCTACAGTGTTTTACTTATTTATTTATTTTACAGTGTTGTTTTAATAAAGTCTTACATTCTTCAGGCTTTTACTTCATGTATTTTGTCCCATTACATTTCATGTAATTACTGTGATAGCTGTATTTCTACCATACTATTATTTATTTTTGGCTCTGCTCATCTATTTAAAGTTCTTTTTCACTCTTTTCTTGTCCTCCGTATTAAACAAATATTCCTTACTTATTTCATTTTTCTCTAGCATTTATAACTAAAACTTTGTCTACTAAAACAACTCAAATAATGTGGCACTAACCTTTAAACAATGTAATGTATCATTTTTTGTGAACATCTTAAATTTAGTTAATTCTCCAATAAAACGAACAGTTTTGTTCTTTGTTTCAATATTGATCTGGTCCTTTTTTCGTACCTACAAATTAAAAGAAAAGAGACATTAACTTAGAGAATTAACATTTTGAAATCTCTGATAAGAAATGTAATTTTAATAAGACTGCATTCACCCCAAATATTTTAAATAAATCTGCATAAATTTCTTGCTATTCAAATTACTTTAAGTTAAGGCAACGTAAGCTCTGTGGAACACGAGTGCTGGGATATGATTTGCAAACAGTTCCATGGTCAAATAATTTTGGGAAATGATACACTTTATTGGGCTTAAATAGGTTCTCAAATAAAGAAGCCTGTTTAACCTAATTTAATTCACTTATTTAACAACATAAAGCTCCTTTTGAGATGCTAGCAACTACGAGTTAACATCTCACTAATATTGTAAGGAACACACTTAACGAAATGCTGCTTTAAAAATAGTAAGTACCAAGAGCTTACTTAAGCAAAAATATTAGCAAGGCTTAGTGTATTATACTTATGAACTACAGTATGCATTTTCTATCATAAATTCATTACAGTGAAATTTTTGATATAATCCCTATTCTTTTTTCATCATCAGTCATGGTTGTATATCAAATTTCAAACCCTTTGCAAATATAAGCCTTCTTACTTGGGCGCATGTTTCAAAAAATATTCAGCATAACAAAATCCTATTATAATAGTACAAAGCAAACGTAAGTCAAGATAAATGTAAATGGATTACAATTTCATCAGCAAACAGACTAACAGCAAACAGTCTAAAAATCTTTTATGTGAACACCAGTGACAATAACATGGTGGTGTCTCGAACTAGTTTAATGTACTTTTTCAGAATCCTCTACTGTCTTATTCAGTTGTTCAAAATGGTAGTGCTTTGAACCAGTTTAGTGTTTTCTTTTCCAGATTACTATCCTATCTTATTTGTTCCACGTAACAACATTCTGAGAAAGGAACAATAGGTTATAATCTGATTTAATAATTTAACAACAAAACAACACAAAGCTCTCGAATGACTTGATGAAAGATCAGTACTAAAATCCCAGTTTCCTATTACTTGAGAATTCCACTACCTTAGTATGCGCTGGGTTTTAAAATAAGGCCCAACCTCACCAGCAGCTAGACGATTAATGACAGTCATTTATATAAATACTAAACTCCTACATACTCAAGGAGCTAACACTTGGATTGAATTTATCATCTTCATTTTTAAGGACCTACTTTCTATAGCAAGCAGAAATAGGTGTTAAGATTTTTTAGCTCTTCAGGGATAATTTTTAAATAAAACTAAGTTTACTCATTTAAAACATCAGAGCAAACTAGAAGCTCACTATAAGCATTTATTAAAGCATCAATAAAACTGCATCGATTAAAAATAAAATCACAGAATTCAACTTACAGAACTTTAACCTTGACTGTTTTAGCAATTCAGAAAAGAGCACAGCTTTCATAAAGATCCTTTCACAAATAAATGTTTGTTAAGTACTATGTATGAAAAGCTCCTCGTACTGAATTATAATTTTTTCTTTTTCTTTTTCTTTTTTTTTTTAAGATTTTATTTGACAGACAGAGATCACAAGTGGGCAGAGAGGCAGGCAGGGGTTGGGGGGACAGGCTCCCTGCTGAGCAGAGAGCCCAATGCAGGATTCGATCCCAGGACCCTGAGATCATGACCTGAGCTGAAGGCTTAACTAGCTTAACGCACTGAGCCACCCAGGCACCCCTGATTTATCTTATTTTATCAACTCTTAGGATACACTAAGAGTATGGATTCTGGACCAGACTTGCTGGGTTTAAATCCCAGCTGTTACTTAAACTCTGCCTCGATCTCCTCTTCTTTAAAATGGAACTAATAAAAGTAACCTACCTCAAAGTTGTTGTCAACTGATACATGTAAAGCACACACAACAGTGCCTGGCGCTAGGAAAAATTCAATAAATATTTAGCTACTACTAATTTTATTCATCTTTGTATATTTGTATCACTATTATGTGGACATGAAATAACTGTTTATGGAGTGAACAAATAAATGAAAACGCTTAATGTTTATAGATTATCGCAGGGACAAAAAAGAGCAAATAATCTATAGTCAGAAATCTGAGCCCCTTTCAGTCATTCTACACCATTCTGGGGGTATATAATCTTGGGTAATTCACACAAATTTCCTCAACCACTGGCTCGCCTAGTAAAATATAGATAAAAATAAGTATGGTGATGATGACAGAGGCAGTGGTGGTATTAACGACAGCTATGCTTCATTTGATTTCTAAGCAACTGGTTTACAGAACAAAATATTATATCCCCTTCAAAATGGTATAAGAGATGTTTTAAATGATGGCAAAATGCTTCTCAGTGAGAAATAAAGAATGGAAAATTATATACTATAAATTCATCACCCCCCCCACCCCAGAAAAAACTACAGAGGAAAAAAAGATAAAGAAAATATACAAAAAGATTAGTAGGTTTGCTTTTGGGGCACCTGGGTGGCTCAGTGGGTTAGAGCCTCTGCCTTCCGCTCAGGTCATGATCCCAGGGTCCTGGGATCTGGCCCCACATCGGGCTCTCCCCTCAGCAGGAAGCCTGCTTCCTCCTCCTCTCTCTCTCTCTCTGCCTACTTGTGATCTCTGTCAAATAAATAAATAATAATAAAAATCTTAAAATAAAAAAAGTAATAGGGTTGCTTTAAAGTGATGAAATTATGAGGCTTCCCCTCTTCTTTCTAAATTATCTTATATTTTCTAAAGAACCCATGCTGAGCATGTCTTTCTTCTACAGCTGAAGAAACAGGGAAACAAAAAAATGTGTAAGGAAGCAACTCAAAAATAATATACTAATGCTGAATCTTGAGAGGGAGTGGGGCTGAGAAGTATACAAACATGGTTTTAAATATCTCTTTGGGTGACTCTGTATGTACAAGCTCTTAGTAACTGCTATGGAACATTATACAATTTTAGGTATTACGGAGCATTGTAACTTTCAAAACAAGTAACATAGTGTACCATCTACAATTATTCTTAAATATTATTGAGGGTAAGGAGGTACAATCTAAGTAACATGACAAAATTGTAGAATTTTTAAATGAATTATGAAAAATCAGTGCTACCTCATTCCCTCATTTTCAGATGAAAAAAATGAAGGTTTAAAAGGCTGTAACTTATAAAAAAGACTGACTTATTCTGACTATTCATTATCTTCTAGTCTCATTTGTTGACTCCTTATGATCAAAAAGGTATGTCCAAACATTTCTGCGGAAGTAAATACTAACAATGTAAAATTTTCTATATATTGGGGCGCCTGGGTGGCTCAGTCGTTAAGTGTCTGCCTTCGGCTCAGGTCACAATCCCAGGGGTCCTGGGATCAAGCCCCACATCAGACTCCCTGCTCAGCAGGAAGCCTGCTTCTCCCTCTCCCACTCCCCCTGCTTATGTTCCCTCTCTCCTCTCTCTGCGTCAAATAAATAAACTTTAAAAAAATCTTTTAAAAAATTTTTCTATATATTTCTAGTTCAATGTCTCTTACAGAATTTTACTCATAATCTTACGTAGCAAAAATGTTGCTTACAACTCATTTATTAATGACAGATAAAACTGAGATCAACTGAATAACTAAATTCCTAAGCATTAATAAAAACTCTTTGGATACATCAACATATAAAAATTAAGGCTTTCCGAGGCCTATCTAGGAAGACCCTCCTCCCCAAACTGGTCCTTCTATAACTTCACCCAAATAGACATGATACGTCCTCTATAATTTGATCATTTTGTTCTACATAAACTTTATTCATTTAATCATTCTAATTTTTTGGAAAATCTACTATACACTAAACACTAAGAAGGCACTAAGTCCATAAACAAGTAAACTTGCCTTCAAACTTTATTTTGTGCTGTGGACCACTGATCTCCAGGGTAAGGTAGGTAAGACTCTTGATCTACTAGAGTGTCGGAAAAAAAAGTCTTGGAACTTCTATTTATGTTTTGATCTCACACTTTTCAATTTACTTTTATTTTATAAATTTACATAAAATATTTCATACAACTGCAAATATATACAATTTATATATAACTATGCCAAACTGGGATATGTGGTCAATTTATTTTACCACTAGAGAGATTGATTTAAAAAGCTGAAAGACTGCTAATTTTTAAAATGTCAGTCAGGGGCACCTGGGTGGCCCAGTGGGTTAAGGCTCTGCCTTCGGTTCAGGTCATGATCTCAGGATCCTGGGATCGAGTCCCACATTGGGCTCTCTGCTCAGCAGGGAACCTGCTTCCCCCTCTCTCTCTGCCTGCCTCTCTGCCTACTTGCGATCTCTGTCAAATAAATAAATAAAATCTTTTAAAAAAAAGGTCAGTCTGAGGGGTGCCTGGGTGGCTCAGTGGGTTAAAGCCTCTGCCTTCGGCTCAGGTCATGATCCCAGTGTCCTGGGATCGAGCCCCACATCGGGCTCTCTGCTCCGCGGGGAACCTACTTCCTCCTCTCTCTCTCTGCCTGCCTCTCTCTGCCTACTTGTGATCTCTGTCTGTCAAATGAATAAATAAAATCTTTAATAAATAAATAAATAAATAAATAAATAATAAAAAAATTTAAAAAAAGGTCAGTCTGATATGCTTATATTTAAATAAAAGCTGTCCCTTCGCTGTAAAGTAGGCTCTGCTGAAAATTTGGAGAGCATGGAAAATTAGAAAGGAAAAAAATATTTCTTATTGCCCCACTATTCAAAGACAGCCATAACATATTGATACGTAATTTTTTTCTTTCTTTACGTTCCAAGCATTTTAACATAAGTATACATTTATTCTGTGTAAGAGTTTACAGCTTGCTTTTTTTCCCCACCAAAAGAAGCACTATTACGAAAATTTTTTAGTAAGTATTACTTTCCATGGCTCTGTATCATTTCAGCACTGCGACTACCTGACCATTTTCTTAATTCACTGTTGGGCTTCTAGCTTACTTTCCATTTTTTCCCCATAATTCATGATGTGAATAAAGCTTTTTTGGGTATATAGGATTACTTACTTAGGACAGATTCTCAAAGTTGTCCAATGTATAAATGCCTGTAAGAATCTTGAAACATATTACCTAATTCCTCCTCCAAATTCTGACCTCAGGTGCATGTAGTTTCTCATTTCTATTATCTTTACTAATCTGTTGGTCAAATTAGTAGATTAATTGTTGTTTTAACCAGAATTTCTTTGAGTACTAGATGAGATTTCATATAGTTCTGTTAACCAGTTTTATTTCTCAGGTGAGATTCTTAAGCAAAGGGTATGACTGTGATAATATGCTGGAATTAGAGGACAGAGAAAGGGAAGCCTAAGTAAAACACTATTCTCATAATTCAAGCTATGAAGAGGAGATGCTAGATTTGGAGGAGTGTTTTAGAAGATAGTACCAACAGAATTTGGTGAAGGCTGGCTCCAGAATGTCCAAGGAGCAAAAGCAGAAGTACTTCTCTTAGGGACTAGAGAAAAAATATTGCAAATTTATAGACAGAATAAAAGGTGATATGAGGAAGTGAAGGCTAAAGATTTTTTTTGAGAATTCATGAGTTTATTTTATAAACATATTTACCTAGAACTACATGAGAACTTTCTAAGCACCAAGAGAGAGGTTCAGGCAAGAGACATGTATTTGAGTTTGCTGAGAAATAAAAGTCAACTAAAGCCCAGGTAAAATGTGTTCTGTCAAAAAGGAGGGTGAAGAAGGAGGTCTGGGGAATGGAAAAATACAGACTCAGCTGGAAAAAAGGAGAAGATTTTTATTCTTGATAAAAGATATTGAGAAAAGCAGTCAAGTAAGAAGCAGGAGAGTGTGGTGGGAGAGAAGGGATCATTATTATTGTAATAATATCTATGTCTGAGCACTACGTGATGAACTTTATATCCATTATCTTGTGTAATACGTAAGAACAATCCCATCTGAAAAGATACCAGTATTATCCCCACTTAATAACTCAACCAGAGTTAACAATGCTAGCAAGTGGGGCAGACAGAAGGGCGGAAAAAAATAACAGTCCAGCAGTTTAGAATCTGTAGGGACATCAACTAACTTAACGTAATTAAGAGGATGCTGGTGGTCTCTGCCAGGGTGTTATGACGAAACAAAGGGTAAGTGTCAGAAGCAGAAGAGACAAGTATACTCTAAAACAACTCAAACAAAAAGCAAATGAAAGACAGTGGGGGGTGAGGTTGAAGACATTTTCTTGTTGCTATTATTTTAGTTTCACTTAAGGATGGGAAACTTTAGGCACATATAGAGACAAAAAGCAAGTTCCTGGCAAAGTCTGCAGATGTCAGGGTTAGAAAAGATAGATCCTGGAGGAGGCAGAAGTGATCAAATTATTTGATCAAGTGACTTCAAGTTACTCTTCTCTCCCCTACAGTGGTTCCCACAGTATTCTCCTAGAATTCTGCTAAGTCTCTGAGTTGTAACAAAGCATTACATCAGGAACGAAACTTTCAAGTCCCGCAACTCTCACCCCAATTATCAATTTCAATTATCAATTTCGGTGGGAAGTGAAAGATACATGAATAGAATATTCTTAATCTTAAATTTCTCACCAAAAGCATTAATTATGCTTGGTCCAGCATGTATGTTGTTTTTGGATTTGGTTGAGGGGTATATGTGTGACTCATATAATAGAGTCATACTGTCTGCCAGGAAAAGTTTCTTGTTTTGCATAATGGGATTAAATAAATCAAAAAGAATATCATAATTCTTGATGCATCAATCCCTGAACTGGCAGCATTTATCAAAGTGTGTTCTTTGACCCCTTCCAGGAGGTTCAAAGTGCACATTACCCTATTAAAACTTTGGGAATTCTTAAAAGAGAACAAAACAAAATCATTTAACTCTCTTGATCTCAAGTGTTTCCAAACAGCCTTTAAAACACAGAAACCGGTCCTTGCTTAATACTACGTATGAAAATCCAGAACACACTGCCCCAGAAAAATCTTAACCACAAATCTCATATAAACTAACTCCTATGGCAAGAGGCCTTTAGAAGTCATCCCACTCTTCACTGAAGACTTTTTCCTTCTGTGAACTCAAGGTTCTTACTCCTGAACAATTCGTTTGGCAATTAAACATGCAATTTCTTATAATATCGAATATATCCAGGGTTTAAATGTTTATTTCACTCTCATTTTTGTATTTATGCCTTTTCTTCACAACTAGGTTGTGAGATCCCTGTTCTCAGGAATTACTTCTGTTCTCTGAGCACTCGGCAATACCAATTTCTGTATAATGAGTGCAATAAAGTGCATACTGGGCACAGCAAACATTTATGTGCATCACAAGCAACTTGCTATAAAGCTAAGTTTGTCAATTTTTTCCCATTGGCTAATATAACCACTTGAATTTCATGCGTTTTCAGTCTACAATATTCACTTTCAGTCATGTTTAAGGAACCATTTTACTCCTTTCAAGGTTTTATTTATATCCCCTTATAAGGTGATGGGTAGTATGGATTTGGAGAACAGCTAACAGGCAATTTAAGACTCCTAGAACCAGAAAGGGAGAGAAGCTGTCTGGAAATGGTCCCTGGTACTTACCAGGGTACTCTTTAAGAACTTACCGCTATACAAGATAAAGATTGTTAAGGCAAGAATCAATAAAAACATGGGCTATCACACCATTCTCTGCTCAGATAAATTATACAACCTCGTGTACCCCAGACATTTGGACTCCCAAAACCCCAACGGGCATCCTCCAGGCACTGTGCCCTGACTTGCACAGCCAATCCTATGTTTCTTCTGGGAACACCAATGAGATCTGCTGGCTCTCTTGACCTTAGAGAATGGTTTTTAATTTACAAAAGCAAAAAAGTGCAGTACCTGTAGGAAACAAGGTAGCAGCAACAGCTCATCTCCAAACTGGAATATACTACTTATCAATTTCAAGCTTTGTTGAGAAAATTACATTTTAAAATCTCAGAAGCCCATTAATTCTGAATTCTTAACCACTATCAAATTTCAGAAATATGCTTACCAGTACAAAATTATATTCTTAAAGAATCCTCACTCAACTTATAAGTATATAAATATGTGTGTATACATATATAACAAAATAAATGCTTAAATACATACATGAAATCTGAAATCCCCCCTCAGCATGGAACAAAGATCCTCTGCTACATCAGACATGCAGGGATGCAATGTAGCAACCAATCTTGCATAAAATGGTAGCAAATCCAACCTGCAAAAGTTATATGTGATATATGTAAAAGGAAAGACATACCAGAAGTAATTAATCTTAAAATTTAAACTTTCTCAGATATATTCACACATTAAATGATAAAAACTAGTAATCGTACAGACGTGCCTATTTATTGCCATCATGATGAAGCATATGGAAATTCAACCTGCTTTGTGAAAGCTTACTAATAATCTGGCATTTGCTATTCAGTGCATTTACTGCACATATGCAATTTCACAACAAAATTGTATAATTTTGATAATATATGAAATACCAAGTGCAGAAAACATCAAGTTTTGACATGGCCTGAAGTTTTGATCACATAATTACTAAGTAAACAAACCTAATGGTAACTTAAATAGTGCAAAACAGAATCCTTTTAAACTATTTCCTTCTTTTATCCACAGGTAAGTTATTTATAAACTTTAATGTCTAAAGTGAAAGGGTAACCAATAACCAAGATGGCATCTTAGAAATCCAAATATTATCCAAAACCCACACACTAACTTCTGCATCTTATTCATTCCAGAAGCTACTCAGATTCACCCACGGTGCCTATCCTCTCTTACTTTAGACAATAACTGGCAAATATGTGGTTATTCATGTTGCCACCCCCTTTCATTATTAGAGCACTTTCTCATCAAACCTGAACGCAGCCCCAGAGTCCTGCTTAACCCAGCACTCCAGGCAGCCACTACTAATCAGAATGAATACACAAGCTAAAATTACTTTCCATTCCTGCCACAGCCATTATTTTATAGAATTCGATTACCAAATGATGCAATACTCAGCAGACGCTGCAGATTAGCAGCAGTGAGGAATTAACAAAAGCAGCTGCGGTGACCACATCAAGTCATAGGGAGCTAACAGTGAGAAAGGAAGTTAAAAATAATAAAATTCAACACAAAAGCTCAAAAAACTAAGCAGCCCACAGCCATGGAGAACAGAAACACAAAAATCCTACATTTATCCCTGAATACATCACTACAGAATAGTGATGAAAACAGTTTCATTATCAGAGGAAAAAGTATGCACACCATGCAAGGCTTAGGATTAGATCTGGAAAACTCAAAGCATGGACAGATTAAGGCTCAGTTGGAAGAAGAAACACAGCAAAGAAAGAAAGAACGGAGGTTAATCTGAAAGGTGGAGAGAAGTGCTCAAATTCATACCTAAGAGCCTAAAAACCTTTGCATTCCTGTTTGACCATTATAATTTCTTTTAAAAATTATCATTTAGGGGAGCCTGGGTGGCTCAGTGGGTTAAGCCGCTGCCTTCGGCTCAGGTCATGATCTCAGGGTCCTGGGATCGAGTCCCGCATCGGGCTCTCTGCTCAGCGGGGAGCCTGTTTCCCTCTCTCTCTCTCTCTCTGCCTGCCTCTCCATCTACTTGTGATCTCTCTCTGTCAAATAAATAAATAAAATCTTAAAAAAAAAAAATTTAAAAAATAAATAAATAAAAATTATCATTTAGTTCGTTCTTACGTGCCAGGCTCTATCCTAGGCACCTAATAATATACTTCATTGAACTTGTTGATACTAATAACCATCCCATAAGGTGGATATTTTAACTACCATTTCAGAAATAAGGGAACAGATGCTGAGAGAAGTCAGGAAAACAGTAGCTTTGTATTAGTGACTCAGTAAATTTTGTTAAAGGCATCACACCTTTCTTTACTGAAACAATGAGAAGTTCAATCCATTATATAAAGGTCTAATGCAAAATATTTAATGTTAAATGTTACTTTAAATGTTTCTTTGAATTATATAAGAAGTTTTATCAACTGAAGGTTAAGCTCCTGTCATACAGAAAATACGCACATGTGGGGCACATTACTCCTTGATATTATAAAAAATGAAGTGTTCCCATGATATATTCTCATAAATAAATAGCAATTTTCTTCATGTCTATTAGCGTAAAAAGCAAGCCTAGGACAAATGAACCTTCAACTTTCTTGCATAACAGATGGATTCACACTAATAGCAAATTTACTTTATAAATTTTTAAACTTTGGTTGGAATATTGTATTTTAATATAATTGTAATACATTTTAGTTAGAATATATTATCTGGTTTTTCACTTGTTTTTCAAACCCGCTTGAGCAACAAATACTTTTTTGTTTCAGTTCATAACCAATCGCCAAATACAAGTAAACTACTTATACCTATGCCTAGGTTCTACCCACCCACAATTGCCACAATTTCTAATCAGAAAAATGAAGAATACATTAAATGAATACAAGAGCTGAGGTCAGAAGACAACAAAGAGGAATGTGCTCCGAGTGAGGAGACTCAGGTTCTAACTCTCTCAAACAGTACTTCTATAACCTCTAGTCTCAGCTGCCCTGGCTAACCCTCCCATGGCTGGGAAGCTCACCTCGGAACCTCCACACTGGCTCTTTTTTCAGGTGGAAGATGCTTTTCTCTTTCTCCAAATATCTACACTTACACCCTAACAAAGGCCAAATCTTATCTGGCTAATAATTCACCTCCTCAATGAGACTTCTTCCAAATACTCCCCCGAAACCACAAATCCACCGGGCCCCATGCCCCCAATCCTCTACCCAGCACTATTTTTTTAAAATAACATTTTCACTTTCTAACATATTATATAATCTACTTACTTGTTATGTTTATTATCTTGTCACCCTTCCCCACCAGAACATAAGTAAACTCCAGGGAAACAGTTAACTAGTACTCAACACAGTGCCAACAACACAGTGGGTGCTCAGTAAACATTTGTTAGATAAATAAATGTTACTGGTATCTCACAATTAGGTTTATTTATTAATTATTTTCTTTTTTTAAGCAGACTCCATGCCCAGTGCAGAGATCAATGCAGGGCTCGAACTTAAAACTTCTGAGATTGAGAAATGAGCTGAGACCAAGAGTTGGACACTTAACCAACTGAGCCACCCAGGCTCCCCCAGGTTTACTGTTAGCTTTTAGTCAAAAATACTCTTCACCACTCTGAGGAAGGATCATCTGATTTTTATAAAAATAATATTAAACTTCATCAAGTTTTGCATTTTATCAAAGCTAGCTTATCAAATATTTTATGTACTTAATAGGATAATCATATATTTTCTTATTTTATATATAGGTTTCCTATTTAAAATATCTTTTTAATCCTAAGATTAATCCTCTGATCCTGCTGGATTTTAATTTATTATACTATTAAATATGATTTGCTAGTTTTTTACTTGGAATTTTTATATGGACATTCAAAAGTGAGACTGGCCAATCCTTCAAACTTCCTTGCTCTTTGTTACATTCTGCTTATTCATGGTAGGAAATGGCAAGTTTGCTTTTCTATGCTCTAGAACAAACAACACAGCAGAAAAATCACTTTTCCATAAAAGACTGAAAGAACTAAAAAAACTATCCAGTCTTACTCTATTTAAGATGAAATTAACTGATAACTTCACTGGTCTACTTTATCTTGAAATAATTTGGAAATATATATTTTCCCCCCAAAAATTCAGTTTCGCTGTGATTCTTTCAAGTGCTTTTAAAAATATTTCTAGCATATCATTGGGCTCATTTCTTAAACTTTTAAATGTTCTTTTTGTTTAAATTTTCTAAATGCTTCCCTATTTGGATTTTAAGAAATAGCTCTTGAGTTTTTAAAATTAATTTTAATTTTGGTTGTCTTTCTCAATGTATTTTTCAATACAATTTAAGATTATATCCACTTAGCACAAAAATTTTAACCTAACTGTATCATTTCCTTTTTCTTCTTTTCCTGGACAAGTCACTTATACTTTATTTCATTATTTTCTTCTTCTACAAAATCAACCCAATCTGTATCAAAGCTTTTTCCTAGTCCCAAAAGAAAGGTAGAGATAGTTAACCTTTCTAGAAGAAACCAGTCTGTGCTATCCATTCAGGTTCTCATCAGTGAACTAACAAATAGGTAAGTGCTTTCAGCTTCCAAAGCGATTTTAAAAAATAGTTTAAGGATTCCCTGGAATATCTTAACTATTTTATGCCCTTCCAGATAGTTAGAAATCCTGGGTTTTGTTCTGGCCACATGAAAGTGAAGTTAGATATTCTATTTTCTCAGAATCCTCTACTCATATAAAGCTCACCAAGTACTTCCCAAACTAACACTTTTCTAAAATTCCTCTTTTGGAGCTCCTGGGTGGCTCAGTTATTAAATGTCTGCCTTCAGCTCAGGTCACAATCCCAGGTCCTGGGATGGAGTCCCACATCAGGCTCCCTGCTCAGCAGGAGGCCTGCTTCTCCCTCTCCCCCCTGCTTGTGTTCCCTCTCTCTCTCTGTGTGTCAAATAAATAAATAAATAAATAAGACACATAAATAAATAAATAAATATTCTTATCATAAATATATGATACTTGTCACAATTAAAAGGATGGCTGAAAGTAAATGCCACCCTGCCCTATTTAAATCTTCAATTTCTTGACTGTTCATCCGTTACTTCGCAAAATAAAACCCCTTATGTTGTAAATAAGGTAATAAATTATGTATTTTTTCAATGTTAATCCAGCTTAAGTATGCTTTTCTGTCTGTTCCACCCCTCTACGCATGCAAGGCTGCAAGGGAATGGAGTGCTAAATGCTATGCCAACCACATTAAAGGTATTAACCACAAAATAAAATATTTTAATGAAACTAAAGAGTAAAATTTATATTAAAATTTAAGCTAGATATGTATTTTTAGACTTTTCTGCAAGTCAACTAGAAAATAAACTTAGATCCTCCCTCTGAAAACAATTTTTGTCTTCAGAGTGAGGATTATTTTTACCAACAGTTAATGAGTGAAGCATTTGAAAAAGAACGTTTTTTTCTTAAACAATAAAACCTTGCTTACATTTTAAGGTCTCTTAAATCACACATTTAAGTATCTTACTAGCAGTTAATGATCATCAAGTTAGTAAACATCCAGTCATTAACTACAAGTAATAAGGAATGCAGAAACACATTTTGTTACTGAGGGGAAAGAAAAGAAATTCTTAAAGGTTTTTATGTCATAATCAACCAGCTTTCTAAAAGAAATGTCCAGCTTTTTTTTTTCTCTTTAAAATGTAAAGAATTTAAGTGTTGGAAGGTATTAATTTTACCTTGTTCAAAAATGCCTAGAAAAAGGAGGAATGTGAAAGAATACTGCCACCACTCAAAAGAATACAAAGGATTTTCTTCATTGAAACAATGAAGCAGATGATTCAAAATATATGAAAGGTAACAAAAGGTTGGAGTCCGTTACTCTGAAATCAACAACCAAACGCCCTAGAGACTTTTTCACAATGTTCCGCTCCCAGTGCAACAGCGCCATCAAGTGGTTAACATGCTAACACGCTTCAAAGACAAAGGAAAAGCTGTTGAAAGAATCAGGGGAAACACTTCATTGTCTGAAGTTTATATTAATCTAAATCTAAAGAGATTCTGATCATCCATCTGTAAAAACTTGGAAATTCATACAAATTCAAAGTCATTAAAACCAATACTGGGTTCGACTGTACCAGAACAATGAACAAGTAAGCCATTTCTAGGTACTTTACACTCAAAGTCAGTTTAGGGGAGAGGGCCTTTCTGAGATACTAAGCCCAATCTCTAACTTGATCTAGGTGGTGGATACATAGGCATACCTAAGATGTGAATACTTAGTACAAAATTTCAATTATAAGTGTTAAAGTTAAATTACAAATTAACTATAAAATGATATAAAACATCAAAGGGAATTTCTAGTATATTTCATTTCTATGGAGCCCATCAATAGGCTGAGATAAAATGCCAGGCTTCTAAGATTTTTTTTGACCAACTATTTATTTAATGAAGGAAAAACACACTAACAGTAAAAACACTGTTTCAGACTGGACCTTTAAAAACTGTACAGGTTTAAAAAAATTATACAGATGGACATTAAATTTTAAAACTTTTATGCTACAAATGACACCAAGAAAGTGAAAAGACAACTCACAAAATGGGAGAAGATACTTGCAAATTATATTTGATAAGACACACATACAAAGAACACATAAAGAACTCCTACAACTCAGTAATAAATAACATATTTTAAAAAGGGGGTAAAGGATTTAAACAGACATTTCTCCAAAGAAGACATACAGATGCCAATAAGCACATGAAAACATGCTTAAAACCATCAACCATTAGGAAAATGTAAATCAAAATCACAGAAAGATACCACTTCAGACTAGGATGGCTATAAACAAAAAAGGGACAATAACAAGTGTTTTGAGGATACTGAGAAATTGGAGCCCTCATGCATGGCTCATGGGAATGTAAAATAGTGCAGCCACTGTGAAAAAGTCTGGCAATTACTGAAAATGTTAAAAAGTTACCACAGGACACAGCAATTTCACTCCTAGGCATACACCGAGAGAAATGAAAACAATACCCACACAAAAACCTGTACACAAGCAGTCATGTCAACATTACTCCTAGTAGCTAAAAAGTGGAAACAATCCTACTGTCCCTCATCTGATAAATGAGTAACAAAATGTTGCGTGGAATATTATTCGGACTTAAAAAGGAAGAAATTCTAATACATGCTATAACATGGACGAGTTTTGAAAATACTAAATAAAAGAAGTTAGGTACAAAGGGCATATGTTGTATTTTATTTATATGAAACACTCAGAATAGACAAACCCATAGCAATTAAACATAGGCTGGTGGTTTTTCTTTTTTTTAAGATTTTATTTATTTATTTGACAGACAGAGATCACAAGTAGGCAGAGAGGCAGGCAGAGAGAGAGGGGGAAACAGGCTCCCTGCTGAGCAGAAAGCCCGATGTGGGGCTCGATCCCAGGATCCTGGGATCATGACGTGAGCCAAAGGCAGAGGCTTAACCCACTGAGCCACCCAGGCACCCCAAGGCTGGTGGTTTCTTAGGGCAGGAGAAAAGGTGGACAGAGAAAGTATGGGATTGACTACTAATAGAAGGTTTCTTTGGGCAAGATAAAAATGTTTTAAAATTTGATCAGAGAGAGAGATATTTAGAACACTGAACGTTATCACTTCAAAGGTGTGAATTGTACAGTATGTGAATTACAGCTCAATAAAGTTTTTTTTAAGAAAAGATCCATAAAGAACCTTAAGAGTTATCTAGTTTAGTGCTTCCTAAACTAAAATATACAGATTATGTAAGACAGCCAAATTCTCTACCAGACAGTAGCTCTACAAACATATAGGGATCCCTTGCCTTTCAAAAGTTCACGTTATACCACTCTGCTTTTGCTTAAGACCTACAGCTATACTGGTTTTGCTAGCTGGAAGAAATCCAGAGAGGATTTTTCACTTGCACAAAAAAGGTGAAAAGCAAGTATCAGGTTCAGCGCTAGTTTTGCAGCGAGGCAGCTGCAGAGACGATGCACACCGGGAGCAGCCAGAGTGGCTCCATCCCCAAGAACTACAGTCCACAGACTGACATCAAATCGCCAGAGCTTTCAACTGTGTCTGTGAGCATCCATGCCTTAGCTAGATTTATTTCTGGATTCTGTTACTAAGATGTGCCCCAAGTTATCAGAAAAGTCTAAGAGAGGTTTCTTCTTGGTGGTGGGAAGGGTCTGGGTACATTCAAAGACTTGCACATAAATTTATGGTAATTACTGCTTTACACGATTTCAACTTAAGAAAGATTTCAAAGGAACATTCTACTTTTGGATGGTGGGGGAACCTGTATACAGTTGACCCCTGAACACAAGACTGAACTGTGCACATCCACTTAAATATGGATATTTTTTCCCCAATAAATACAGTACAACACTGTAAATGTTATTTTTCTCTCCCTTGTGATTTTTTTTTTTAATTTATTTGAGAAAGAGAGAAAGAGAGATCACAAGTAGGCAGAGAGGCAGGCAGAGAGAGGCGGGTAGGAGGAAGCAGGCTCCCTGCTGAGCGGAGAGCCGGATGCTCCATCCCAAGACCCTGGGATCATGACCTGAGCCAAAGGCAGAGGCTTTAACCCACTGAACCACCCAGGTGCCCCTCCCTTATGATTTTCTTAATAACCTTTTTTCTCCCTCTACCTTACTTAATTGTAAGAATATAGTATATAACACATGTAACACACAAAATACATGTTTATCAACTGTTTATGTTAGCAGTAAGGCTTCTGGTCAACAGTAGGCCCTTAGTTAAGTTCTGGGGGAGTCAAGAGTTATACATTAATTTATGTGCAGAAGGTTGGTGCCCCTAACCCCCATGTTGTTCAAGAGTCCACTGTATATATAAAACCTTTGGGACCTCACAGCCATAGGCACTCAAACAACAAATAGTTTATTCTGATTTTGGTAGCACATTATTTGGTCAGCTCAGGCAGGATGGGCTGGATGAAGGAAGGAATCCTGGCCATAGTAAAAAATCTTGGCCACACAGATGCTCAAAAGGAATCATGTCCTTTGGGGAGGGTGGGGGAGAGAAAATGCCACCCAAAAAGAAAGATGCACCTTATCAAAGGGGTCCCACAGAGTCTATGTGGACACAGCAGACAGTGGGGGCAGATAAGAGCAAGAGCTAAAACGTGTAAATAATCTCCTTGGCCCTCTCTCCCAAAGTGTCCCAGTTTGTCCCCAAGTCCAGAGGGCTCAAATAACTGCTACTCCTAATACACTAATAACTGGTTACCCGAGAGAACATTCTAGCATGCTCACTCTAGACCCAACTTGCTTTGTTCCCTCTTCCTCCCACTCTCCCTAAAGGCGATCAGTCATCTCTTTTATTCAAGACAGAATGAATAAAATAAATAAAAGATGGAGACGGGTTTGTGAGCCTATGAGAGAAGGGAAGAGAAGAAATAAGGAAACAAAAGAGAACGAAAAATGGAATGAGAGAAGACTTAATGGCACTTGACTATTATTTTTACTCTGGCCTCCTTAGGGACCAAGCTATATTCCTCAGGACAACCCCAAAGAGCGCAGGTAAGGTAGAAAGAAGCCTCGGGGTTAAGGACAACAACAAAAGCCCTTCAAAATTAAAGGCTATCCCAATCAATAAAAATATGCAGTCAACCAGGAAGCATCAACCTTGTCCGAGACATTTTAAAGATGTGTAAAGACCATTTTAAAGATGTATAAACAGAATCCTTGCCTTTCCAAGTCACTCAGGAACATAAACAAGTTTTAGCTAAACACTGAAATCATTAGAGGAGACTAGAGAGTACTATTTACACTAGAAAAGTAGACAGATGAGACATCTGTTTTACATAAATTGGAGATTTCTCTAAAACTCAGCTCATCTGAAATGTGTATGAAATATGGAAATGCCAGTAAAGAGTTAACAATCAATGCTACTTGTAAACGCCACTGCTGAACAGACTGCCCTCTATCAGCCAAACCATACTTAATATCTCTTTTATCGTTTTCAGTGAGAAAACGTACTAAAGAAATAAAAATTTAATGGCCTCAAACAAATCCCTATGAGGGTATCTGAAGCAACGGCAACAGCGCTACCCGAGTGCTCCACGTGCTTCCCTATATTTTCCAAATGTCATTGTTGTCATCTTAGGCTCTGGGCTGAGTGAAAACAATGCGTTAACTTTTTGTCCAAGGTACCCAGGAATGAGCTGAGGTCACACACTGTCCTTCATGCCACGACAATCCTGGAAGTAATGGCAACGATATAAGATGAAGTCTGTAAACTTCATTTTTCAGAGTAAACGCCAATGTTGCATAAGGTTTGAATGGAGCTACCAAAATCAATCCAGATTTGATGCAAGGTAAATTACAGCATAAGCCACAAGTGAAAAGTGAACAGAGAGCTAATCCAAACAGGGAAAATTTTCAAAATCTATTTATTAATATTATCAGCCACAATTTATTTAAAAAATACAGAGGGGTGCCTGGCTGGCTCAGATCATTCTTGGTCTCAGGGCCATGAGTTCAAGCCCCACACTGGGCATTTACAAAAATAAAAATAAAGAAAGAAGAAGAAGAAAAGGAAAAATTCCTTAAAACATATCAAAATTTACCAGAAAAAATATTGCCACAAAATATATTAAAATTCTGATCGTTTTGCTGTGATTTTAAAAATATGAAATGAGAGGGCACCTGGGTGCCTCAGTCATTGTGCATCTGCCTTCAGCTCAGGTCATGATCCCAGAGTCCTGGGATCGAGCCCCACATCAGACTCCCTGCTCAGCAGGAAGCCTGCTTCTCCCTTTCTCACTCCCCCTGCTTGTGTTCCCTCTCTCATTGTGTCTCTCTCTGTTAAACAAATAAATAAAATCTTTAAAAAAAAATACATATATGAAATGAGGGGCACCTGGGTGGTTCAGTGGGTTGAGCCTCTGCCTTCTGCTCAGGTCATGATCTCAGAGTCCTGGGATCAAGCTCCGCATCGGGCTCTCTGCTTGGTGGGGAGCCTGCTTCTCCCTCTCTCTGCCTCTCTGCCTACTTGTGATCTCTCTATCAAATAAATAAATAAAATCTTTTAAAAATAATAAAAATACGAAATGAACCCAAAACAAGAAATGAGGAAGGGAGCACAGGGGAGAACATACTTTGAGAACACTAAGACGCAGAAGATTAAAAGAAGACACTGAAAAAAGTGATTAGTGAGAATACGGTAGCAGGAAATAAGCAAAGGAGATTTTAGGAGTACCTAAAAAAGAAAACCAAAACAAGAGAACAGAACAATTATCTATTTATACTTGAAGACGAAAATTGGGAAAACTTCCCTGAAGTATTCAATATGAACACTGAAAGGGCGCGGAGAATGATCAACAATGCTGAGGAATCTCCATCCTGGATCTCCACTGGATTTACTAGAGAAAGAGTTCCGGGCAGCCATATGAATGACCAAATCAATCACACAGGAGAAAAAGAAAAAGGCAGGCTGGCCACAGCTTCTCCACAGTAACACCAAATGTCTGATGACACTGGGGTAACACCGATAAGGTATTTAAGGGATAAAGTATGAGCCATGAATCCTACAACTAGCTAAGCTGTCCTTCAAGAAAGAAATCCACAGACACATCACTGAATGTACAAGAGCTCAAGGGGTATTTTTTCCCAAGAACTCTTCTTGAGAAAATTATTAGAAGATGAACTTCAGCAAACCAAGAGATAACTAAGAAAACCAGAGAAACAGGGCTGGCCGGGAGCATGGAGTATTTTAAACTGTAGAACTAAGACAAAACAAATGAGGGGGTTAGAGTGACAAATTAGGATGCGTTATCAACATGGAGACAAAACGGGGAGGGTGGACGCAAGAGAAGAGAAAAGGGGAAGTCTGGTAAGTTTGCTGCCTGCCTGCCTGTAGCGCTGCAAGAGAATTAACACTAAAGCTGACAAACCAAATGACACAAGTCTGAGCACACTTAACACTGAAAAAGGAAAATGTCAAGGAAGGTAACATTACAGACCAACACCAGGTGGGTAAGGAGAGGGAGAAGGAAGGAAGAGAACACAAGCTAATTTCATCATCACTTGTGGCAGGAAAAACAAAGATTATCTAAATAAATGACCATGAAGTAAACCAACAATTATGAAGGGAACTACTAAAATAAAAATGCAAACTTTCCTCAAATCAGAAAATACAAATACCCACATATGTAAGGCAAATACAACAATACAGATTACATAATGAAAGACTTTTTAAAAATAAAACCAAAAAGACAAATAATATAACAGAACTTGGACCAATCATATCTATCTTATCAAAAGTAAGTGCCCAGGTGGCTCAGTCATTAAGCATTGAGCATCTGCCTTCAGCTCAGGTCATGATCCCAGGGTCCTGGATCGAGCCCCACGTCAGGCTCCCTGCTCAGCCAGGGATCTGCTTATCCCTCTCCCTTCTCCCTTTGTTCCCCCCCCCCCACCTCCACTTCCAGCTCATGATCTAATAAAAAAAAAAAAAATGTAAATAGCCTAACTTAATGATAAGAAACATATTTTTCAGAAAAGATCTCAAAGTAAAATTCAATTCCAGAATATATGAGACTTAACTAAAATAAAGTGATTCTGAAATACTGAATATAGAAGGTCAGTATAGAAGGTCAAAAGCGTATGAGAAAAAGAAATTAATACCAGATAAGGTAGTATCAGGCCGAAAAAGCATTAAGACAAAGAATGACACTTTATAGTGATAAAAGGTTCAATCCACAGTGAGGTGTAAGTTTTATCTTCATACGAAATAACAACAGTAACATTCAAAAAGCTGAAATCATAGCAGTTATTAGGAAAACACCACACATCAACAGCAGTCTTAATTCACCTTAGTCCAGAACCCCTGGGTAGAGAAAAAAAAGTCAAGAAAATGGAGAAACTTAATAAAAGTTAATTTAATACTGTAAACTTCCCTGATCAATACAGCTAACTCTGTACCATAAAAACAGAGTACGTAACCTTTTAAAAAAAAATGCTTGGGGGGGAGGGGCGTCCCCCACCTGGGTGGCTTAGTCAATTAAGTGTCCAACTCTTGGTTTTGGCTCAGGTCATGATCTCATGGGTCATGAGATGGAGCCCAGCATTGGGTTCATAGCTCAGTACGGAGTCTGCTTGAAGATTCTCCCCCTCTGTCCTGCCCCACCGCACCCCCACATGCTCTCCCTCTAAAATAAATAAATAAATCTTAAAAAATAAATAAATCTTAAAAAAAAAAATGCTTGTGGAATATTCACAAAGACTGACTATATAATAGGCCATAAAGAAAATTTCAAAAAAATCCAAAAAGTCTAGGCTGTATTTTTTATTCATAATGTAGTAAAAATATGAATTATTAACCAAGTCAGACAAGAAAACAGAACAAAAAAAGTCCCACTATCTGGAAGTTTCAAACCTCTCTCAGATACCTCCTTAGGGAACAAAATGAAACTTAAAACTACAATTGGAGAATTTCTAAAAAACAAAAATAGAAATCACCTCTTGTCAGAACTACAATATACAGCTAAGACCATTCTCAAGACAATATGTTAAATGCCAAAAAAGTAACAAAATGAATGAAGGAAAGCAAGAGAGGAGGAATTGGTAAAGATCAAAAGCCAAAAATAGTGAGTAAAAAAAATAGTAAAATAGTGGAAAAAATTATAATTTGGAAGCTGGTTTTTTGGTAGGAAAAACAGAAATGGATAAACCTCTAGCTGACATGCTTAATAGGATAAAAAAGAAAAGGGAAGTACAAACACAGCGTTGTCTGTAATGGCAGACTGGAATGTCCAAAATGGTTAAATATAGTACATCCATAATTAGAAACACTGCAGCTTTAAAAGAACAAGGGAAATCTTTATATATGGATATGAAAGCTCTCCAAGATATATTATTAATGAAAACAGTAATGTTCAGAATGACAGGTACAGTAAGTTGCCCTTGTATAAAAAACAAGAAATACAAGAATTTATAATTACATTTTCTTGTACATGAAAAAGAAACTTAGAAGGATATATAAGAATCAAGACAGGGGTTTCCAAATGGAAAAGTGGAAACTGGGTATAAGGAGACAAGGATGGAAAGGATACTTTTCAGTGTTTGACACTTCTGGGTTTTGAGCCTAAAAATGCCTCACTTATTTTTTAAAATGAAATTTTAGATTTGCATACGACCAACATTAATTCATCGAATATTTTCAAGCACTTACCAGAACTATACATGTTGAAAATATAAAAAATAAAAAGATCCAAAACTCTCTTTTTTATTTTTTAAGTAATCTCAACACCTAATGTGGGGCTCAAACTTACAATCCAAGATCAAGGGCTGCATGCTCTACCACTGAGCCAGCCAGGTGCTGCAAGAACTCCCCAAAACTCCCTTTTCTTTCCTTCCACATCTTACCCTTTTATTTTTTATTATTTTTTTATTAACATATAATGTATTATTTGCTTCAGGAGTACAGATCTGTGGAATCATCAGTCTTACACAATTCACAGCACTCACCATAGCACATACCCTCGCCAATGGGTTATGGACACTGGGGAAGAACTCCCTTTTAAAGAGCCTGTATTTTACACAGTTTGGTAAGGATACAGGTGGCAAAGCAATATTGGGAAATGCACCTGATTCTTCATACAAAGACGTTATGTTAAAAGTGCTGTAACAGCATCTATATGTACATAATGGCAATGAAGATGGCTGTTCAAAGATAGCTCTTGGGCTAAGATTTAAAGGGTGAGCCAGAAATTTTCAGTGGAAAAATAAAGATTATCCCAGACAGATTAGAAGAGAGAGGCGTGGAAGCAGAGAGTGGGAAGGGTATTGAAGAAATCAGGATTTTGCAAGAGAAGAGTGGATAGAATTCCCGTGTAAAGCTGAAAGGGGGCTAGATTAGATAAGGCATTAAATACCATGGTATGTAATTTTATCACCTTCTACCTGTCCAATATTACGCTGAGTGCTGGAGATAAAAAAGTAAACATGGCCTCCTCCCTACAGCTTATTTAGTCTAGAGGACAACATCCAGGGAAACAAGAAAGCATTTCTTGCAACACTTTTCCCGTCTCTAAGCTCTTTCACATACTCAGCTGCCTCCACGAGAATGCTCTCTCTACACTCCCCTTCCCCAGCCATCCCTGCCTAGCTAATTCCTTTCTCAAGACTCACATTAAATGACCCTTGTTCCAGGCAGCCTTCTCAGACTCCCCAGACTAAATCAATCAGTTCCACTTGCTATATACTTCAAAGCATGCTGTTTTGATTCTTCTTGGTAACTGCACTTAGAAGTCTTTGTCTTTCTTCTTTTCTAAAGTGTAAGCTTTGTGAATACAAGAGCCTAATCTGTCCTGTTTACCACTGTATCTCTAACACTAGCCTAGCACAGAATACAGCAGACTCTTAATGAATTAGTTAATAAATAAATTTTAGAACATAATCTTTTCTGATCACTCAGGTATATTATTAAAAAAAAACCTAAAGGACTGAATTTATACATTTCAGGTATATAAGACTACATATAGGTCTCTTCCTCATGGCTCTAGCGTACTATACACTTGTCTCTTTACTTTTTCCCTCTCCTCTCAAACCATAAATTGTCACTTACTACCACCTTTAAGTCTACATTTCTAGCAGATTCCAAGTACATCTAATTTGCAGCTATTTGATGAGCTAAGCAGATAAACTGAGTTATAAAGGATACAACCAGCAAAGACCAAATAATAATATGCAGTTTTTGAGGGCCTTCTTGGGGGGGTGGGCCGCCAGAGGAGGGGAAAGGTGTGGTGGAACAGGACAGAGTAGGGATGGAGGGAGACAGGATGCTCTTTTGTAAGCAAACTATTTAAACATCACTGCATGATTTCTTTTGTAAACAAAGACTTTTATTTTGCTAACTTTGGATTATTCTGTGTTATATTAAGTTCAAATAATTGTTAACACATATTTCTTCATTCAAATAGAGTTGAAAAAAATCTGAAAATAAATTTCCACTGTATAAGAGAACCACTTGAAAAAAATCAGTCCAAGATACTGAGGAAAAAGTATCTGAACTTTCATCAATGAGAGGCATACTTTTTTTCCCACTTACAAATACATGAAAGTGGGATGTGTCTCACAATTAAGGGCTTAACAATAATGGCAATATTTTTTCTTAGTTTTACATAATGGTGCACTTCATAACTGATGGCACCTTAGATTTGATGAAATCAAATGTATATTATAAAAATATTCACGTACATGACTTTCTCAACTAGAGAATGCTTAATTATTAATACATTCCATCTCTCTTATCCCACTAAGATGAAAAATCAAATGCTCATACTAATGATGCTGGCAGGAGGCAAAAACCCGTATGAAAGAAAAAGAAGTAGCGATTTGGTTTCACTGAGAAACCTTGTATCATCAGATTATGGGCCTCCACCAACAAATGGACCTAATGAAAACTTTGCTTAAGAAACCTTTAGTGAAATCCCTCAGAACCCTTACTTTCTGGGGAAGTATCTACATTAGCTATGTGGTATGTAATCATCATAACAGTGAACAAAATTAATTACTCACTGTTGAATAAACAGAAAAATATCTCCTCCAGGTTCGTAAGGTCAATAGACTGAGTGGTCCTCCATATTTCAGGATCATTAAGTTAGTGTAATTTACAGCACTATTATTCTCTAAAAGCATTATGCAACTAATATGCTGCTTAAATTACTAGCAACATAATCACGAATATAACTTGCGATTCTAAACTATCATAATTACAAAAACATGGAACTTTTCATTTAAATACAACTGCAAAAATTAGAAACACTAAATTAGTCTGATCCTTATACAAAATAAAAACTCTGCAAAAAACTTATATACCTTTTGTTATTTTTTTCTTCTCAGAGGCAAAAATGAAAACAACTGCTTCTAGAAATGATTATTACTACTCTTAGGTTGTTATTATTCTCAAACATTTGCTCTTCAAATAACAGATTAGCATCAGAAGAAGTATTTCCACTAAAACTAATGAACAAAAGAACAGAAATCAATGAGAAAAAAGTTCCAGAAAATATGCTAAAAATAATAATGTCTGTTGACAAGAGATGTTTTTAAAGAGATAGCTGAGTAAAAACATTTATCTTACAATCATCACTACAGCGTAAAAACACTAACAAATTACTTTTTAGTTTTTAGTACCTACCTTTGTCTGGGAACTATAAAGAGTGCCCGTACCAACTTCTTCCTATTCGCTTTTGTATTCATGTTCATGCAAAAATCCATTGCTGCCTAAAAGAGAAAAAGCAAACATTTTTTCTTAAAAAAAAAAAAAATTTTTTTTTTCAATTTAGCTAATGAAAGCAGAAACCATGCATGCTACAAAGGACTTCCACTTGTTCCTAAACATTTCAAAAGTTTTAGAACACTAGCATTGTAAGCATATGCCAAACTAAAAGATCACTGAAGTTTAAAGTCTTCTCTCTTTTTAGATCTCAAAATACATGTCTCATGAACTTTTTAGTTGCAACCTAGTGTTACAAACAGAAACCCAATTGAGTGGACTGAAGACCTGCCACAAATTGTTTGGCAAATATTTATATGAAATGGCAATTAATGCCTCTGAGCTTACTGAAGTCAAGTAAATCAACATTAATACTGGAAAAATATTCTGACAGAATTAGAAAGTAGCAAGAAAAGTTACCAGAAACCAAGAAAATTATTGCCACTAATCAGGATAATCTAGAAATGAGATAAACTAGAAATGAGAGAAAGGTATATATTATTCTCAGGAACATGTAAAAATAAGTGCCTAAGCATTGACTAAAAAGTTTTAGTTTAGTGTCAACAGTCACATTCGACAACTTAAAGAAAAAACATCACAGGATTGCAATAAATACCCACACCTGTTATCTAGTGCAGCAATCTACCATTCCATACATCAAGAACAAAGAAGCGTTCAGTATTTCATCACTATGTCTGACAATTAAGCATAAAAGAAAAGCTGAGAGAGGCTTGTGTTCTAGGAAGCCAGTGGAAAGCAAAAATATGAGTAATTGGTATTTTTAAAACATAGGCGTATATATTTTAAAATGTTAAAGATTTTCAGTATATTTGGTTTAAGAAAAATAAGGAAGGTACACTTCTAAAAGGAATAAACTACCTTTAAATATACTTCTGAGGATTTCAAATATTGTCCTTCCATAGGTTCACATGTAATATAATGATTATTTTATCAATAATCCCAATCCTTAGTTTCTTGATTATCAGATGCACATAAAGGATCCACAGGTTCCAGATCTACTAAGGACTTCTACTCTTCCACTATTGACAGAACGCACTGAAATATCTCCCATTTGGTTAAATCTTTTGAGGGAATGGCACAACTAACACTGATTAGATTCAAACCTGGGACATTAACACACATTCCAAGTATTCGCCAAGATCAAAACTGTACATCAACATTAGTCAAGACAGAAAAATCAATTTAGAATTTTCTTCTACTTGTAAAGAGTATAATCAATGTTATTAAAGCTTACATTTTATAACATTAAAGCTTCTCATAGAAAATTAAAGTAACTAAAGTAACTTCTCATAGCAAATTAAAGAGAAAGGAGAAAATACAATAAATTTCCTATAATCAATTCACCCATTTGCAACATTGAAAAATTCTGGACCTAATAAATAGAAACCCCAAAGTCATGTACTCAGAAAATAAAACAGGTTAACACTGGAAAAGTTCGCATACAGACATACATACACAAACTCTCAAATCAACATTTTTGAAAATATTAAGAAACATTTTAAAAGGCCAATAATGGCTTAAGTTTCACTACAAATTAGAAAACATGAAAAATAAAATATATTTCAGTGATTACTTTAGAACTCTGTCCTTTAAAATACATAAATACTTTGCATATTCTATCTAAATAAATTTTAGAAAGACAGAAAAAGCAATAATCACTTCACCTAGCACAGTAATCAAAGGCCAGTTAGGTGGGAAAAAAAAACTATAATATTCAAAACTCTCCACAGATGAGGAGTCCTTAAAGCATTCCAATGCCTAACACACAGTAGGGGTTCTACTACTCTAAGTATATAGAATAAATAAAAGACAAGATGAGTAGAAAGTTGTTAGAATTATTAAATTTCAGAAAATTAAAAAGAGAAAAGTTTCCTATGTATATTATTCTTAGATTTAACCAGTCCTGTCCTTTTGGGAGAAATGGTAGCAAAGAGTCTCTCTGGCGGCATCTACCTGTCTGAGGAACAACTGCTGATTGGCAACTCAATAAGCAGTATTCTGAAAACGTTTCAAAACATTTTGGGTCAATGAAAGTTCAATAATCATTTCTTATTTTATTAAGTAAAAATAAATTCTTATGATCATCAAATGTATGTAGAAATAAACATTTATAAAAAATAATAAACAAATATCACCACGAATGATTTAACTCACAGAAGTTACCTAAAAGAAATCTTCACTCTGGTTTCTATAGTGTTACATAATTACTGAATTCAAAGAATTCTTGGATTTTTCTGTTTCCCAAGTACTTTTCTCTTTAAGCCACTTGGACATCTGCGAGTGTATATGGAGGAAATTCCTTTCATGAGGACGCTAACTCCCCAGAGGAACAATCCCCAGAAGAACAAACTGGGGTCCAATAGGGAGGAGTGGCCCACGTGACCCTCAGAGGGCTAACTCAGAATTTACTATACAGTCATTACTGGCAATAACTCTTAATACTGAGCAGGGCACTAGAGGATAACTTCCAATGCAGACTCATTACAATAATGCTACTATATACAAAACTGATGAGTTCCTTCTCACCTTCAAGTTTCATGATACAACTCAACATGGGGTATGGGGATGAGGCAGGAGTGTCAAGGTATCTCTCTATCATCCTCTGTTTATGTCACATGAATAAATACATGAAAATTTGGCAGAGGAAATATTCACTCATATTTCAAACTTGCTAATAAGTTTTTGAAAACTGTACAATGACCTAATCACTCCAAGAAGCCAATTTGAAACAGTTCAAGCCTACTTGATTACATGAATAGTTAGTGAAATACATCTAAATTATTTGAAGGAGGACTAAACGAGTTCAAAGCTGAAAAATAACTTCTGTAGTTCTCCACAGGAGACTGTCAGAGCATTATGGGGAAAAAAGGATTATATTATATTATACTTTGACCAAAAAAAAAAAAAAAAAAGGCTTAAAGCAAGTTTTCAAACTTTGGGTCTTAAAAGCCCTTTACCTGAAAGAACTTTGTTTACATGGGTTACATTTATCATCATTTACTGTATTAGAAATTAAAATTGAGAGACTTTTAAAATATCATTTCACTCAAAAATACCAATAAATCTATTAGTTGTTACTTGTTTTTGGAAATAACTATAGACTTTTCAAGATGAAAAAAATTTAGTGCCAAAAATGGTACTTTTTTAGATAACAGCTATATTTTTGTATCTACTTATACATTCAGTCTGTCATGATGTGTTTTTTTGTTTTTTAGGATGAAGTAAATAAAGAAAATCCAACTTCACATATATACATAGCTAGAAAAGGGATGTGTACTTTAGTATGCTTTCCACTAATTGTAGATATTCTCTGATACTACCCCAAAACTTGACAAATGGTAGTTTCCTAACAGTTAGTTGCAATGTGGAACCAAAACCATATAAATCAATTTTTCATGCTATATTAAAATCCACTGGTCTAACTTGCACTTTTGAGTGAATCTTTAACATCCAAGCAAGATTCTGTGAACACTGTCTCGTGGTCACTTAGAACAATGGTTCACTGAGTGATGCAGATCTTCCACAGACATAATTTTATATATTTAAAATTACATTATTTAATATCATTGCCAATCTCATCAGGAAAGTCTCATCAATTAATCTCTTCAGAAAACAACTGGGAAGGTATCAAGCTTGTCGTGGTAGACCTAAGTTTCCCAAAATTCTAACTTTTGTTGAAAAAACTAATTCCTTCATTGGTAATAAATACTTCGTTGCTGTCCTTGAAGTGACAGGATCACCTTGTTCATGTTGGAAAACTGTCTGCTAAATACCCAAGTCTGGGTAAACAGTTTGTCCATCACTTCTTTCAAGTAAAAATGGTATTCTATGAAAAAAGCAACTAGTTCAGCTCGAAACTCAATCACACAACTGGATTTTCCCAAAACAACCTTGAGAAAGCAGAAGTGCCTTATATGAAAGTCCCATTTTTTCAGATTAAAAGGATGTGCATTCAAAGATTGAATGAAATAAAATCATAAATTTTTACAGTCATCAAGGAGAGTCTTAAGTGAAAGTAGCACTCTCTTTTTAATTGCAAATCATGGCAGCAAAGAATACAAAGGCTACTAGCAGTTTTCACCCACTCATGCTAAATTGCCAGTTGCTTTTTCAAATGTCAAAAACAATGAAAAGGCAAGGCTAGTGGGGGGGGACCCTAGTTTTGGTATAAAAAGAGTTTTAACTTTACAGACCTCATGAAAGCGCCTCAGAAGACTCCAGGAACTGACAAAGCATACGTTAAGAATTTTGGGTCTAAAACCCTATTTTTCAAACTCCCCTATATGAAGGGGAGAAGCATCAAGCCAATTCTAGACACAGTTTCATACTAAAAGATAACATCTACAAATTGGCTCCAATTTTCTGTTTATCTTGGATTCCCAAGAGTCCACTTGAAGACATAATTCATTCTATGGCTAAAACTGTCCAAAACCCACAGGCGTTCCTAATTAGAGCTATCCCACAAGGTCTATGTGCTTGCATAAAGGTAAACCATGACAATTATACCTTGTCTATCAGATCTCGGTTGACACAGTTGGGCAACTGCTGGAGGAAAGCATCTACTATGAGCTTGAGATGAGATCCAGTGCTGGCTTCTTCATCCTCTTGTTCTAATATAAAATTATTTTTTAAATAGGTTAAAAAAAATACAAAGAGACAATACAGACAAGAATAGAAACATTCAATTTTAAGTTATTTGGCAAATAGATAATCTGGAGTTTTTATGAAAAAATGGAAGCCTTTTTATGAAAACATTTTTATGAAAAATGGAAGCTATTACCCTAATATTTGGGTATTATCTAGAATCAGAACCTGAAGACACTATAGGCTTTCAGGTATCAAATATGAAAAGGCAAACTTTTGCATTAGACATAAAAACTCAAACATAAATTGCATGTAGTTTTATAGTAAATTTGTTATTTTTATCTGCTGAGCATCCAACCCCCATGTCCTCAAGTAATAACAGCCCTCCCATCACTTGCTTGCCTTTGAAGGCAACCCATGGGATTCTGATAGGGAAGGGCACAGACACAGCACAGCATATTGCCTTCCTCTTAGCCTCAGGCAACCACTAGTCAAATCCTTCCATGATACTTATGTACAGACACTGACAGAGACTCTCTTGTCCTTTGATGTTAACAGCTGATAGGACCTGGGCCTAGGGCAGCCTCCAACCATGCCCACCCTCCCTTCATGACATGGAGAAAAGAAAATCTGCAGTAGGGATGGCTGGGTGGCTCTGTCGGTTAACCGGCTGCCTTTGGTTCAGGTCATGATCCCAGCGCCCTGGGATCGAGTCCCACATCAGGCACCTTGCTCCGCAGGGAGTCTGCTTCTCCCTCTGCCTCTGCCTGCCATTCTGCCTGCCTGTACTCTACCTCTCTGACAAATAAATAAATAAAATCTTAAAAAAAAAAAAAAAAATCTGCAGTAGGAAACAATGAAGACAATAGAGAAGTAAGCAATAACGACAAAAGGTATCCTTCTAACAAAAAAATCCCAGCTAATAAATGGATAAAGATGTGGTATATATATATATATGAAATATTACTAATAGCCATAAAAAGAATGAGATATTGCCATTTGCAACACATGGATGGACCTAAAGAGTATAATGCTAAGTGAAATAAGTCAGAGAAAAACAAATAACATAGGATTTCACTCATATGTGGAATTTAAGAAACAAAACAAGCGAACAAAGAAAAAAGAGACAAACATAAAAGACTCTCAAATACAGAGAATTGGTGGTTGCCAGGGGGGAGGCAGGTGAGCAGGCAGATAAAATAGATAAAGGGGATCAGGAGTAGACATCATGATGAGCACCGATAATGTACAGAATCACTGAATCATCAATCATATTGTACACCTGTCCCTAATATAACATACTGTATGTTAACTGTACTTCAATAAAAAGTCCTAATTAAAAAAACCTAATAGGGGGCGCCTGGGTGGCTCAGTGGGTTAAGCCGCTGCCTTCGGCTCAGGTCATGATCTCAGGGTCTTGGGATCGAGTCCCGCATCGGGCTCTCTGCTCAGCAGGGGGCCTGCTTCCCTCTCTCTCTCTCTCTCTCTGCCTGCCTCTCTGTCTACTTGTGATCTCTCTCTGTCAAATAAATAAATAAAATCTTAAAAAAAAAAAAAAACCTAATAGGAAGTATTTAGGGAATAATTAACAATATAACTTTCTTTACTAAATATAAAATATTACTCAATTATAAAAACAAATAAAATTATAACAAACTGATCTACTAGTTGTCTTTTTATCTCTCAACCATTTTAGAATAACTTTCAAATACTTTTATGTTAAGACTGTAAAGATCAGGGGCGCCTGGGTGGCTCAGTGGGTTAAGCCTCTGCCTTCAGCTCAGGTCATGATCTCAGGGTCCTGGGATCGAGTCCCGCATCGGGCTCTCTGCTCAGCGGGGAGCCTGCTTCTCTCTCTCTCTGCCTGCCTCTCTGCCTACTTGTGATCCCTGTCAAAGTAAATAAATAAAATCTTAAAGAAAAAAAAAAAAAAAAAAGACTGTAAAGATCATACCATAAATTAAAATAAATTCAGGACAAACTAGCAAGTAAAGATGCAGAAGAAATATCTATTAAGATATTGAGAATTTGGATGATCATTAAAGCGTGTATTCACATTACATGGAACATGTTATGTTTCTATTCCAAATCAAATTCCAAAAAAGGGATGGCCTGGAAAGAACAGGAAAATAGAGAACTAAAGAGTAAAGCAGGAGCTCTGTGTATAAAAATTAATCAAGAATTAAATTGTTAGCAAAATAACACTCACCTTGCTCATCAAGAAGTTTCTTTGTGAGATCCTCAGCTTCATCTCCACCCTCTAACTCCAAGGTGTCATCATTAATTTCTAGATTCTCCAACTCAAGTTCCAAATCATCAGGATTTGATACTTCCTTATTATCTTTAGGTTCTTTTGTCTCTATTTGAAAACAAAGATTCAGTTATCTCTGAATTAAAAGTCATATTGAAATCCTGTCACAAAAATAGATAAGAATTCACAAAACCTGCATCATTTGTCTTAGAATCTACATATATACCTGGCAATAAACTTAAGTATATATTTAATATTCTCAGATTTTATAAATATAGTATACTCATTGAGAACAAAGACCATAACTTCTTTGATTCTATAAGCCATCTATTAACCAAAGGAATGGGTGGGTGGGTAGATGGATGGATGGATGGATGGAGACATACATGGCATGAGGATCTGTGGTAAAGAGAGGAAAATAAAGTTGATTAGATAAAGTGGACTCAGATTAAGGTGGATCTCAAACTCCATGATGACAAGTTCAGACTTTCTCTTTTACACAGTATGAGCTTTGTTGGGTCATGAGCAGGAGCTAACATTTAAATGTGAGGTGACGTGAAAACTGACTTAGCAACAATACACAAGATTAATCAGAAAGACCAGATGCAAAAAGACCAATTGGGGAAACATCCTTATAATTCAGATGTCAGGGGTTAGAGGAAATTAAAAAATGCAACAAAACCAAGGAAAATGGCCAGGAGTTGGTAATGAGGCTCAACAGAAAGGATAAAAATGAAAGCGGAAGTAAACTCAATTTCAACAATATTGCCATGATGTTCAATGGATTAGCCTTACTTTTGTGTTTGAAAATTTTCATAAATGAAAAAAACAAAAAAGCCTGAGTTCAAGACTTTATGCTTTAAAGAGTAGTAGAATTAGAGTGTCCACTGAAATTCTATTTCTCAGCCTCATCTTCTCTTAGAGTCTCTAATCTCATAATTTCTGCAGTAAAAGCAGAAATGTTTTACTGATACATGATCCCATCCCCTATTTGGAAGAATCAAAACTCTAATATGGATTGGTTCTGCTACCTCTATTGGATACAGTTTTCTCATTCATTTACCCTTCCATTCAACTAACACTTAAATTCTTACATGCTACCTACTGTTCTAAACGACAAGGATACCACTTTGCATGAGATAAAAACCCCTGCCCATATGGAGCATATACTCATTTCCCAGTATTCTCTGATGTCTGGCTATCAAAAAAACCAACATTTACTACCAGCTATGTATTCAAAACTATGCTAAACTGAACATTCACAAAAAGCATAAATGTGACTCTTGCTCTCAAGAAATGTATAATTTATCCAAGGAAATTAAATTAATATACACAAGTGAGTCAGAGGAATATGGTAAAGAGAGGATTAAAAGCAGAAAACATGACGAGGGAAGGCCATGAAGCAAGAGGACTATCCTGCTGCAGATGCTAAAAAGGCGAAAAAAGTAAGGGTAATGTGGTATCTGATATTGGAGAGGAAGACCTACACCAAACTGTGCAGGGTCCAAGAGACAAGGTTAACAAGTTTACATTATCTTCCAAATAAATGTAAAGCCATTAAAAGACAGGAGAGTAAAATTAATTTTTAGAATGTACAGAAGGCAGCAAGAGCAAATCCAGGGCAGCCAGGGAGGAAGAATCACACAGTGGCCCAGGTTAAAAGACAATAGTTCCTTAGATTAGAATAGAAGCAGTAAGAACAAAACCAATCTCAGATACATATAAAAGGTTGAAATAAGCAGACTTGATTACTATAGTGACTGCCCCTTCCTCTTCTATCGGACCCTGAAAAACACTGACATTTAAAAGGTCCAATGAAAGTGGAAACTGAAGATAAGTAGAGAAGACAAGAAGGGTTAGTGCCACAGAAGCCATGGAATGGAAATGCTCCACAAAGGAAATAGTAAACTGTGTGAATGGTTTGAGAGATCAAATAAGACAGAGACTGGAACCTGCCCATGAGATACAGCAACATGAACTTGACTGGTCATTTTGGCAAAAAACAGTTTCAGCGTAGAGGTGAGGCTGGGCCAGACTGAAGTAGACTAATGAGGAAGTAAGACAGTGAACAATCTGCGTGTTTCAAAAGGACTACATATAAAAGAGACAGGACAGCAGCCGACAAAGGATGGAGGCCCAGGAGGTTTCAGAGTATTCACAATTTGCTTTGATCTGTTTTGTTTTTTAAAGATGAGAATATGTTTGAATACTGAGATTAAGGATCCAGTAGAGAGAGGGAAAGAGAGACAGAGAATTTGATATCAAAGAGATAAAAAGGGATAATGGACTGCAACAGGGTTCAGGACAAAGGAGGAAACAAGATTCAGAGCAAGAAGATGACCTGGCCTTATACAGAAGTTGCAGAATTTTACCTTATCACCCAGGGAAGAAACATTGTATAAGCCCTAAGACAGGCAGATTTATAAATTAGAAGGGGTACACTGTTGAGGGAATTATATCTGAAGGCCTCCATCTTCTCTATGAAGTACGATATTGCACATCATCTTTTGCTAAGGAGGGAAGCAGAATGAAAACTAGAGAGAGAATGAAAATGTGTTACAGAGTGTGGGAGAGGGAACTAAGGACAGAGATTTGGTCAAGTTTCCATGCAGTGTTGAGAACCCAGTTGAGATTGGTGACCATGAATTTATCAAGTTATCAAGCTATCTAAATGATCATCTCTAAGAGAACTCAACAGTTTGGATACAGAAATCAATATATGGTGGATGACTGAGTTCATCCAGGGCTGAACTTGACAGGCATGTATGAATGAAAGACAGAAGGAGAAAGAATGTGTAAGAGAAATATTAAAGATGTCTAGCAGCATGCAATCTAGAAAAGAAGGTAAGTGAAGGCAGGTGGAAACTACTGGAAGGCCAAAAAAAATAAAAAATAAATACAAATTTAAAAATTTTTAAAAACTGAGGAAGCCAAACAAGGGACCAGATGTCTCAAAAGAGGCAGAAGAGGGGCAGTGAGGGTACCTGAGAAGGTAAGGTATAAGGACACAGGTATTTAAGTTAGTGGTTTGAGGTAATTTCAGGGCTGGTGCAGTTTGGGAAGATTAATTTCTATCATACTTGTAAGAATGAAAGGTAAAGAGAGATGCCTTAAGTTCAAACCAGTTACTAGTAGAAACTGTTCTATAATTTTTTATCCACAGAATACCTCTACCAAATAAAATTGCATTTTCTTTCTTTTAATAAGTTCAACTGCTTGGTCAGTTACCAATTTTGATCTATTCATTCTTGGGTATATTTCTGTACATAAGACCATATCCCCCCTTCTCCTTTCATAATACTGTTCACAGGATTGATCTCTTATATTACTAAAACAGAGACTTGCTGGTCCACACCATATTTCTAATTTATCTTATACCACTGACAGAGTAACCTTTTAACAGAAAGTAACAAAACAGTAACAAAAAGCTGTGTATCAATCACATCTATGCATCTATGTTACTTAAACTTCAAATAAATGATACTCATGGACTGTAGTGAGATAGTTCAAATGAATTTCTCACTACCCTCCAAATTTATTATACCTTCTAAAAAGGCAGAATGAATTATTTGATCCTTATTTCCTCTCCAAATATACTAAATAATTTCCAGCTTCTGTGTCTTTTTTTTTTTTTCATGCCATTCTCTCTACTTGGAAGGTCCACCCCAGTATCTCTTGTCAAAATTCAAGTTAAGCTTCAAAAGGTCTGTCACAAAGGTCCATTTCTGCCACAGAGTTTTATCTGATCTCCAACCATGGTTACTGACCCCACGCGTTTTTTTGTTTGTTTTTGTTTTTTAAAGATTTGAGAGAGTGCATGGTGTATGGGGGGTGGGGGGGAGGAGACAAGGGAGAAAAACAGAGAATCCCAAACTGACTCCACTATGAGCAAGGAGCTGCATGCTCAGGGCTCAATCTCACAACCCTGAGATCATGACCTGAAATCAAGAGTCAGAAGCTTAACTGACTGAGCCACCCAGGTTCCCCCAGCCCCACTGTCTCAACTGCCACAGTTCTTGTACTTTTCCTATGGCCCCACTCCTACTTTCCTTCATATTCTAATTCTTTGAGGCCCAGGCTGCTCCCCACTAATGTGACTGTAAGTCTGCAGACTTGCTCATATTTGTCTCGTCCATGTCCCTCAGTACATTATCTCACAAGAGAGGTTGATACCCTAATCCCACTACCTCAAAGAAAAACAAATATTAGAACCCTTCAAGTAAGTCAAACTTGAATGACGCTATGAAAAACCTACCATGGCAGAAAGAAATACTGAGGTAACAATGTTTTAGAAACTACTCCTCAGGGCTTCAGTTGTACCTATATGAGGAAATGCCTTCTGAGAAACTTTAACTGACAAAACTGAGCAGTAGGTATCTAAAATTAGCATTTTATATATTTTTCCTTATACTTCCTGAAACATTTCAAATATTTCAACACTACTTTCCATAAAATATAAAGTAAAATTTATCTTAAGGTAAGAACATCTTTGAGATTAAACCAAGAGGTTTTTGTATTTTTATGGTACCACAATATAGTTCCACATATTTTTATGGTACCACCATCCTATGGCATTCTTACCATAGGATGACCTCAACTATCGTTTACACAAAAATAGCCTAATTTTTGGAATACTACTCAGCCATCAAAAAATAAAAAGATCTTGCCATTTGCAACAACATGGATGGAACTAGAGGGTGTTAGGCTAAGCGAAATAAGTCAGAGAGAGACAACTATCATATAATCTCACTGACTGTGGAATTTAAGAAACAAAACGGGATCATAGGGGAAGAGAAGAAAAAAAAAAAGATGAAATCAGAGCGGGAGACAAACCCCAAGAGACTCTTAAGCATAGGAAACACTAAGGGTTGCTGGAAGGGAGTGGGGTGGAGGGTGGGGTAACTGGGGGATGGACATTAAGGAGGATATGTAATGTACTGAGCACTGGGTATTATGTAAGACTGATGCATTGCTGACCTCTACCTCTGAAACCATTAATACATTCTATGTTAACTAAATTTAAATAAAAATAAAATTTTAAAAAATAGCCTGTTTTTCATTTCACATTCAGTATGCTTTAGAACTTAGATTCTAAATAAGAATGTCATAAAATGAAATTGTTTTATTACTCTTCTTTCAATTAGTATGCAGCACCATCCTATCCCCCATTTTAAATATATGTTATATATGAAAAAGGAAAACAAAACTGATCCTTTAAAAAAAAGCTTTCAGTTAAAAACTTTAGGTGTTTGGGTGATATGTTACTACACATGTTACCTGTAACACATGCACCACTGTGGTCGGGATATTGACAGTGGGGAATGCTGTGTGTGTGTGGAGGGACGGGGGATACAGGAACTGTATACTTTCAGCTTAATTTTGCTGTGAACCTAAAGCTTTAGCTCTAAAAAATGAAGTCTAATATTAAAAAAAAAAAGTTTGTGTGTCAAAGGACATTATCAAGAAAGTAAAAAGACAATCTTTGAGTGGGAAAAATATCTGCAAATCCGATAAGGGTCTAATATCCAGAATATTTTAAAAATTCTTACAACAATAAGATGACTTAGTTAAAAAATAGACAAAGGACTTAAAAAGAGATATGCAAATGGTCACCAACCACATGAAAACATATGCAACATCACTAGTCATTAGGAAAACATAATCAAAACTACAATACCACCTTTACACCCACTAGGACGGCTGTAGGAAAAAGAAAATCATAAAACAACAAGTGTTGGTAAGGATGTAGAGAAATGTAGGAATGTTAACATGGTCCAGCCACTGTAAACAGTTTGAGTTCTAAAAGTTAAACATAGAAGTTTGTATTTCTTAATCCCCTTCACCTATTTCATCCGTCCGTCTGCATCCCTCCCCTCTGGCAACTGCCAGTTTGTTGGGTGTATTAATAAATATGTTTCTGGTTTTTTTTTCTTTTTCTTTTCATTTGTTTTTCAGATTCCACATATAAGTGAAATCATATGGTATTTGTCTTTGTCAGACTTCTTTTACTTAGCCTAATAATATTCTCTAGGTCGATCCAACAACATCCAAGTTATTGCAAATAATAAGATCTTATTCTATTTTTTTTTAAAGATTTTATTTATTTTAGAGTGAGCGAGAAAACACAAGTTGGGGAGGGCAGAGGAGTGGGGCAGGCAGGGGCAAAGGGAGAAGCAGACCCTCCTGCGGAGCAGGGAGTCTAGATGCAGACCTAAGAGGAAGGCAAACACTTAACTGCCCGAGTCACCAGGCGCCCAAGGTTTTATTCTTTCTTATGACCAACATTTCATTTTATATATATGCCATATCCTCTTATCCATTCACATCTATCAACAGGCACTTATTTTGCTTCTACATTCTGACTACTGTAAATGGTGCTACAATAAACATAGGGGTGCATATATCCTTTCAAATTACTGTTTTTGTTCTCCCAAATACCCAATAGTGGAATTAGTGGATTGTATGATATTTCTACTTTTAATTTTTTGAGGAAATTCCATACTGTTTTCTATCTGTAGTACCAATTTATATTCCCACCAATAATAATGAAGATCCCTTTTTCTCCACATTCTCACCAACACCTCTGATTTTTTGTCTTTTTGATACTAGTGATTCGGACTGGTGGGAGGTGATATCTCACTGTGGTTTTGATTTGTATTTCCTTGGTGAGTAGTGGTGTTGAGCATCTTTTCATGGTCTATTGGCCATCTATATGTCTTCTTCAAAAAAAGTATATTCAGATCCTCTGCCCATGTTTTAATCAAATTATGTGGCTTTTTGGTGTTGAGTTGTAGGAGTTCTTTATATATTTTGGATATTAACCCCTTATCAGAGATAGCATTTGCAAGTATCTTCTCCCATTCTGTAGTTATTATAATAGCTTTGTATGGTGACAGATGATAACTACACTTACAGTGGTGAGTACCATACAACATACAGAACTGTCTAATCACAATGTTGTGCACCTGAAACTAATATAACATGTCAACTATACTTCAACTAAAAAAATAAAAAGCTCAAAGTCAACTGATGTGATACACACACATAATGAAATATAGTTCAACCATAAATAGGAATGGAGTACTGACAAAAGTACAATGTGAATATACCTCCAAAACATGATGCTAAGAAAAAGACAAGAGATCATACTTTTGTGACTCCAATTATATGACACACTAAAAATAAATCCACAGACACAGAATGCAAATTGGTATTTGCCAGGGGTTAGAGGAAGGGAGGAATGTAGAGAAACTATTTCATGGGTATAGGAATGATGGACTGTTTTAGAAGTATGTGTTATAATACCTGCATCAAAAGCAAAGAATATTACTTTCTAGTTTCTAGTGTAAGGCACGTAAATTACTAATCTTAACATAACTCAAAAAGCAGTGTTAACACAGGAATTTAGGGCCCAAGTCATTCATTAACAAGGCTGAAATTTCAGATCCACCTCTCACTAGCTGTGTTAAGTTACTTAAACCTGGGTAGTTACTCAACCCTTTCGTGCCAGTTTCCTCATCTGAAAACAGGGACAATAACAGTAGCTGCACTTCACAGGATTATTAAGAGAATTAAACAATGTTTTACTTATAAAGTACTAAGATGATGTTTGGCATGAAGTGATTATTAAATAAAAATTACTAGCTATTTTTTTTACACGAGTTCCCTAATAAATATATCGGATTACAAAAGTACATTTAAAAAAAATTATCTGCTATCTCTACAAATCCCTGCCACCATTCCCTCCCATCTCCCCTCCATCTCTAATTTGGCAGAATTCCCTTTAGAAAACATGGTGTGACTGGTATTCAGGACCTTCCACCATGTTAATGATCTCAAAGCTTGTGATTTCTCTAAATTAACTCTCCTTCACAAAGAGCTAGGGTTATCTGGCCTAGAAAGAGTCTTATAGGTAAAGAGCACCATGGAACTGACACTTCTCCTAACTGGGAAAATTCTCCAACTGGGAGAATTTCAGCTCTTACCAAGATCTCACATGAACTCATTACATTATAAACAAACATTTTCAAATTATTTCACATTAACATAAATGTTTTGGTACTGTTGAAATTATGTCCTCTATCACCCTTTCATGCTCCATTCCATGTTATTCTGTCATTTATTTAATCTAACAACTCAATGTTCATACTGCAAAACTAGTAACTAAAAAAATACTTTTACAAATATTAATTTAAAATTAATTTTTACAGCACTTAATGTAAAAATGTATCCTCTAGAATTTACCTTTGGAATCATCTTTGTTGGAATCTTTATTCTGACAACTTTTCTCATTATCTTTAAACAAGATGGCTGGAACAAAAGCTTTCAAATCAATGAGGTTCTCATAAAAATTCCGAGCATCTTCATCTTCCCATATACCACCTTCCAAGTCATATTCTCCAGGCTTACCAGGTGTAAAAATATCAATTCCAGGCCCATGCTCTACAATAAAATAAGCCAGAGGAAATTAAAACCATTTCAGGTATAGTATGCAAAACCATGTAACAAGATATTTTCAATTTTACAACTGATGAATCCGGAGTGTTTCAATTAATAGAAGCTTCTTCAATCAACAAATACTCTGGACTGTTCATGTAATCATCTTTAATATCAAATCAGGACAGACTAGAGGACAACATATGTGAAAGATGCTTTTTCTCTTATATAAGAAATACATAAGCCTGGCCATTCCTAAAATATTCACATCTCCCATAAAGCATTTTTTTTTATGACTCCAAACCCTCTGTACCACTTATATCACAATTATTATCTTCCTAAGTAAACCAAAAAATATTTAAGATTTTTTTCTAAGCAATCCCTGTACCCAATGTGGGGCTCAAAGTCACAACACTGAGATCAAGAGTCACATGCTCTCTGGGGTGCCTGGGTGGCTCTGGGGGTTAAGTATATGCCTTGAGCTCAGGTTCCTGAGATTGAGCCCTGTGTCAGGCTCCCCTGCTCAGTGGGGAGTCTGCTTCTCCCTCTGCCTCTGCCCTCACCCCACTCATGTGTGTGCGCACGCGCACGCCCTCTCAAAAAAAAAAAAAAAAAAAGAGTCAATGCTCTGCCAATTGTGCCAGTCAGGTGCCCCAGAAGTAAGCCATAAGCTTCTAATTAAGCTTTGGTATGATTCTTTGGTATAATCTGTGGTATAAGGCAGGTTGCTATAAAGTGTCAAGTGATAAATAACTGAAAAAGAACAGAAGGAAAGAAGAAAAAATAAAATATTTCAGTAGATGGTAGAAAACCACGTAAATATTTGCACATGTACATGCACACACACACATACACACAGAGTCTACTTTTTACATACAACTATAATTTCTTAAAATCAGAAGAATAAAATTAATATCCAACTTCATGATCATGAGATCACTCGTGAATTTATCTATTCTCACTGTGCTTCTCTCCTAACTAGACCTATAAGTAGGAGAATGATCGTATAGATTAAAAATAACCATAAGAGGAACGCCTGGGCTCAGCTGGTTAAGCAACTACCTTCAGCTCAGGTCATGGTCCTGGAGTCCCAGGATCGAGTCCCACATCAGACTCCCTGCTTAGCAGGGAGTCTGCTTCTCCCTCAGACCCTCCCCCTTCTCATGCTCTTTCTCTCTCTCTCTCAAATAAATACATAAAATCTTTAAAAAAAAAAAAAAAACGTAAGAAAATGATTCATTTCATAGCAAAAACAAGACCAAGTGCAAAAATCAACACAACACTGGCTCCCTAGCACACTCCTTATATGCCTTACAGCACATATATTTAAACACAGAGCACCAAACCCATATAGTATAAAAGACTGATAAATTTATAACTTTTGTGCAATGAAAAATATAAGCAAAAGTGAAGACAAACTAGAAGACAATACTGGCAATATTCATACAAAGAAATTAATATTCATAACATAAAGAGGCCTACAACCAAAGACCAAAATCCCAATAGAAAATGGATAAAGCCCCTGAACAGGTTAAGTAAAAGACCGTATGAAAAGAACCTTAACCTCAATACTAAAAAGGATAACGTTAAATAAAACTAACATTTATCACTGCGACACATTAGATTATGTTTAAAAGACTGATATAAGCAAATGTTGACAAGACCACAGGGAAATAAGCACTCTCTTATCTAGAGTATAAATTAACACAGCATTAAGGAGATGTCATCTGTCAGTATCTTTCAATATTTATTTTATTTTATTTTTAACATTTTATTTACTTATTTGACAGATAAAGAGCACAAGCAGGTGAGCAGCAGAGGGAGATGGAGAATCAGGCTCCCCTCTGTGCAGAGCCCAACACGGGGCTCACATGGGGCTCAATACCGGACTCTGGAATCATGACCTGAGCTAAAGGCAGGCGCTGAACCAGCCAGGCGCCCCAGTATCTATCAATATTTAAGATAAGTATAATCTTTGATCCTGTAAGATTCCCTCCAGGAATCTATACCAAAGAAATAAAAGAAAATGTGAATAAGATTTACAAGGATATTCACTGTAGCACTGTTTGTAACAGAGCAAAACTGAACAGAATCTAAATATCTACCAATAAGGGCTGACAAAATGCATTTATACACTCTGTAATATTAATGAGACACTAAAAGAATGAAGCATATTTATCTGAATTCAGTAATTTCTCAAAAATATGTTATTGAAATAGAAAAGTTAATACAAAATAACATACTATATAAATTAACAAGAAAGCTATGTATCAAAATCTGATTATGTATTTTACATATGTATTTTGTACTAAAAAGTCTGGATAGAAGCATATTAAACTGTTAACCATTGATAGCTTGGAAAACAATGCATAAGACAGGAGACTTTCACTTTCTACTCTGTAATATCCATGAATATTTTACATATATGAAAAATGCATTTGCACAGTAATTATAAATTACGAAAAAATCAAATTCTGAGAAGCAAAAAAATGCTAAGAAGTCGAAAAGCAGTAGATAATCACAGGAAACTGTTTGCAATGCATATGACAAAGAATAATTTCTTAAATATGCAAAGTGCTTTTATACTTTAATTAAAAATAGATAAATATTTGATGAAAAAGAAAAGGCAGGGGTAAAGGATTCAAAGTATGTCAACAAGTATGTCACAGAGAAACAAACATATATATAAAACAGCCAATGAACTTAAAGAAAAGATGTTCAACCTCACTCAGAAGATAAAAGTCAAGAACTACAATACAGTAAGAACGTAAGGAAAAACTCCTCATATAGCTAGTAGCATGTAAATTTCTCTGGAAGAATATTTAACTTTATATATTTAAACTTAAAATACATATACCCTATGGAAGTATTGAATCACTATACTGTACACCTGAAACTAATATTACACGATATGTTAACTGACTGGAATTTTTAAAAAACTTAAAAAATAAAAATAAAATGTAAAAAAGAGAGTAGTTGCAGAACAGTATATATAATACAATCTCATTTCAGAAGGGCAGGAACCTTATTCTGATCACTTAAAAGTTCAGGCCTCTTCAGACCAAGATGAGGTACCAGTGTTCTAAAACAACTAAAAAAAACCAACCAGACAATACATACATAAGCTTTTGAACAGGATATAAGATAGCACAGGAAAGTGATTCCTAGAGAGAAGAAACAAAAAACCTGAGCCCTACAATTAACTCCTATAGCTTATTGCCTGATAAGATTTTCCAGGCTATAGCCAAGTAAGGGAGAAGTAAAGCAGACCCCAGAAGTCTCTGTGAGATGAAAACAACAGAAGCTGAGAGTGTGGCCAGACTCTAGCCCATGTGGCCAGATACTGCAGGACAGAGTGCCGCAGAGAAGAAAAGCACAGAGACAGACCTTAAAGATCAGTAGAGGTCTCCTCCTGAATGTTCAGCAGAATACTGATCAGCCCCTATGTCTGAGGGAACTTGTTGAGATTGGGAAAATAACTACTATGAATCTTCATAGAAGCTTCATGGGAAATCAAATAGAGTACAGAAGGATATTGCTTCTGTAATAGGGAAAATTAGCCCTAGACTAAAGGCTGCTCTGATCCCAACTAACAAAGCCAACCTGAAAAGGGTAAAACTGTTTCAAAGTAGCTTAACTGTGCCCCAGAATGAAGGTCAATGATATTTCTATGACTACAAAACTATCCAGCAGTTATCCAATTTAAATATGATGAAAAGGCAAAATGTAGGAAAAATACAAGAGCTGTAGAGAAGATAAATCACTTAATTAAAAACCAACACAGAAATGATATATATGATAAAATTAGTAGATAAGGACATTAAAACAAATATTCTAACTATATTTCATATACTCAATAAACTAGGAGATAGACTAAGCATGTTTGAAACCATGGAAAATATAACAAGCTTCTAGAAATAAAAATTACATCTCTGATATTAATAATATGGAGCACCTGGGTGGCACAGTTGGCACAGTTGATCATCAGACTCTTGGTTTCAGCTTGGGTAATGATCTCAGCATTGTGAGATCAAGCACAAGATCAGCACAGAGTCTGCTTGAGATTCTCTCTCCCTCTCCCCCTCTGCCCCTTCCATTTGTGCTTTCTCTCCCTCTTAAATAAATCTTTTTTAAAAAGATTAATAGTATATCAGACACTGTAAAATAAAAGACTAGTGAATTTGAAGACACAGCAATAGAAACTATCCAATACAAAACACAGAGAAAAAAGTATTAGAGAATAAAAAGGACAACTTCAAACCACGTAACATAGTTATAATTACATCTCTGTAGCAGGTGGAGGAGTAACAGAAAATATATTTGAAGAAAAAAGGGTCAGGATTCTCCGAATTTGATGAAAATTATAAACTCAAAGATTCAGGAAATCCAATAAAGAAAACCACACCTAGCCACATCATAATTAAGAAATTTTAAAGCAGCCAGAGGAAAAATACACAATATGTAAAAAAATAAATAAATAAATAATAAAAAAGTATTCAAAGAAAAAAATGTCACCCTAAAATTCTATACCTGGTTAAAATATCTTTTAAAATGAGGACAGAATTTTGTGTTGGCCTGTTACCTCTGGAAAATGCCTAAAAATACTTCTCAAGTCATTTAACATTGAAAGAAAACTACCTTAAATTTCAGTAGAAATAAATCAATACCAAATCAATGCCAAACAATATCAAAGATTTTGGTTCTAAAATGCAATAAATATACTGAAAAGTTCCAAGAAGCCTGCCAGATTAAAACAAGCACAAATTATACAGTGGAACTTTTTTTTAAGATTTTATTTATTTATTTGACCGATAGAGATCACAAGTAGGCAGAGAGGCAGGCAGAGAGAGACAGAAGCAGGCTCCCTGCTGAGCAGAGAGCCCGATTCGGGACTCGATCCCAGGACCCTGGGATCATGACCTGAGCCGAAGGCAGAGGCTTTAACCCACTGAGCCATCCAGGCGCCCACAGTGGAACTTCTTTTAAAAAACCAAAAATTTTGAGGTTCACTGATGAAAGGATATAAAAATTAGTAGGCATTATACACATGATTATATATAAATTCAATAAAATAAATACATTCACACTATACACTATGTGTTTCTTATTGAGATGTAAAATACAAAATATCTTTTGGTATTATAGAAGGCTATCTTACAAATACTTTACTCTTAAAATTCTTAAGTGAACAGGATTGCCAGATAGCTTGAGGATTAGTAACACATTAACACACCTACTAATGTAAATATAATTATTATATAAAGTAGCTGATGTGACAGATTAATGTATTAAGAGCCCTACCAACCTAAGGACAATCAAAATGGAACTTTAAAACATCTTTGAAATAGTATGGAAAACTCATCTCACAAAATGATAATTTATCTCACAAAACTGTAAGGTAACTTTTAATTCTAAATAACAATTTAAGATACTGTATCATTCAAAACAAATAGATTAAAAATAAATATAAAAAATATTAGAATCCCAAAAATCCATTCCACCTTATGAAAAATAAAGTGAATCCTTTTATAACCCCAACTATGGTTTAAGACAGGCCCCTGTTGGAGGCACCTGGGTGGCTCAGCTGGTTAAGTGTCCAACTCTTGGTTTTTGCTCAGGTCATGATCTCAGGGTTGTGGGATCTAGTGCAGTGACCTGCTCCACGCTCAGCAGAGTCTGCTTGAGATTCTTAGATTCTTTCCCTCTCCCTCTCCCTCCCGCTCTTTCCCTCCCTACCCCCTGAAATGTGCTTGCTCTTTTTTTTATTTATTATAAAATCTTAAAAAAAAAAAAAAAAGAGGCCCCTGTTGGATATAATTCAAAGATACCTAATATAAAAGAACCCAAAGGACTGCATCATAAAATCATGAGTTAATTATTGTTCTCTGAGTGCAAAGCCTTTTCCATTCATAGGAGTGTTTCAAATAGCAGCTTTTCAAAGTCCTTATTAGGTCTTAACACTGTACTTCTTCATTTAAAACATTTTAAAGGCATGTTTAAAACTTAAATTTTCAATACTATACACCTGACAAAGTAAAGACAAGTGATAGTGCTTACTGAAAAATCACAATGTTTTTAGGGCTATCTTACCTTCTGGTGTTGGTTTATCTTGAGGAAGATCTGGCATATTTTCATCCAAGAGGTCTGCTAAGGATTGAGAATTTGCCAGCAGCTTCTGATATGACATAGCAAATTCCTCATACTGTTTATGTCTATCTTCACTTAGCTCCCCTTTAGAATGGAGAATACGCCTATAAACAAATGATGAAATAATCTGATAATCTCATCAAAATACATGCGATCATGTATTGTTACACTGGGAATGTTCCATAAAATTTTATTTTATCACATAAGCTTTTTGCACATTTTCTTCAATTTATTTTTATTAACATTTTCAAGATGTATCTGAAAATTAAAACTGGCATAATCAAATTCATCTAAGCAATTAAATTTCAACATTAATTCTTCAAAGGCGATTGTGATTAACTATGCCTGCAGAAATGTAAAATTTGACAATGCCACTAATTAAAAATTATTTTAGAAGTATTTTGTTAAAAATATTCCCTTCAGATAGTTAACCAAAAATACTTAACATACCTAAAAAAGTTACTATTCAAAACAACAGGTTATAAAATCAGTATCCTTAAATTTTTTTACAATGATTTGAATCAAGATTTTTTGAAAAAGCCCACATCTCCCAAACAGCCAATTCTCAGTTTACTGTACAAGTACTGGTTATTTATCCATTTAATGAATATTAATGGAGCAACACACTTAAGCCAGGCCAGGCCATCTCAGGAACAGAGATTACAACTAGTCTTCCACTCTACAAACAAATCACTAATAAGCCACCCATAATCAGAAATATAGAACTACTGAAAATTTTCAAAATGAACAGTGAAATAAAAATCTTACTATATAAACAGATAGCTGAGATGTCTATACCTGCATCTATTTATGACTAAGTACATACATAATAACATGTGAAATGTAAAACCTTACTGAAAATACAATGTTTCAAAAAGCCAATTATAAATATAAATAAAGTCATTTTCAAAATATACAAAAGTTTTTTATTACTTGTCATTTGAGTTTTCTTATGAACAAGGAAGAAAATGAGGTGTTTTTTGGTGATGTTATCTTATTAAGAGTTACAGAAAATAAAGTGAAAAACCATGCCTAAATTTACTCATCCCAGCTTACCTAGAACAATTTCCAAATTTTCCTATCTTACCCGATTTCTACCCACATAAACTTTTGTTTAAATGCTGTAACATTCCAGCCAACATTTTCTAAGTTAGGAATATCAGCTCCCATTATAAGCACAGGGTAGATCAATGCATAGGATACTATTCATTAAATCCAATCTTCTGTTTTCAAATCCAGCCTATTAGGAATCCAAAATGAAGAATTTTCACTCATTTTCTTACTATTTAAAAGTACATTAGTATCATTCAACGAACAAGAATAGAGTTTCTCTCTTTAACCACTGATTTCCAAACTAATTTTACAGGAAAAAATTCTTTCAGTAAGTTTTATGAATGAATTCTAAACCCAAAACATTCAAAAATGCTGAACTCATGAAAGCAATGACTATTACTCTGAATGAGGAAGCTTGTTAGAACTTTTAATTAGGAGCGCCTGGGTGGCTCAGTGGGTTAAAGCCTCTGCCCGCGGCTCAGGTCATGGTCCCAGGGTCCTGGGATCGAGCCCCGCATCGGCCTCTCTGCTCTGCAGGGAGCCTGCTTCCTCCTCTCTCTGCCTGCCTCTCTGCCTACTTGTGATCTCTGTCAAATAAATAAATAAAATCTTAAAAAAAAAAAAAACTTTTAATTAGAAGTTGTATCATTTTTGAAGATAAAAAAGACACTAAAATTAAGTAAATTGTTTAATACTCAAAAGTTGGCTATTCTAAAATGTTCTGCAGTGTACTATTAGAAAAAATGTTAGTCAATAAAAACTTAAGTTTATTCTGTAAGATTTACTGTAAGATTAACTGTAAGATTATGTTCAGAGTGATAGTAACAGTCCTGAGAGATTTCAAAACATCTACTGACAATTAAGATGCAAAATTATTTCAGTACTTGAAATTGGAAAACACCTCAAAATAAAAGAACCTGGAACTTTCTCTAACAAGTTCTGACATTCTAGTTAATCTGAAGAACATACGTGCAGTTTTAGGTTATACATTCACCAAGCATTTATAATATATAAGGAGTAATAAAGTGATGACTATTTTATCACAACGTAAAAGACTGATACTTTCTCCAATATCAATCTCATTTTCAAACATCTGCCTGTGACTTCGCATTCGATCAATTAACAGTGAGTGATTTAATTCTACGATAGTTCCCTCTGTACATATTCCAGTTCCTTTCCAATCACCCTAAAACAAATTAGAAATTCTGAAGCTCCAGAGGTAACTCCCACACTCCCCCAAAGCTCAATCCCATGATCAAATTTTTTAACAGTACTATTTTACCTAACTGCTTAACTTACATGTGCTTAGGTCAAACCTAGCGAGAACAGTCCTCAGGACAAAAGCTTAGGTTTTGGTAGATGTATTTTCTAATCATATCTTACACTAAAAGCTTAGCAAGCAGCACAAGATATCAATGAAATGGCATTGGAAGAGTTCTGTCATACACAAAATTTACCTAGTCCTACATATTTTCCTTGACCATTTATTTAATATATTTACTAAGCATCAGACTAAACACACAACACCTCGTAAGACTATAAATTTCAAGCAGAGAAATAAATGCATCATAGGTACCTGAACATTCAAAATCCCTAGAGTCATTTAGAAGTGCCCATCAAATTAAAATGAAACATTTTTTAATGACTGTACCATACATGGCAGTTTTTTATGTTTATGAAATCCCCTGGAAAAGATTTTCAGTTTGATTAACTTTTTTAGAAGACCTATATGAGGGAACTAAACATTATGCAGCACATTTGATCAAAGTACCTACTCTCTTATATAAATCTCACCAAATTTTCTTATGAGAATTCCATGGGACTATATCACTATGCAAAATCAAGCTGAATATATGATTTATCACATATCATTTTAATTACAATCTCTTCAGAAGGACATATATTCAGAAAGTTGAATAGAAGGCATTCTTTTTGAGATGGTCATAAATCAGAGGTTAGCAAACTATTTCTGCAAAGTGTCCAGATATAAGTATTTTAGGCTTTACAGACCACACATTCTTTGTTGCAGCTACTCAACTCTGCTGATACGGCACAAAAGCAGCCATAGATAATACATAAACAAATGAGCATGACTATGTTCCAATAAAACTTTATCTATGGACACTGAAATTTGAACTCATATAATTTTAGTATTTCACAAAATATTCCTCTTTTTTTTTTTTCTAACCAACCAAAAAAGTTAAAACCATTCTTATTCTTAGCTCACCAGCTGTTTTAAAAAATAGTGGTGGGTCTATCTGGCCTGTGGGCCAGAGTTTGCCAATCCGTGCTATAATTAGAGTTCACTGAATCATTATCTGTTAAATGTATTGCAAGTGAGTACATTCTCTCTCATGACATCACTATAAAATAGGGAGTTACTGGGAGCATTTTAAAGATATAAAAAACAATGAAAATAAAATTAATTCCAAATCTTATTCATTATAATAAAAATACAAGATAGTAGACCTCCTTCACCCGATGATGAGTTATCACTATCTGGAAGCAATCCTAAGGTACATCAATCTTTGATTTCTAGTGTTTTTTATATTACTAATTCAACACTGTAAAGCTGACAGAAAATATCAAATAGTCCATTCTTGAATGGAACATTCTATCTCATAAGAAAAGTCATAAATGCCTCAAAAAAATTCTATTAAAAGACATATTTTTGGGACGCCTGGGTGGCTCAGTTGGTTGGACGACTGCCTTCGGCTCAGGTCATGACCCCGGAGTCCCGGGATCGAGTCCCGCATCGGGCTCCCGGCTCCGCGGGGAGTCTGCTTCTCTCTCTGACCTTCTCCTCGCTCATGCTCTCTCTCACTGTGTCTCTCTCAAATAAATAAATAAAATATTAAAAAAAAAAAAAAAAAAAAAAGACATATTTTTGTTTTGTTTTCCTTTTATAAATCTTTCTTATTGCTTGACACTCTTGCTCTTTTATTTTATATACTGTTTACTGTTGTTTTGCATTGTTTTAAAAATACACATTTTCAAAATCATCAAAAGGCACAAGAGAAATTCTCATCAAGTCTTTCTGAAGGATTAAGCAGGCAATATATTACAAATAATAAACTCACATTTATACTTACAATGAGCCAGATACTGTTATTAAAAGTGCTTTTACACGTGAATTCACTGCATCACTCACATTTATCTCAGAGGCAGACTGCTATTATTCCATTTCACAAAGAGAAAACTGAAGCACAGAGATGTGAGATAACTTGCCAAGAATTACAGAACTGAGTAAATAACAGATCTAAGATTTGAACCCAAGGAAACTGGCTCCAGAGTCCATGCTTACAACTATTAGACTATACTGCCTCCCAAATTAAAATTACCCACTTGGTACCCTATACTGAAATCAGAATGTCTCTCAAATGCATATATCAACGGCAAGCCTTCTCATACTGGGGTGTTTATTTTATATTCCTTCGGGTTCTTCTGTTTGGATCTCACTTGGTAAGTACTGAGAGGCTACTATGTTTACCAGACACTTTAAAATCAAGTACAAGTACTAAATGGAGATGAAGATGAGTAATATGGAAATTGTGAAAAGTACAGTATGAAGAGGTATGAAAGAACTGTATCTGTCACTTGCTATATAAATCACAATGGGCAGCTCTTTAATCCCTAGATCTGATCACCTTCAAAACAGAAGTATTTCTTTCAAGGGTACTATGAAGGTCAATTAAAATCAAACACATGATGCACTTTATCAATGCACAACAGTATTTTAATGAGAAAAAAATGCCACAGCCCACTGTGAAAAAGGTAAGATCTTCAATGCCAAATATTATTTGATCTGTATTAGCCAAATTAAAAAAGAAAAGAAATCTTGGCAAGAACACAGAAAATCCATTTTAGCTTTGAGCTAATACAGTCATTCAAAATAACACAGAACAAATGGCCAAAATCTTGAAAAAAATAATCATAAAGCAGACTATGAAAAACAACTAGGTTTCACTTGTCTCCTTTAGCAATTAGTCAAATTTTCAAGCCAATGAAATTTTCTTTTGGTTTCATTTTATAATTTGGTTATGGGGTGCCTAGGTGGCTCAGCTGGTTAAGCAACTGCCTTCGGGGTCCTGGGATTGAGCCCTGTGTCAGACTCCTTGCTCAGCAGGGAGCCCGCTTTTCCCTCTTCCTCTGCCTGCTACTCCACCTGCTTGTGCCTGCTCTCTGACAAATAAATAAATAAAATTAAAAAAAAAAAATTTGGTTATGGGTGTCTTAAAATCCTGTATGAAAAGACACTATAGCATAATAAGCATAACTACTCAATCAAGTATTTATTAAATAACTGTCAAAGCCATTGAATGAGAGAGAATTTCAGGAAAGATGTAACAATTTTAGAGTACTTACAAAATTGTTAAAGCCTCGTTGAGCCTTAAGTACAGTGAAAGAACATCTTAATAGTGCTTAAATGCTATACAATTTATCAAACATTCCACCTATAAAGGCAAGGTACAACTTACCTGGAAGGAAAGAGGAAGGTAAAAGCAACACTACTTAATTTTACATTAATGTGCTTTTAAGTTTTAACACTGGCAAAGTAATACTGCATGAATTTGCAATAAATGAAATAAATCTCCGATTTTATTAACAACAGGGAAAGCCTACATTCTACTTATCTTTCTCCTATACTTTCAATCAAATCACTTCGCACTGTCTGAACATGTAATCATGAAGGTCCTATTCACCACTACTGAAAAAAGAAACTTTTGCCACCATTCCCACCAGTTAGGGAGAAAGAAAGGAATTAAGACATTTCAAAATTATTCAAGCAAGAACTGACTTAATATATGAATTCATGATTTCACTTCTGCAAGAAACAGTTACATATTAAATTATATCTAATAAAATTAAATAATTTCTTCAATTTTTATTAAATGCCAAAAAATAGTAGGTCATATTACCTCCATGAGGATAATATCTCATAGCACAAAGCATTTTAAGTAAAAAGAGCACTGAATATTATAAAAAGCAAAACCTACCAAGTTAAAGCTATTAACTCTAAACTGGCAGATGTTACCAGATATTTTCAAATGTGTAAGTATTAATTATACTCCCCAGGATCAATCACTTAATCAAAATGTATTTTAAAAGTTCTTTGAGGTACAAAAAGCTAACAAGGTCAAATTTATTAGAATTCACCAAATCCTAAGGTCAGCTGTATTACTTGCTTATAGGGGCTTTGAAACAGAACTAGCGATCTAATACCTGTAGTATCAGCCCACATAACACGAGAAAAGAACAGCTAAGGCTCAACAGGTCTTATCCAGTCACTGTCTTCATTCACTCATTAGTGTCTCTTAGAAAATACCAGAGATTTTATTATTCTATTTTTTTAATTTGGCTTAAAGAATTCTTAAGTATAGACTTTAATGAGTATAGACAAAGACTTCACAACCTCTATGAACAGTGCCATCTCCCAAGTTAATTAAAATGACCCAAAGCATTTAGGTCTCACAGACTGAAAACAGAAAGCATTTTTTTAACTGTCATTATTAAGATATTGAATAAAGGCTTCAAGTAATTTAACTGCATGAGTCTTAAATATCCGCTAGCTCAGCACTGAGATTTCCAGCATTACCATGCCTAAAAGAAACCTTACTGGGTAGACTATTGTCCACAATTGTTCCCATGATGTAGAATAATCTCAAAACACCTACTGGGTAATGACCAGGAAGGGGAAACCTTGGGAAACTGGTCATTTTAACAGTACACTGTGATGTACTAATACTAGGCCAAGGGACTCCACTAATCCATTCCTCATGTTCTCTTGGTCAGTCGGGTATTCAAATCTACATTACAGAGGCTGCTCAATTTAAAGCCATCCTAAGGCATGAGTTATTTATTAAGCCATATGCCAATTATTTTCTATACTGTGATTAAGATTTTCCCATCTCCCTGGGTGCCTGAATGGCTTAGTCAGTTAAGCAGCTGCCTTCAGCTCAGGTCATTTTGCCAGGGTCCCGGGATCAAACCCCACACTGGGCTCCCTGCTCAGCAGAGGACCTGCTTCTCCCTCTTCCTCTGTCTCCTGGCTTGTACTCTCACTCTCTCTCTGTCAAATAAATAAAATCTTAAAAAAAAAAATTTTCCCATCTCCCAAATTATTATATCTAAGTAGACAGTATCCCATGATAAAATGACTGCTACAATGCTAGGTCAATTTATACTAGGTAAATAACCTCCTCTAATAACCACCCGTTAACAGTTCTCTTTAAATGAGTAAAAATTTCTAGGTAAAGGCCACAAAATCATGCTCTTAACACTACATCCCATTCAAAATTTTCATGACGACTTGAATAATATAAAAGAACAGATCTGCTTATGAAAGGTGAATGGGACCAGCATGTAAGTACATAATAATATATACAGCAGATAATAACATAATCAATATTCAAAATTATCATTAGGATAAAGTAATATGCCAAAAACATCTAAATAAAGTTGAAAGAGGTAAATGCATTCAGGTTTAAGAGATGATTTCCACTAGTTCAAGGTGAAGAACTGGTCTGGCAGCGGTTCATTTGAGAAATTAATCTTCAGGTATATACAAGTTCACAGTCAAAAGAATGACAAGGCAGCTATAAAAAGCAATGGAATCTGAGGTTACAGCAGGAAAAAAATGCATCCAAAATGAACGTCCTAAGGATCGGCGTGTAGAAATCATGCAACAAGCTGAAGGAACAAGAGGTGTTTAGCCTTGAGAAAATGAAAGGGAAACATCCTAGCAGTCTGCAAATATTTGAGCTATTATCATGGGTATGAAAGAGGAGACATGTCCCACATCAGTGTTTCTCAAACTACCTATGGTAAAGGAATTAGTTTTTCTCATCACTACAGATGCTTTTATAAACTACAGTAACAATGTAAGAACTATGGAAAACTGTTATAAAGATGTCTTAATGCTTTGTCTGTTCCTATACTTAATTCATTGCAAATAGGTAAACAGTTCATGAACCCCCATTTTAAGCAGCTTTATTTCATTGTACCAGAAATCAAAATCCAGATTTACCAGAAGTTAAATCAAAGGGAACCATTTTATGGGAAGTTAAATTGCCGCTTGAATTCCCAGTAAGCAGGTGTGCCAACACTGGAATGGCACTTTCAAAGAAAGAATACTTTATCTGTCAGATAATCTATAAAATGGACTCCTGCACTGGTAAGGTGATTGGATTAAATCATTGTAGACTCTACCCTCTAAGCTCCCTTGAGGCCAATCAGAAGTAAACACACACACAAAATCCCTAAAGTAGCCAATAAAAAGTAATCAAAGCATACTATAAAATCAGCCATGAGGTATTAGGTAGAACATATGGGGGGAAAAAAAAGGACTAAGAAAATGACAAAACATTTTCAGCTGTAATTAAGATACCTTAAATATGTGTCAGCTGTAATTAAGATACCTTAAATATGTGAGAATTAGAGGGCCACCATTTTCTTTTTAAACTCATTACTGACTACATAAATACACCCTGAAGTTGCCTATTCGAAGTTTAAAACAGACCTCACTATTCAAAAGCACAAAACAAAGATCTTTTTTTTTCTTTTTTTTTTTTTTTAAAGAAACCCTGAGGAACACCATTGCCATCTTAAACTCTCCCATCCTGAGTGACCCTCAACCATCACGGTTTAGTCATACAGTCTGTGGACCTATCTTGACACAGACCTAACTGTACTGCTACAGTCTTCGCTTCTAGTTAAGTCAATCACCTTCTGAATAAACCAGCACGTCCTTCCCAACTGCAGGTTTACAGAAATAAAGTGTACCCTCCCATACTACTTCTTGAAAAACAGCAATTTCAGACTCTTAACCATGCACTTTAAATAGGTGCAAAGTACTCAGCCAAATGTTACTGCTATTGTCTCCTTTCTGTACTCCTCAGCCCTCCTCCAAATCCACCCTCCATAAAAACTGATCTACTGCCCACCATCTACATCAGCTTCTCACTTGCTGACGCCTCCCAGCTTCTAACTTGTTGATACCTTCCAGGTACAGAGGCTACACAGCAGTCAAAGGTGGCTGCTCAATCAGGTATCTTCACTAATTACCACAGGCACATACATTATTCCACATTATTCCCTGAAACTTTAAATGGATGTTCCCAGGAGAAAGACTCCTATAAATGCACTTTACATAGTAGCATTTAAGAAATTTTTTTTCACATCTAACTTGTACTTTTTCTCATTTCTGCTCTAATGACTCATTTTCTAAGAAGTAGTAGTATCAACAGTGACATCAATAAGAAGGATACAAAACAATGAAAGCAAAACTATTATAGAGAGGGCACAACAAAACACACAAAAATAACAGCAGGTTAAGTTAAAGCGACAGAAAAAGAAAATTTATCCCTCAACATCAAGGAGTTTTTTTTAAGTCACAGGAAGAAAATACATCCACAAAGTAAAAATCACCATGTACTTGCCAGGTTTCTTTCAAATTTATAAATAAAATCTATCACAGACTCCCATTGAAACATGAGTACTTAGACTGGGACTTTGAAATTCTCCTGGAAATGTTAAGAAATCACCTGCAATGAGCCCTTTCCACAAGTTCTTTCAGTGGCATGAATGAAGACTTTGGAAATTTTTAAGTATGAGCTCCAAAATAAATTCTCAATTCTGAGAAATATTTGAAAATCACCTGTTTTGTCTCTCAGTATTCTGAAGCTCCCTGTGGTCCCTTTTCAGGTGTTTGGTCAAAGATGTAAAGTATTCTTTTAAAAGATTCTGGAAAGGTTGTTGTTTCTCTGGACTAATTATCTCACTAGGAGGAAAACTCAAACTAAACTTCTCTGCAGCACTCTTCACTTTCCGCGGCACAAGTCCAGCTATATCATCTCCACAATGTCGACAAAAACTAATCACCACAGAAACATGAGTATGGGATTCCCGATCAGCATTAATAATATTTTTTAGCTGTTCATAGATTAAGGAAAGACCTTCCTTATCCGTGAAAATCCCAACTATTGTCAATTCGGCAATGAAACGCAAATCAGTTCTTAACTTGGTAATGTTAGGTGTTTTCTCCTCTTTCCTCGCTTCAAAATGTTTTTTCCAAACCTGAAGAAGTGATGGAGCGAAGTCGGCATAACGCTGGTGAAAGAGAGAGCACAAGTGCACAGCACAGTTCACATCAGATATTTTTAGCTTTGCTTCCACAATAGAAGCTACAGCTTCTGCAATGTATTTGCTTAAATTTAGGCCATTAAAATCGTGGGACAAGGAGTCTCTCTGTTGTTCCGTAATAGTTTTTAGTTTCTTGACAAAAGCAGTATTTTTCTTCAAACTTGAGTCTAGTCGGCTGAAGAAATTTTCCTCTGGTCGGTTGTCTGGAGCATTTTGGTTTTTGCTACGAAGGTCCTTCCTTAACTGATGTCGTTCCCAGGCTTCCTGATGAAGCTGAAGGGATTCCTCTTTCTCTCTACATAAAAAACAAACACGTAAATAAAATACCTTGTATATTTTGAAAAATCACTGACAAATGTCATAAGAGTGAAAGACAATGAAAACATAATCGTATAAGGATCAGCATCCTAAAGAAACGAAACACACAAAAAGCCCTTTTCCTACCTTTTTTCCGATTTTTTTTTTCAACTCACAACCCTGAAATCAAGACCTGAACAAGAGTCACACACTTAACCGACTGAGCCACCCAGGTACCCTGACTTTAAGATTATGTTTTTAAATAATCTCTGCATCCAGATGGGGTTCAAACTCACAATCCTGAGATCAAAAGCTGCGCGCTATACCAGCTGAGCCAGCCAGGCATCCCTTTTCCAACTTCTAAAGACATTTTATTAATGATTTAGGATGGTAAGAACCCAGTATAGGATGATTCTGAATAACTAGAGCAACATCATTCTGTCAACTGGCAAACTAAATGGATAAAATACTTTTGTCAATTCTACCTCAATAAAGCTACAAAAATTAATGGATTAAACACACAAAGCACTAAATGAAAAATACAAAATAATATGCCTGGGAAAGATATAAGACCTAAAACAGATAAAAGCACTGGGAATATAGGGGAAAAGAAAAATGTCCACTAAGAATATTTTAAAGAACAATGTTTATTAAAAAATGCATTAAAAATGTTTTGATATGTTAAGTACCACTTTTCCATATTTTCCAGGCTAAACTAAACCTCTAATAAAGTACCTTTCGCAGTTTGGGTCTTAAATTTCAAGTGTAATTAAGAAAATCTGAAAAGGAACCAGAAGATAATTATAAGATACAACTCCTTTAATTTTAAAAAAGGCTAACAGTTTATCCTGAAAAAAAAAATTTTAAACTGGAACATGTTTAAATCGCAAAAGTAGTAAAATAACTTGAGCAGGAGCAGGAAGGTACAGACAATCTGACTTTGAGGCTACTGCGATACCAAAGTATGTAACTTTAAAATATAAATTTCTAAAAAACAGATTTGTACCTTTCAGAGATAACCATCCCTGAGCTACCCTTCTATGACTTTTCAACTAAAAGCCACAGTAAGTTAACAAGAAGTTGCATCCATCACTGGGAACACAGGACATGTGAGTATCTCTCGGAGTCTCCCAGCTACACACAAAATAAAGGATTAACAGTGAGAGCACACTTTAAGAAAGAATAACTCATCATGTATATGCCTTAAGTAAGTCCATTTTCATCTGCAATAGAAATACTTTAAGATACATAAATGAAATATTTACCACTGAAAAAATAATGCTTTAAAGTACTCTAAGAAAGAAGGGGATAATTGTTGATGCCGGGTAGATAGACGGTTGAAGGGGTTGGGAGGACTGGTTCGTTATTCTACTCTGTTTTTTGCATATCTGGATTTTTCCCAATAAGAAGTTGGGAGTCTGGTGGTTTGTTTTTTTTCGTTTGTGGGGTTTTTGGGGGTTTTTTTGTGTGTGGGTTTTTTTTTGTTTTTTTTTTTTTTTTGCTCTTTCTATACTAGCGTAGAGGGAAGAGCAAAAGTCACAGTGAATATGAATATCCTTCTGAATATTTTATAATTAATTTGAATACATTTTTAGCATAAATTAAAAATAGTTTAATTTTAACATGTAATTAAAATAAAATAAGCAGTGAAATACATTACATTCTTTTTTTCATGAGCCTTAAAATCCAGTGTTAACACTCACATTTACATCAATCTCATTTTGTGCCCACCTCATTCTGTATGGGTCCACAGCTCCTTTTAAGTTTTTTTGTTTTTGTTTTAAGTAAATTATAAGCAAGAGACTCTCAAGAATCATGGCTCTGAATATTCCCAAACTGGCCTCTACTACTGCCTTCCACACATAAGGCTCCAGTACCTCACTAAAAATAGAAGGGCTAAAGAACTTTGGTAGGAGAATAGGTGGTTGAGCTGTTCTAGAGATCCATGAAAATTCCTATTTGCGCACACACACACACACACAGATCCATGAAAATTCCTACTTGTGCGCACGCACACACACACACACACAAAGGGGACAGCCCATGCTACTCAACAGTTGTCACTCATGCTACATCCTAGTAGTCTTCCTGAGAACTACTGCTTTTCACCAGGTCATTATGCTACCTATATAGATTTACAAGGTTAAAAATATATTTTATTTTTTTTTAAAGATTTTATTTCAGGGAGAGAGAGTGAGAGCAAGAGCACACACGTGCATGAGCACAACAAGCATGAACAGGAGGAGAAGCAGAGGGAGAAGCAGACACCCTGCTGAGCAGGGAGCCAGACGTGGGGCTCCATCCCAGGACCCTGGGACCATGACCTGTGCCAAAGGCAGACACTTAACCAACTAAGTTAGGCATCCCTAAAAACAGATTTAGATGAAAATAAAAATGGGAAGCATTATGGCATTCTTTTTAGGGACAAGTTTTTAAAGTCACCTAGGTTCAAAAAACCCAGCAACTCCACTGTTTACTGTAACCTCCTCAAACTTCATTTTATTAATCTTTCAAACGAGGATCATTATGGCTGCCTTTAGGATATGTGCTGATATATTTTGTAGTGCCTGGTACATATTAAGAATTCAGCAAATAAGACCCATTAAGAACTGAAGATTTTCAACATAAGACAGAAACCAGAAAAAAAAGCTTTTAAAAAAGTCAGAAACAATCCAGATTACTCCACACCTCAAAAAATATGTTAAAATTCCTATTATTTAATACAAATAATTAGGGGCACCTGGGTGGCTCAGTGGATTAAGCCTCTGCCTTCAGCTCAGGTCATGATCTCAGGGTTGTGGGACTGAGCCCCGCATGGGGCTCTCTGCTCAGCGGGGAGCCTGCTTTCCCCTCTCCCTCTGCCTGCCTCTCTGCCTGCTTGTGATCTCTGTCTGTCAAATAAATAAATAAAATCTTTAAAAAAAAAAATACAAATTATTAAAGCATCATAAGCATGCCTCTAGTCACTGAAAATAACAGATCAAGTAACCGAAGATACTCTCGTTGAAGTGCACCCAGAAGTCTGATCCAAATAATCACTGCTTTCCTACTATTTCAATCTTCCCATTCCTTCATATCAATAAAATAACTGCTCTTACTTCAACTGGGCAGCTTCTTCTTCTTGCTGACGTTTTGCCTGCTCTTCTTGCTTCTTTTTCTCTTCCTCTTCATGTTTCTTTTTTTCTTCTTCCTCTTTTTTCTTTAATTCTTCCTCTGCCTTCACCTTTTCTTCTTCTTTTTTCTTTCGGTCCTTGTCTTCTTTTTTTCTCTTATCTTCTTCCAGTTTCTTCTTTTTATCTTCAGGGACCTTAATAACCTCCTTCTTGGCAGTAAGCTTGATCTCATCTTTTGGTTTCTCCCTGCTACTCACTGGCCGCCTTTCACTGCAGTCTTTTTCCTTGTTGTTTAGTAAAGTTTCTTTTTCTTCCATACTTGCTGGCTTTTTACGCTCAGCTGGCATTATGTTACCCAGAACAATCTGTAAGAGTAAAAGAATGTCAGTATTCTTTGTGCTATTGTAGATGCAGTGACTTTTAGTAATGTGACAGTTTTCTAAACAGAACATATTAATGAAATTGTTGTGAAAGATTAAATAAATGCATGCAAAATGAACACTATTTCTGTGATAAAATAATTTCTTGGTCACACTCCACATTCCATCATTATTAGTTACACCTCATCTAAGTATTTTTTTACTTTTTAAAAGATTTTATTTATTTCTTTGACCAACAGAGATCACAAGTAGGCAGAGAGAGATGGGGGAAACCAGGCTCCCCACCGAGCAGAGAGCCCAATGTGGGGCTCGATCCCAGGACCCTGAGATCATGACCTGAGCCGAAGGCAGAGGCTCAACCCACTGAGCTGCCCAGGTACCCCATTTTTTTGCTTTTTATTAAGAAAAAATTAAACACAAACAAAAGTATAGAGCACAATATAAGCAACCTCCATATACTCACTGCCCAAATTCAACCATTAGCAACTACAAAACATAACATTCAATTAAATACTTCAGTATGTATCTGAGAATATTTTCAATCCGTTTTAATCCCAACATTTCACATCCATTAGGAGATGCTGGTGACATATTTCACACAACATGGAATAGAAGTTTTTAAGTTGGAACATAAGCTCTTGCCTCCTATAAATGAACTAACAAAATAGACGACAGAAGACAGATTTCACGTTATCATTCTAACCTTATCAAACTTTTGAATACAGAAACCATCAACTATCTCAAATTATACTAGACTTTTAATCTTTTCATTAGCACTAGTCAAAATTAATCTATAAATAAACATAATGATGTTTACAAAATCTGTATATCCTATCTACATCTGCCAATACAGTAGCCACCAGCTCGGGATTTCTCAGGCTTGGCACTACTACCATTTCAGGCAAGCTAATTCTTTGGGAGTTTTGGTGGGGGAAGGGAGGATACTGACACTATTTTGTGCACTATATGTTTGCAGCATCCCTGCCTTCTCTACTAAGGAGGTGCCAGCAGTCATCTACCCACTTCTGACAACCAAAAACTACTCCAGACATTGCCAAATGTTGCCTGGGGACAAAATCACCACCAGCTGAAAAGCAGTGCACTAGCCACACATGGCTACTAACATGAAAATTAATCAAGAGTTTGAATTTGTTCTTCAGTCACTACCCATATTTCAAGCGCTCAATTTCACATGACTAGCAGCTACCACATCAGACAGTGCAGAAACACAACATTTTAATTATCACAGAAAGTTCTACTGGATAACACTGGTCGATAGTACAGGCTCTATACAGTTAAATGGAAATAAACTGGGAGACAAAAAACTGTAATTCTTAGCAAAATTCAGCATTTTTCTTTCCTAAAAAATTTCTCTACTTAGAACTAGTGTTCTAATGTAATTTCTTTTATGGACAGTGCTTCATGTTTTAAGTCCTACATCATCTGAAAATTGTATATGAGAAAATCAAAATACTTTCTATTTAATACAGAATTAAACTATTTGAAGTTCCTAATTTTATTAAGAGCTAAAAATATACACAGTATTCTTAATCATTTTCAAACACAGATTTTAAGTTATAGCAATAAAAACTAGGTTAGCAAACAAAACATTTGCAATAATAAATATTTTATAAACACAATACATTTATTTCAGCAGTCCAATAGGATGTTATCACAGAAAAAAACCCAGGCCAATAGAAGCCCTTTAAGTAATTTTTGGAGGCACAAGCAACACTCTATTTTCTCTTGACCACCTCTTCCCTTCCCTTTTTCTCCTTTACTCTGACTCTCCTGCAGGTCCACGTTCTATGCATTTATTTTCTTTTTAAGATTTTATTTACTTATTTAAGAGAGAGAGAGGGAATGAGTGGGGAGGAGAGGGAGAAGCAGGGAGCTCTTGTGGGGCCTGATCCCAGGACTCTAAGATCATGACCTGAGCTGAAGGCAGACACTTAACTGACTGAGCCACCCAGGCGCCCCTACATTCTACCTTCTGTGCATTTATTTTAACAATGACGCCCAAAGGCTTCAGTTAACCTCAGTGGTGGAACTCAAGAAAAAAAGCTCTTAATCCTGTTGAAGCAATCACTAAAACACCAAACAGCATAATTACTTACTTGCGTGGCAAGGCAGTCTTAACATTTGTATCATCTGGGAAGAGTAGCAGCTTCAAATAACCACCTTTAGTGTGAAAAAACCATGCCCTAAACCAAGCAAACTTTAAAGAAAATACTCATAGCTACCACTCACTGACCACACAGTAAACATCTTACATACATTATCTCATTTAATACTAAAATCTTTATGAGGTGGGTATTATTTTCCCTATTTTATAAATGAGTTAACTGAGACTTGACCAAGTAACTTGACCAAGGCCTCCACAGCTGCTGACAGAGCTGGAATTGGAACCCATACTCTCAGCTAAAGTTATTAAGAACCTTGCGAGTACCAAACTGTGAGGTGGAAGACTTGATCACAGATATTGACAAATCATAGAATTATGCATCTGAATTGAAAAAGTCCCTGATAATGGCTAAGCAGTTTTTACAACACTTTTAACTTTTGTTAGACCCTAGCTAAAACATACAGGAGAAGATAATTCCTAATGTTAACAATACAATCTTACTTAGGGATATTTGTCATGCGCAAAAAAATAATACTCTTTATATACAGAGTTGGTATTTTCTGAAGTGAAGTTTATCAACAAGCGATACTTCAATGATACAAGAACTACAGGAAATAAAAAGAATGGCCTAAAAATTTACAAGTAATGTTTCATTTATGACGATAATTTAGATATTAAGTTCTATAAAAACATTAAATTCACTTGGAATCTAACAAATTCATAAAGGATCATGTATTAGCTTTACAGAGTCTCCTAAACTTTTGTGACTCTCTACAGTATTTATTCATTCAATAAATGTTTAGGGGCGCCTGGGTGGCTCAATGGGTTAAGCCTCTGCCTTCAGCTCAGGTCATGATTTCCGGAGCCTGCTTCCCCACCCCCCCGCCTGCCTTTCTGCCTACTTGTGATTTCTCTGTCAAGTAAATACAAAATCTTTAAAAAAAAAAAATAAATAAATGTTTAAGTGCCTACTATATCAAACTGTAGCAGGCACTCATGAATTGATCCTGCTCTAGAACATAAAAAAACAGATTCTCAGTAAGACCCTTAAATCTTCATACTGATAACGTCTTTGAATTACTTCATCCTTGTATTAAAAGCATATCCATACCCAAAATACACTTTGAACTAAATTTCAGTGAACAAAAAATGTGACAGAAATGTAAAGACCCATGTAAACACCAGCAATGCAACATGTGAAAACAGTATAGGCTTTGAAGTCAGACTTTTAAAGTCTGCATCCCAACTCTGCAACCTGCTAGCTATAGGAACTGGGAAACTTTACTTCTGAGTCTATTCATTGATAAAATGGAGGTACTTCTACCTCTCCTACAGAATTCTTAATCTACTAACATGGAAGGTAGTATCAAGAAGGCATTCAATGTTTATTCTTCCACACAGAACACTGAAAAGTTCATTGGAAGATGAGATTTTTTTTTTTTTTAGAATTAGAACCACCAGACTTTACTCCAATTCTCAATTTTTACATTGACATGGCAGCAGAGGCGTGACCTGCCCGATTACACTAGTTTAATGGCTGGGTCAAGGCTCACTGTCCAGTGCTCTTCTCCACTATATAACCTGACTCAAGATTTTAAAAGCCAAACAAAATATACCAACAACCTAATTTAGATCCGTATGCATTTGTACTGTCAATTAAACTGTGTTTAGTGAAATGCTAATATTTCTTTAAATTATTTTGACAATCCATGCTTTAATAAATACCCAAATATTTTAACTGAACTATTTCAAAATGTTTTTCAAGTAAAAACTTAAATTATAAATATATTTCATCTCAAAATAATCAAGATCAATATTAGTGATCTTTTTTAGTTCTTACAAATTACTCAACTCAATTACAGCCAGTCCTTAAAAGGAAGCCATGTTTTAAAACCACCTTCCTAGCTCCCCAAGTAGTGCCCTGGCCTTTGGGCTGTATATTTTATTTGGTTTTCTAAACATACTCTGAATGTCCAAAAGAAAGTAGAAACTACTTTATTAGCAAAACAGGTACCCAGGGAGTGTATGTACCAGGGGACAGAGTGCAGAGTAAGGGTGTTTCCCTTTTAGAGATAGTCCTCTAGCAAAGTACCATATGGACCATGTATGAAATCACAATCAGACTGCTCTGAAAATAGTCCAGAGAAAGACAATGCTGTTTCACCTTTTAATTCTGTGTTATTCAAAATGTCCTAAGCTCTAACTGCACAAGGGCTTTATCTCCCAGTGTCTGGCTTTATAAAAAGTCCTTAGTATCGGGGCGCCTGGGTGGCTCAGTGGGTTAGGCCGCTGCCTTCGGCTCAGGTCATGATCTCAGGGTCCTGAGATCGAGTCCCGTATCGGGCTCTCTGCTCAGCAAGGAGCCTGCTTCCCTCTCACTCTCTCTGCCTGCCTCTCTGCCTACTTGTGATCTCTCTCTGTCAAATAAAAATAATAATAAAAAAAAATAAAAAATAAAAATAAAAATAAAAAAAAGTCCTTAATATCAAGGACTCGTTCAAAGTTTTTATAAATTTCACCAGAATTCAACACTGGTTTTCTTGATGAGTTGTACAATTTTTATTAACACCTAAAAACTACAATAAACGATAAGGGTGAGTGATCGTTTTACTTTGGTCTGATGCATTACCACATACAAGTCCTAAAAGAGCAGGAGAGCTTATGGCCCGGCTCAGTGTGTACCCCAAACTCGTAAGCTGGCTCTGTCTGGTCAACCTGACAACCAAATACCTTGTGATGATCTCCTCAGTTCAAAAGTACCAATGAGAGTAAATACTAGGAGCTTTGGGATGAAGGCGAAGGCAAAGCAAAGAACCCTCAGCCTATGGGACTAAAAAGAAGTAAACCAAATAACCCATGCCCACCCTTCCCAAACACCAAAACCCCTTCCCCTCCACACGTATCTCCCACAAACCCCTGCTCCTGCTGCACATTCCCATACCACACACGCTTCCCCGCCACAACTCTCCTTCTTACGAGTACCTACGGTCACCTTCGTTGACCATCCTCGCCCCAACCCTAACTTCTCACCCCACACTCCCTCACCACCCGAGACCGAGACTCTCCGGCTGGTCTCCCTACTCCACATCCTCCCACTCAACGCGCCCTCCCCACTTCCTCGCCCTCGCTTCCCTCCCGGCTCCCGAAGAGCTTTCCCCAACCTCCCCTCGCTCTACTCCACACCCCCAAACACCTTCACCCCGCCACAGCAGGCTGCCCGCCTTTAGCCCCGAGGCCCAGCCCGGGCATGTGGGGCAGACACCCCCTCGACTGCCCCTCATGTCTGCCCCGGGCCGGGGGCGCCCGCGTTGATGGGAGTCTCCGGGAGAGGGGTCTGAGGAGGACGACGCCGGAGCTGCGGTCCGTCTACTGCTCGCCGCCCCCGGAGCGCTGGGGTGCGGAGTCGCCTCTTGGGTCCCTCAGGGAGTAGGAGTCCAGGCCGGTGCCCCCCGGCCCCGCTTCCTCCCGATCGTTGGAGCGGAGGGGAAGGAGGTTCCCCGGGACTCACCTCGAGCCTGTTGTCAACATTAGCCCCGGGTTTCCCAGCACCAACTCCAGCGCTCGGGCTCTCCCCTCCCCTCCCCCCACCTATCTCGCAGCCGAGGGCCCGCCTTCCCTCAGCTCCCCCTCCTCCCTCCGCCCGCCGGCCCTCCCGCCCGCCACTCACCAGCGCGGCCGGGCTGCGAGTGGGGGCGGGGCGGAGGGAGGAGGAAAGAAAGAAGCTGTTCGGGCGCTTGCCTGATCGAAAACTGTCCGGGTCTCCCTGCCCCCGGCATATCGATGCCCTTAGTTTAACCCCGAAGTGGCGGATCGCGAGCAAAGGCTCAGACAGGTGCGATACAGATAGAGACTTATTGAAATTGTCCACCGGAGAAGAGGAGCCAGTTTTTCAGACAGGCAATGAACAGGGCAGCCACAACCAGCATATCAAGTGAGGTCCCCAGCGGAGGGGAGGAGTGGTCCAAGGACCGGAGGCAGGAAGTGGATTGGTCGCCAGGAAAGGGAAAGCGCCTGAATTGTAGATGCGCAGGCGCAGGCACATGGCCGGGGGGGGGGGGGGGGGGGGGAGGGGGGGGGGGGGCGGAGCTAACAGGAGGTAAGGAAGGGCGGTGGAACACTAGGAGAATTACGGAGCGCTATTAAGGACAAATTTGGCCACGTGATTCTCAGGGGAGTTTCCTGGAGCGAACGTAAGGAAGAGGTCTAAGAAGGGAAAGTTTGATTGGACTAATTTGAGAGGAGAGGTTGAAGATTTAGGAAGTTGGAAACCGGAGAAGCTAAAAAGAGAATGGCTGGTGGGAAAAGTAAAAGTTGGTTAGGAATGGGTCTAGATTTAAGAGTGCCCTAGAAAGACTACGAAAGTCCCTTGGGGGAATTTCCAGAAGCACTTTTTGGGTGTTCGACATAAAAACAACCCAGAGTGAAGAACAGAGGTTCTTCTCAACCTATCTTAGAAAGTACCCTGTCCTAGCAAGCAAATTTTTAAAAAAAATTAAAATGGAATGATCTGAGTTACTGAATGTAATCACTTGTCTAAAAAATTGGCTGGTCTTGTCGTTTCTTCCAAATGCAAAACCAAGTCAACTTTTTTAAAATGGGTGTTCGTTTATCCACACAACTTAACTGCTCTTAAATTGTGTATCTCCTCTGTATCTGGACTCCGATTTTTATCAAAACAGTGCTTGAATCTGCTAACATGATCTCACTGGGTGTTCATACTGGTTGGTTTTGACTGGTAGGGAGCCAAAGGAACAAGGGTGCAAAACTGGTCTTGATTCTTGCTTGACATGTGGCGCCTCACCTGATACAGATGCCCGCAAAATGAGCTGCTGCCAACCTCAAATACATGAGCTGGATCTAGATTCATTTGCATTCAGCTTTTGCCCATTTGCCTCTATTCACTGGTTCGCTTTACAGTTATTAGTAGCAGGCAAATCGCCTTCACAAATTGAGTGTTGATGTTTACTGTACTTAGATTTTTTTTTCCAAAACATTGCTAATAGGTCAATCATTTAAAGGGTAGTGAAAGAGAAAGATATGCTGCTATTCTATACCACTGATTAATGAGTAGGAGGGAGGCACCTGGGTGGCTCAGTCAGTTAAGCATTTCGTTTTTTTTTTTTTTTTTAATTTCGTTCTTTTTTTTTTAATGATTTTTTTCTTTCTTTCTTTCTTTTTTTTTTTTTTTTAAGATTTTATCCATTTATTTGACAGACAGAGACCACAAGCAGGCAGAGAGGAAGAATGGAAGCAGGCTCCCCGCTGAGCGGAGAGTCCGATTCGGGGCTCGCTACCAGGACCCTGGGATCATGACCTAAGGCAGAGGCTTTAACCCACTGAGCCACCCAGGCGCCCCTAGCATTTCATCTTGATATCAACTCGGGTCTGGATTTCACTATTGTGAATTCAAGTCCTGCATTAGGCTCCATGCTAGGCGTGGAGCCTACTTCAAAAAAAAACAACAAAACAGGGGCACCTGGGTGGCTCAGTGGGTTAAAGCCTCTGCCTTAGGCTCAGGTCATGGTCCCAGGGTCCTGGGATCAAGCCCCATATCAGGCTCTCTTCTCAGCAGGAAGCCTGCTTCCCCTCTCTCTCTCACTCTCTCTGCCTGTTTGTGATCTCTGTCTGTAAAAACAACAACAACAACAACAAAACAGAAGAGATCTGTCCCAAACCACCATACTGGAAATGGCTACTGCTGTTCTTTTGGAAAAGTTTTTCTCATTTTCTCTGCCTACCTTAAGAAAATTTACCTCTATGCTATTAATGAATAAATATGCCTATCCAAGTCGGTCTTTACCTTTCTTGAGGTATTAAAAGGAAATCATGTGAATACAGGGATCAAAAGGAGAGCATTTTTATTGACCTTCTGCTTATTTTAAATTTGTTATTTAATTAATAATCATAATAATCCTATAGGTATTACAATCCCCATTTTATAGAAACTGAGTCACAGAAAGATTAATTCAATATCACAAAACAAGTGAACATACTATTACACACAAGTCCAACTCCAAAAACCCAAGCTTTTTCTGATGTATCCCACTGCCTTAATGCCTAGCCTTTTTCATAGACTGAAAACGCTCCCCATTGTCTTCCTTCCAAAGAAAAATGTCAAAAGCCACCAATGCTTTCTGGTGTGAGGATACCATTTGCAATGTCTAACTGGAAGAAATACAATTCTCTGAAGAAGTCATCATTTTTGCATTCTGATCATTCAAACTTCACTATTTTCTGTAACTGCATTATAATTAGTTTTTAAGTGTCTATCTAGATATTTCATTATTTGAGGAAATTCTAAAAAAAATGCCTTTTCCTCTTTGCCTGCTTCAGTTGACAGAACTACACCGAATGAAAAAACGGATATACATATAATTTACATGATACTATTTTCTATTTAAAACCCAGTTACAATGCTGCTTCGCATTAGAAAGCAAAGGCAAGAGAAAGCAATTACAATTTCAGGGCAGGATAAATCCTAAATTTAAAAAAAAAAAAAAACAGGGCTCATGTGATATGAACTGCCTGGTGCCCTGCTGAATGTGTGCTATATCTTAAATAAATCTACCTCCATCTTTTAGAAGCTGATGTCTAGTTTGACTAATTTAAGCTAGATTTGTATCTTTTATGTTTGTATCTTTTTGTATTTTTAATGAGAGATATAGAGGAAGTATACTCCTGGGCATAATCCAGTAGGGGGGTAAATATTAATGATGCAGGGAGAAAGAAAAAAGGTAACAATGAGCAAAATCCTTGTGGTAGTGAGAGGAAATAGAATCTGAGGTACAAGCAGAAAGAGTGCCTCTGAGGGGCGCCTGGATGGCTCAGTCGGTTAAGCATCCAACTCTTGGTTTCGGCTCAGGTCCTAATCTCAGGATTGTGAGCTGAGGCCCATGTGTTGGGCTCTATGGGGAGCTTGGAGTCTGCTTGAGATTCTCTTCCTCTCCTGCTGTCCCTACCCCCCCCCACCGCCTGCCTCCACTCTCCCTCTAAGATTTTATTAAAGATAATAAAATATTTTTTTAAAAATTTAAAGATAATAAAGATTTAAAGATAAATCTTTTTTTAAAAGATTTAATTATTTGAGAAAGAGAGAAAGAGAGAGCACAAGCAGGGGGAGAGGCAGAGGGAGAGGGAGAAGAAGACTCCCCACTGAGCAGGGAGCCCAAAGCAGGGCTTGATCCTAGGACCCTAGGATCACTACCTGAGCTGAAGGCTGACGCTTAACTGACTGAGCCATCCAGGCACCCTAAATATATAAGTCTTAAGGGAAAAAAAGAAGAAGGAGAAGGAGAAGAAAGTGCTTTTGATAGAAGCAATGGCATTTCCACAAGACATTAAGAGAGAAAACAAAGATGAATGCATGGACAGATAGGCTTACAGATTTGGAAGGGGAATTGTAAAGACTTCCTCCTAGATACATGAAATTGGAAGCAAGGTCATCAGTAAGAGTGGGGTAAGGGAGAGATTGGAGGAAGTTGAAAAGAGGGGGGGAAATAGAAAAGAGACAGCTTGAAGAGCATGAAAGCAATGGAGATACATATTAAGGATTGCTGCTGACACTACTTGGTGTTTCTGATCATGAATTTTAAAACCATGCAGCCTACATATGCCAATTTCTCCAGAAGAGATGAACAGTTAGTTTTAGTCAAGGCTGTGGCTTTTTCCCCCGCATGAGAGTGATGACAAAGAAAGTGAAAAGTAGGGGGATTGTGTGTGTGCAAGAAGATGATAGTCATGAAAGATCATGGAATCTCAGCTGGGTTTGGAGGTAAGTTAAGGGGAATGAGGTATATGTGTGAGTGTGGTTGGAGTTAATGGATTAACAGGAGTAGAGATTGCCAAGAAAATGGTGATGAAAGAGCTGTTTAATAACAAAAATTTAACTGAGTCAATTTGAAGATCTAATTGGCCTTGTTAAATGATTCATGAATTGGGCAGCATCCCATCTAGCAAACAGAAAAAAGCTCCATCAAGCTGTAGAAAAAGGACAGTGTTTAAAGCAAAGAGGGGAATAAAGGAAATTATTAGCAAAGAATTCATTGTTTTAGACAAGTTAACCCTCCTGAGGGGAAGAAGTGGTCTACCAGTATATATTCTACTACTGACCAGGAAATTCCATGTTGACTGGTTAAAGGTTATGTTCCTGTGGGGATTGAAACTGCAATTAGGTTTAGTATTAAGTCTTGGTTTGCTGAAGGGAGGCCTTTAACCTAAACGACTCCATTTGGGACCTGTGCTTTTCTTCTTAACAAAGCCAAGAACCTTAGTGAATTAAAGGGGACAAATGAGGACATCAGAATGTTGTTCTGGAGAGCTGCAGTAACTGGGACTATAGACGGAATGAACAAATCCAGAGGAGCTGAGGCTTTTGAAAGAGGATGAAAGAGAACTGGTCCATGGAAAGCAAGATGCATGCATCTCTGAAGTCAGACTACGTGAATTCAAATTCTAGTTCCAAAATATACCCGCTATTTGAGCGTGGGCTAATTCTTTAACCAGTTTAGGTCACAGCTCTTAAATCTTAAAAAATCTGGATAATAGGGGCATCTGGGTGACTCAGTTGGTTAAGCAGTCGACTATTTCAGCTCAGGTTGTGATCTCAGGGTGATGAGATTGAGCCCCATGTTGACTCAATGCCAGGCCTGGAGTCAGCTTAGGATTCTCTCTCTCCCTCTCCCTCTGCCCCAACTCCTGCTCGCATGCCACCCATCCCTTAAATATATAAATACATACATACATACATAAAGTATTTTAAACATTTGATAATAACAGTACTTTTTCACAGGGCTTTGTGAACAGTAAATGAAGTGATTCAAAAAAAGAACTTAGCACAGTGCTCACAGTGTATGCTCTGTGTTAGCTGGTACTAAGCCATTTCGGAAATAGGAAATACAGTCATCTAAATGGCTTTGCAGTCCAAGTAAATAGTGCTTCAGTAGTCCTTAACTCTGGTATGATACCAGTGTGCCTGAAACCTTTACTCCAAGCACCGGAAATCTGTGCTAAGAACACAATTTGAAAATGAAAATTAAAAAGGGGGAAAAAAATCAAATCACCACAATGTATACTTTAAATATTTTACAATTTTGTTTTTCAATTATACCCCAATAAAGCTGGCAGGGGGAAGGGGGAAAAGGATGGGATTTCTCAGCTATTGTAACCAATAACGGTAGAGGTTTATAAATCACATTTCCAATTCTGGTTTCATGTCAGTTGGTCCAGGAGAATAACCAATCTCAATATTGGAAGGGGGAGTGTGAGAAATGTAACCCTATGTCTTATTGTCTTAATTTAATTCCCAACCCATATTTCTAAATCTTTGCTGTGGAACAACTGTGATGAAATACTCCGCATACACCTCAAACCTAAAATGTCCAAAATTGAACTTCATGTTGGTCTCCAACTCCACCTACTTCTTTTATTTTTCTTCTTTCAGTTAATGGTGCTAAAGGGGATCAGGATATGTCACCCCAAAATATGGCACTTTGGCACAATGATTATTTTGGGCTGAAGGCAACTGAGAATCAGCAGATGCAGGAAGAATTCTCTAAATCTCTCCTTATCTGCCTAAAAGCAGTGCCTGAATCTCCCTTTGTGAAGGTGTCTGTCCCCCCACCCCAATGTCAGGAAGAAGAAATCTCTGGTGAGAGACAGTCAACACCCAGGAAGGTTTGCATACACAGATCAGACTTAATCTTCCTTCACTTCCCCATGTATTTCCAAGTCACTCCCATATTTAGTTGTCATTAAAGACCACAGCCCCTTCTCCTTTGTTAAAGTGATGTGTAAGCACTGAGTTTAACTGCTTCTTTGTGTTTCACTTCTTTTTGGTGAAGTCTTATGCATGTAAATAATAAAAACAGTGTGCCTTCTCTCCTGTTGATCTGCCCTTTGTTAGTGTAATTCACGCACTTCCAAATGAAGAACATAAGAGCGGAGAGGAAAGGTATTTCCTCTCCAGTACTTAGGTAGTCCTCACTCCTCATCCCTTGTCCAAATGCAACTGATACATCTCAGAAAGATCTTGCCCTGATCCTCATCCATATCCCCACCCCCACAGCATTTGTTCATAGCCACATAACTCAAACCCACACTGCTGACAACCATCTCCTCGTTCTCCTTCCTAATTGCTTCTAATCTTGCCCTCAACGGACCTTGGAGAGTATTAGGTCATTTAACCCCCTTCAATGGCAATTGTCCCCAAACCTCCTTGATCATACAATCATATGGGGAAGGGTGGAAGTCATCCTCATAATCCGTGTATATTTACTTAGATACAAATTGTGTACTACACAAATATATACATAATAGTACCTTCCCCCAAATAGAAAAGGTAAGAATTAAAAAAACAAACAACAACAACAACGAAAACTGAAAAAATGAAAGTTCCAGTATTTGTGTCTAAGGAAATAATTTTACATACCTCTTTATGCCAACCCACTTTGGAAGTCACTGACTTACATAGTAACCTTCTGAGTCTTTAGCAGGAGCCCTTAATAATGCATAGCTCTTATTTATATGTCTAGTCTCATTTCATGCTACTTCCGCCACAGGTCTAAGTTCTAGTTACAACAGTAACCTGCGTAGACTGGACTTCCTCTTTCCTTAGTGCACAGACTACACTTCTGTCTAGAATGCCCTTTCTCCCATGAATGTTTCCTAACTAGGAGCTCAAGGATTATTTCCCTAAGGAACCTATTCTTTATCACCACCACCCCACACCTATCAGATTAGGTCCCTGCCCCTCTCTGGCTTCCCATAGCAGTCTCTGAACATCTCTATTATAACATTCATTATGTTATATTGAAATGATTTGTTTATATTTGTTTTCTCATTAAAACTGTGAGCTCCTTGAAGATATGATTTATAGATTATTAATCTTTGTGTCCTGGAGCTGTAGAAGACACTTAATAATATTTTGATAGAAGGAATTATTAAGTGAATGAATATGAGGGGATTAGAATATTCTACTCCAAAATATGCCACGTTGGCATATGGATTATTTTGAGCTGAAGGCAGTTATTAAGGCAGAATTAACAGATGCACAAAGAACCCTTCTCAGACTTTCCATTATCTGATTGAAAGTATAAACTTCTATGAAATGAGGACTTTCATTGATCCTCTCTCTGAGAGATTTGTGACTATGAAGAAGATGGAAAGTTGACACCAAGATGAGTCTGGACAAACAAACCTTACTAAAACAAGTCTTATATCCCGTTTGTTTCCACGTATATTTACCTTTCCACAACTTACTGCCCCTAGAAGTCCAAACTCCCCTTGTCCAGTCACTTTTCCACAATTTATCACCCTTTTTAAATGGAATGTAAGCTCCTGAATCTACTTCTTTAGGTTTTCATTTCTTTTCTGTGTAGCCTCCTTGCATGTAAAATTAAAACATCCATTGAGGGGCACCTGGGTGGCACAGTGGGTTAAGCATTTGCCTTCAGCTCAGGTCATGATCCCAGGGTCCTGGGGTCGAGCCCTGCATGGGGCTCTCTGCTCATGGGGAGCCAGCTTCCTCCTCTCTCCCTGCCTGCCTCTCTTGTGATCTCTGTCTATCAAATAAATAAAATCTTTGAAAAAATAAAAAACATCCATTGAAGTCGTATGCCATTTCCCCCTTTAATCTGTCTTCTGTCAGTTTAATTCACATTGCTCAGATACAACACCTAAAAGAGTAGAGGAAAAACTTTCCTCTTCTACAAATGCTCTCGTGGAAGAGGGAGAAAAATCTGTATACTGAGGTAGGAATGTAGGATTAAACTAGAGTAAAAAGAACACATTATTTTAGATCAATCATAGACTGCAGTTTCATTTTTATTTACCAAGCAATGTACCAATGCTTAGCAGCCCAAATATAGGCCCCTATACTCCTCTTCATCATTTGCATTACAACTAATTCAAGTTTTTAATACTGAGTGATTCAGTGAATAAATGGAGAGAAATAAACAAATGCCTCTTTCTTAGTGTGCCTTACACATTAATCCACCCAATGATCCTATCTGGTTATTTTCCTTGTTTTTAGAGATGGAAAAACTAGGGTGTAGTGTAGTTAGATAATGTACACAGGATGACATAGCTGCTAAATAGAATCTCCATTCTTGTCTGGACTTTCTGATTCCAATGCTCATGCTCTTATGCAGGATTTCTTTCCATTCCTAGAATGGAAATTCCTAGAATTCCATTTTTATTGGGTTTCCCCACTTTATATACCTGAGTTCCACACATGTAATAATATCGATATCCGTTTTTACACAGTTACACAGAATATAGAGTAAGAACAGGCATGATTTTATAATCTAGTTCTAACAAGGCCAACCAGTACATATAATAAAACAAGAATGTCTGCCTGGGTCAGACCAGTGTATGGCTAAATCTATATCCACGATAACACAAAGGTAAGAGGAAGGGCTGGAAATCAATCACCGGGTGTCTGGGCTTGGAGCCTGGCTACTGTACGTGTAACACAATGAAACTAGGGCAAGTCACTTGTAACCTGTGACTCAGATGCTTTATTTTAAAAATCAGTAGATTAGGTTTTATGATCCCTAACTTCATTATTTTAATTTAATTTTGGCAACACCTCTTGTCATTCCTTCCAAGTGTTTAAGAATCCAAATGAGAAGTGGTTGCCTTCATAACCCAGATGATATTGTCACAGTGAGAAATAGAACTGGGGGGAAAAGTTATTGCCCAAAGAGTCTGACATCACTTCACTTCTTGTGTCAGTTGCTAAGGGTAAAAGAATGGGTGTAGTTTCCAGCTTATTTTTCTTTGGGAAGATTCTATACTGTAGACATATTGTGTATACATTATACTTTCCTAAGTTTTCCCCATAAAAGCTGTATAAATAGCCATTCCATTGTGTTTTGCCCTCTTTCTTACATCTTCATGAAAGACTCATCTAAACACTTTGGATTAAATTTTCATATGCAATATTCAATATCAGTTTAATAATAACAATAATAAGCAAGGGGTGCCTGGGTATCTCAGTCGGTTAGGGGTTCAAATCTTGATTTTTGGCTCAGGTCATGACCTCAGGGTTGTGGGATCGGCTCTGCATTGGGCTCCACACTGGGTGTGGAACCTGTTTAGGATTCTCTCTTTCTCTCCCTCTGCCCCTTCCTCTACATTGCACACATGCACTCTCTCTCTCAAAATAATGATCATGATGATAAACTAATAATAACAGCTATCATCTTTTTGTACTTACTATTTTGCAAGTTCTCTACAACTATTCTCTTTTAAATTTTTAAACAGTGCAATCATAATACAGCTGACCTTACTTACTATGTGTCAGGCATTGTTCTAAACATTTTACATGCTCTAATTATTTAATCCTCACAATAATCCAATGTGATAAGTACTATTAAGCTCATTTCACTAATGGGAAAAATGAGGGATAGAGAAATTAGGGAACCTGCCCACGCTCCCAGCTGGTCAATGATAGAGCCAAGATTAGGAGTCAGGCAGTTTAGATGAAGTTATTTAGCCATGAGCCTAGACTAGCTTTCTCTAAGATAGGCATAATTATCTCTATTTCCAGGTGGAAAGTGAGATGTGTTCCACCACGAGATGTGACCAATATTAGCTATGCAATCATACAGTTAATAACGGGCAAAGCTAGAATTTGAGCCTACATGTGTCCCTTCAAAAGCCCTGTTTCCTCACAATTCTCTGGCTATATCTTGTTTTCTTTGTGGCAACTCTTCCTTCTCATCCCAACTTTAAACTTTTGAGTTTTTCAGAATTCTAAACCTAAGCTTTCTCATCATATCCAGGTTCTCAATAACATCTGTACATTGAAAAATGTCAAGAGTGTTTTTTTCAGTCCCTGCTTTTCTTCTGAATTCTGATAGGTTCATCCATCTGTCTAGTTGACAGAGCTACTTAGTATCCCAGGTAAAACTCAAATGTCCCAAGTGAACTTTGCCAAGTTTGTTCCCCTTCCACTCTTCCTTATCTCAGTCAATGGCATCAATATCAACTCAGTTGCTCTAGAAGCAAAGCAAAGAAGGGGGCAGTGGATGGGTCGCTTATCTTGTAGACATTTTCTGAAGGAGCCACGTTCACAAATACTTTTTAAAGACAATATATTGATATGACAGTTGTTACAACTCTGATGGAATGATGTAAAAGGAAGGAAAGTGAAAGTAACACCATGACACAAGTAGAGAATATGATTTTTTAAAAGGGTACTTTAAAAATATACTTCACTAAGCAGTAGGAGAGTATAAGAAGCTTGTTAGAACTTGACGTTGCCCTTGAGTTATCCATCCTTGACACTTCTTTTTGCCCAACTCCTGTTTCATTTTCAAGGTTTCAGTTTATATAATCTTCCAGACTAGATGATATTCCCCTCAGTTATTTAGTTTCATAGCACTTATACCCATCCTTCATGGTTCTTTTATACTTATAATTAATTATTTGTGTGATTACTGTACTTCTATCTGAGATTGTAAGCTCCGGAATGTAGGAACCATGTTTGACTTCTTCACTTTTATATTCCAAAGCACCTAGCATGAAACACCTAGCACAATGCATATAGTAGGCACTTGAAAGTATTAATTCAGTAAGTAAGTGCCTATTACTTCCCATTGGATGAATATACGCCAGATTGATTTCCAATAAAGTAAAACAATGTCATTCTTCTACTGTGTTAGGTAGAAGATGGGAGTCATTGAGTTATAGAATGTTAGAATTGGAAGTATTCTCACAAAGCACTCAAGATATACAAGCAAACAGTTAAAAAAAAATCATTATCCCCACTCAAACATTTTATTTTGGGAGATAAGATAAGCAGAGAAAAAAAATGTTCAACTGAAGATACTGCCTCTATGGGTTACAGGAATTTAGGAGAGGAATTGGCACATCAGTTAGCGGTTTTGCAGAACATCAGGTGGGAGAGCTGGGCAGGAAGTCTCAATGGTGACAGATAGACTTTCTGTAAGAGTGTAGAGATGAAAGTCAGAAGTTGGAAAAGGGGGTGTTTGGGTGGCTCAGTTAGTTAAGTGTCTGACTCTTGGTTTTGGCTTAGGTTGTGAGATCAAACCCCGTGTCTGGCACCATGCTCAGTGCGGAGTCTGCTTGAGAATCTCTCTCCCTCTCCTTCTGCCACTACCCTCATTCATGTGTGCTATTTCTCTCATATAAATAAATAAATCTTTAAAAACAAAACAAAACAAAAGAAGTTGGAAAAGGAAAATGACTGAAAAAGGATTCAGAATAGAAACAGAAAAGATAGAAGACTAACAAGGCAGAGTGCTGTAGCCAGTGAAAGAGTTACATGAGAGAATGCGTGGGTGACAGGCCAAAAAGATGAGTACAGTGCACCCTTCAGTCATACATTTCTAGAAATGGTCATGTGGTCACAGGCTGTGGTAGATGGCCTCTACCACATCCTTGAGTGCCCATTTCCTGCTCTTCACACCTTCATGTAATCAATCCCCTTCCCTTGAGCATAGGCTGGGTTTAGCGACTAATTTCTAGTGAGTATAATACAGAAGTGATGGTGTGTTGGTATTAATGCTAGTTTACAAAATCTTGGAACTTTGTCTCTCTTCCTCTCTCCCTGAGCGCAGCCGACTGCCATGTTTTGACCTACTCTTTGGAAAGGTCCACACAGCAAAGAACTGAGGGAGGCTTCTGGCCAACAGCCAATGAAGAATTCAATCCTGCCAACAACCACATTGGTGAAATGTAAGTTGATTCTCCCCCAGGTGAGCCTTCAGATGAAATCACAATCTCAACCTGCAGTCCGAATGCAACTTTGTGAGAGGTGTTGAGCCCCAGGTACCGAGCTAAGCTTTGTCTGGATTACTGACCTACAAAAACTGTGAGATAATATGCTTCTTGTTTCAAGTTACTACGTTATGGGGTAATTAGTTGTATAGCAACAGACAACAATACGATGATAATAAGAATTATTGTTATTTTTTTTAAAGATTTTATTTTTAAGGGATCTCTACACCCAACATGGGGCTCGAACTCAGAACCCCAAGACCAAGAGTCACATGCTCCACCAACTGAGCCAGGCAGGTGCGATAATTACTGAAATTATTTTTAATGCTATATGTTATATACATATACTTTATAAATATATTTTTAAGTTATATATATTTCACGATGTAGGGGGGAAACTTATGAGAACAAAGAAAAGATCTTTGCTATTAGCCAGAGGGAAAAAAAGACATTAAGAAGTAGTCATTTTTTAAGGAATTTCTATTAATCAGGGAAGAAATGAGATTAAGTAACAGCAATAGAGAAAAAAGAGTTATTTTTTAGTCTAAAGGATTCATTAGAGTAAATTTTACCTTTCTTTTTTAACTTCACTTTTTGCTCCTCAATTTCCAGGGTCAGAATAGTTGGTTATGTGTACCTTACTCTTAACATCTCAAATAAAAGTGGGCAGAGTAAAGAAAGAAAATGAAATTTGTTACTTTTGGCAATAGATACATTTTGGGGTATATATAAAAAGGAACAATGTGTTTATGTGCCCTATTATGATAATTTGAGAATTCCTTTCAACAGAAAGTTGCTGCTGCAAGAAATTAGTCTACTTTCAAAAGTATAAATTCTAGCATGCACAGTGCTTCAAATAATAGGGCAAAGAACTCAAGAAAAGACCTTTCTTCAAAAATAAAATAGGCCTGGGGTGACTTAGTCGGTTAAGCATCTGACTCTTGATTTTAGCTCAGCTTATGGTCTCAGAGTGTGAGATCAAGCCCCTCATTGCCTCTGGGCTAGGTGTGGAGCCCACTTGCCCCTCCCCCACACTTGCTCTCTTTCTCTCAAAAATAACATAACATAAAATAAAATTAAATTAAATTAAATTGTTCTGTTTCTAGCCTGGTGAATTGAACATTCCCATATTTGAACATTCTATTAATGAGACAGAATTAGCCATACAAAGAAAGAAAAACTTTATCACTCTACCCTTCTAGACTCTCTGCCTGGGGTCCTGCAAATTAGATGGACAAAAGACAGATTAACAAGAGAAAACCAGAGTTTATCAACACATGCACTACCTGTATGCACACAGGGGAGAAATTCAGTGATGAATAACACAAAGGCAGTGGTTAGAACTTGGGCTTATATAGTATCTTAACAAAAGAACAATGAATATACAGAAAAGATGAGTGAAAGGAAACAGGGTTTAGGTTTTTAGGGGTGGCAGATTGTGAGAAGGTAGATATACAGAGGCACCAATGGAAGATAAGGTTTGTTTTAATGAGTTTGTTATGTAGATTCCTCTGGTGCCTTCTCTGGGCTGATTAGAGTCTATAGTTGTCTGCTTAAGAATCATCCTGCCTGATGATATGATACTGTATGTGGAAAACCCAAAAGACTCCACTCCAAGTCTGCTAGAACTTGTGCAGGAATTCAGTAAAGTGTCAGGATATAAAATCAATGCACAGAAATCAGTTGCATTTCTTTACACCAACAACAAGACAGAAGAAAGAGAAATTAAGGAGTCCATCCCATTTACAATTGTACCCAAAACCATAAGATACCTAGGAATAAACCTAATCAAAGAGGCAAAGAATCTATACTTAGAAAACTATAAAGTACTCAAGAAAGAAATTGAGGAAGACACAAAGAAATGGAAAAATGTTCCATGCTCATGGATTGGAAGAACAAATATTGTGAAAATGTCTATGCTACCTAAAGCAGTCTACACATTTAATGCAATCCCTATCAAAATCCCATCCATTTTTTTTTTCAAAGAAACAGAACAAATAATCCTAAAATTTTTATAGAACCAGAAAAGATCTTGAATAGCCAAAGGAATATTGAAAAAGTAAGTCAAAGTTGGTGGCATCACAATTCCAGACTTCAAGCTCTATTACAAAGCTGTCATCATCAGGACAGTAAGGTACTGGCACAAAAACAGACACATAGATCAATGGAACAGAATAGAGATCCCAGAAATAAACCCTCAACTCTATGGTCAACTAATCTTTGACAAAGCAGGAAAGAATGTCCAATGGAAAAAAGACAGCCTCTTCAACAAATGGTGTTGGGAAAATTGGACAGCCACATTTAGAAAAATGAAATTGGACCATTTTCTTACACCACACACAAAAATAGGATCAATATGGATGAAGGACCTCAATGTGAGAAAGGAATCCATCAAAATCCTTGAGGGGAACACAGGAAGCAACCTCTTCGACCTCAGCCGCAGCAACCTCTTCCTAGGAACATCGCTAAAGGCAAGGGAAGCAAGGGCAAAAATGAACTATTAGGACTTCATCAAGATCAAAAGCTTTTGCACAGCAAAGGAAACAGTTAACAAAACCAAAAGACAACTGACAGAATGGGAGAAGATATTTGCAAACGACATATTAGATAAAAGGCTAGTATCCAAAATCTATAAAGAACTTAGCAAACTCAACACCCAAAGAACAAATAATCCAATCAAGAAATGGGCAGAGGACATGAACAGACATTTCTGCAAAGAAGACATCCAGATGGCCAACAGACTCATGAAAAAGTGCTCCACATCACTCGGCATCAGGGAAATACAAATCAAACCCACAATGAGATGCCACCTCACACCAGTTAGAATGGCTAAAATTAACAAGTCAGGAAAGGACGGATGCTGGTGAGGATGCAGAGAAAGGGGAACCCTCCTACACTGTTGGTGGGAATGCAAGCTGGTGCAACCACTCTGGAAAACAGCATGGAGATTCCTCAAAAGTTGAAAATAGAGCTACCTTATGACCCAGCAATTGCACTACTGGGTATTCACCCTAAAGATACAAACGTAGTGATCCGAAGGGGCATGTGCACCCGAATGTTTATAGCAACAATGTCCACAATAGCCAAACTATGGAAAGAACCTAGATGTCCATCAACAGATGAATGGATAAAGAAGAAGTGGTATATATATACACTGGAATACTATGCAGCCATCAAAAGAAATGAAATCTTGCCATTTGCAACGACGTGGTTGGAACTAGAGGGTATTATGCTTAGTGAAATAAGTCAATTGGAGAAAGACAACTATCATATGATCTCCCTGACATGAGGAAGTGGAGATGCACATGGGGGGTCTGGGGGGGTAGGAAAAGAATAAATGAAACAAGATGGGATCGGGAGGGAGACAAACCATAAGAGACTCTTAATGTCACAAAACAAACTGAGGGTGGCAGGAGGGAGGAGGGTAAGGAGAGGGTGGCTGGGTTAAGGACATTGGGGAGGGTATGTGATATGTTGAGTGCTGTGAAGTGCATAAACCTGGCAATTCACAGACTTGTACCCCTGGGGCTAATAATACATTATATGTTTATAAAAAAATAAAAAATTTAAAAAAAAAAGAATCATCTTGCCCTTCTTATATTTGTTTCTTTTCAATTGCTTTCAGCTCAAAATGATCCTTGTGCCAGAGTGGCACATTTTGGGGTGGCATACTCTGAACTCCTTCAGTTGATACCTAGAATATTCCCATTCTCATACTGAGTCATTGCTAATTGTCTTGAACCCTGACACACAGACTTACTTATCAGGCCTCATGCAGGCTCAAGACCATCACATCCCAGGAATCATGTTGAGGGTCACTTATCGTGATTAAGACCTTGTAATAATAATAACAATATAATAATAATAATTATTATTATTATCATTATTATTTCTAATAAGTATTGAGTATTTACATTATGCCAGTCATTATTCTAAAGTGTTTGATAGGTAGTTACACCAACCCGATTAGGTAAGTACTATTACAAGTCCCATTTTACAGATAGGGAATGTAAATAAGAGCATGTAAATAACTTGGCCACGATCCCACAACTAGAAAGTGGTAGCACTATAATTTCAACACCAGGGGCGCCCGGGTGGCTCAGTGGGTTAAGCCTCTGCCTTTGGCTCAGGTCATGTTCTCAGGGTCCTGGGATTGAGCCCCACATTGGATCAGGCTCTCTGCTCAGCAGGGAGCCTGCTTCACCCCCTCCCCCACTGCTTGCCTCTCTGCCTACTTGTGATCTCTCTCTCTCTGTCAAATAAATAAATATATAAAAGAATTTCAACACAAGCAGTCAGCCTCTAAAATCCATACAATCACTGAGAAAATATTTCTGGGATACCTCTTTTGTGCCAGGCACTCTTCTAAGCACTTAAGATATATCTGTGAGGAAAACCTATAAAGATCTTTGTTCTTATGGAGCTTACATATTAGTTAAAGGAGATAGAGAAAAAATGATAAGCAGATTTTACGGTACATTAGAAAATGATATATGTAATAATATAAAAAAAGAAAAGTAGAGTAAGGGGGAGCAGAAGTAAGAGGGGTGATGAGGTTAGTTGCAATTTTAAGAAGGACATCAGGGAAGATCTTTCTAATTTTCAGTTATAATTTAAAAAATATTTTATAAATGTTTACAATTTAAAATATATTATTTTATTTTTTCCCAATGTAGGTAATACTTATATACAATTTTTTTTTATTTTAAAGGTTTTAGTTTATTTTACTTTGTTTTTAAAGATTTTATTTATTTATTTGGCAGAGAGAGATTCAGCACAAGCAGGGGGTGTGGCAGGCAGAGGGAGAGGGAGAAGCAGGCTCCTTGCAGAGCAGGGGAAGCTTGATATGGGACTTAATCCCAGGACTCTGGGATCATGATCTGAGCTGAAGGCAGTGGCTTAACCAAATGAGCCATCCAGGTGCCCAAAGATTTTATTTTTGAGTATTCTCCACACCCAATGTGGGGCTCAAGGTCACGACCTTGAAATCAAGAGTCACATGTCACAAAAACCAAATAACCATATTCTCATCACCCACAATTTGACAAATACTTTCAAATATTTTTGAAATCCTAACAGAGACTAACATTTTGAAATACGAGTATCAGAATTTTCAGAAGAACTATAACACTGTAGAACTCATAAAAGCTCCTGCCCCACCCATTCTTTTCCTCTCCATGCCCCCCAAACAATCTACTGAAATTGATATGCATCTTACCTAATTATATATTTACGCTTTTACTATATATGTACAGATTCATTAAAAACACATAGACTAACTTGGTGTATTTTAAAATTTGTGTGAATATCATTTCTGTCATTTTCTCTTCTCCACTTTATATACTGGGAAACTATTTATGTTCTATGTGTACACCTGGTTGATTCCTTTTTAATTTCTGTAAAACATTCCATTTGTATAAATAAGTAAGGCCTACACTCTCCCCTTCTCCTCTAGTGGCCCAATACATATCCTCTTATTTTTTACATTAAGCTTTTAAATCAAAACCATTTAGAACTTGAATGAACTTTAAAGAACGTGTAGACCATGAGGAAATAGAGAGGTTGTGTCCTTCCAAGGACACACAGCCAATCAATGAAAAAGTGGAATTAGAATCTAGTAGCCTGATACCCAGCACAGCACTCATGCAATTACCACAGCATTGCATTTCAATTCTAGAAATCTATATAGAACTATATATAGAACCATCTCTATCTACTTCCATGTTCTATGTAGAAATAAGATAACAGTAGAAAAGAGAACAAAACATTTAAGTTTTCCAGAAATAATAAAATGATTAAACTACATAAACTGTAGTTTTAAAACAGCATTAATAATATTGTAATGATTATAATAGTTCTTTTCCCACGGTCTGCTATGTATTTTTTTGATTGAATGCTCTTATTCAAATTCAGACAAGAGCCCTGTGAATCAGATATTAATTTTAGGAAATAAGTCTGACTCAATGTGGAAGAAGTATGACAACGCAAGGAATGACCCAAGACCAGAAGACCATTTAGGAAGCTACTGTGGTCCTCCTGGGGAGAGGTGGCCCGGACTAGGCGGTAATGATGGAGAGTGAACAGATTTGAGAGCTATTTTGGATAGACTGTACCTGGTCCAGGGATGGGACCTGTATCATCTTTATTCCCAGCTGCTGACTACATTTTTTTCCATTTCCCTGCCAATGTGAATCCATGCATTAAGGATATGCCACACCTTTTCCCCTTCCACAGCATCACCTGCCAACTTCCTAGCTGTTCCTCCTCCTTCACCAGAGGGTTCAACATGTAGCTAAGAGTCTTCCTCTACTTTAATTTCTGGCACTTCCAAGGTGATATGAGTGTTTCTATGGCACATGATGTAAAAATCTGACCTTTCAATTCTTACCTGAGACATTACCTGATAATATTCTTCATCACTTCACTTTAGCCAACCAACTTTCCTTATCGTTATCAAAATTTGCATCACTTCTGCAATCATCACAACAAACACCCCATGTTCTTTCTTTCTTTCTTTCTTTTTTTTCCAGCACGAAAAGGTGTTTTTATTAAAGCACAGGGACAGGACCAATGGCAGAAAGAGCTGCTTCAAATACCCCATTGTCTTTCTACGATCTTCTTTTATAGCTCAGCTTCTCAGGCACCCCGAGTTTACCTATTCTTCAGCCTCCTTGGAATTCACAACCCACTGGCACTTCCCTTCGTTTATGAGCCCATTCTTATATCTTTAGCTTTTTTTCCCCCCAGCATAGAGTCCATGTTTTATTTTTTGTTTGTTTGTTTGTTTTTAATTTCAATTGTTTGCCAACTAGTATCTCAAACATCTTTGTGTCTTGGCCATTATATCACATCTGCCTGGAAAAATTACAGCCATGAATGGATCCAGTCATCATCCTTCCCACCTTCTTTGTGCCAAGCCAGCTGAGCACTAATGTAGAAAATCACAAAAGAGCAGAAATTGGTATCTCTTTCTATTCACGGTCACCAACCTCAACTGGGTGGCACGCAAAACTTTAGGACAATCTTTCACATTTTACTACTTTCCTCAGTGACAGTTTCCTACTGTCCCCACCTTTTGAACTCTGACTCACCTCCCCACTCCCCAGCACTTTCTCAGATAATTCTTTTGGGGGCAAATTATAGCCTCATACTTCACACAGAAGAAATTCCCTCAAAATTTTACCATTGAATCTACAACTCTGATTGCTTTTGCACCAATCTTCTCTTATTTCCACCTAAAAAAATGGAAGACACATCTCTTCTTTCTAGCATCTTCTGTGCTTGGAGCCCATCGCTTCCCATCTCTGCAGGGACTTCATACTCTTGGCTTATTCCTCCTTTCCGTATTTTTGATTTAGTACTTTGGAAAATCTTTCAAATGTGCTCTGGACTCTTGTGTTAAAATTACAAAGAAAAAAAAATCATAATCACCATAACCTACTTCATCCCTGAAGATTCTGTTCTAGTGTCCTTTCCACTTGGAGGTTCCCCGACACACCTCTTCATACTCTACCCCCATTGTCCATGTTTGCAGGGCATACGCCTCTCTGTCCAAGCATCTCTCATACTGTGTGTTGAGTTCAGTCTGCAACTGGACTGGGAACTGATTAAGGGCAGACCCTGTATCTTACTAATCCTTGGAACCTGGCAAAGTGTTCTGTGGGCGTGGGGCTTGAGGGAGTGAGGTGGAGAGCTATCTCTTGGACCCATACGTGTAACGTTGTTAGGAGTATGGGGTACTGTTGCATGGCAGACTGGAATGATGGGATGACTGACGCGGGAGGGAATCAGACCCCTTCCATCTCCCACCCCACTGGCAAACTTAAGGGTGAGTCGTAGAATAAAATAGTTTGGGAAATTCTGTCAGAGATAAACGAACGGAGAATCTCAGTATCTCCACGATGCCTGAAATCTTCCATGCCCAATTTCTTTTCACTTTTATTTTATCCCCTTATTACAGGCTCCTCCTCTCCTATTTTCTACTTTCTTCCAAAATGTTTCTTAAGAAAAAAAGGAACGATATTGATTTTCTGGCTCCTTCATATGACCTTCATTCATATGCGTCCCTTGGTCCCCATCCCAACTACTTTTTTTTTTTTTTTTTTTTTTTTTGCATCCTGTAGCTGATTTTCCCCTCGGTATGGAAACCTATTTCGCGTTTGTGAGGTTGTGGTCTGGGGCTTCCCGCAGAGGGGCGGTGGGTGAATACTCCCGGCGGGAGTCCTTAGAACATACAGAGATAACGAATTTTGTACGGGAAAGCAGATGACGCTCGGGTCCGCACTGCCTGCTTCGCTCAGCCTCCAGAACCTCACCAGTCCCGCCGGATCCCGGGGCGAGGCTCCGCCCCGCCGGCCGCTGACCTGGATTGGCTGTCAGGGGCCGGCCCCTGGCCAATCAGACGTGGGGGCGTTGTCCCGGGGTGGGGCTCCCGCCTCCAGCCTCGCGCTTCCCGCTGGGCCACTGCACCGGTTCCAGGCTGCCCAGGGGCGACCCTTCCTTCTCCCGGCGGCTGCTTCCCCTCGTCTTGCGACTCAGGGGTCCGGGCGGGACATGGCCACGGCCACTGTTGCAGCAGCAAGACGAGGCTTCTGCCGAGCCCCTCCGCTTCTCCTCCGGCGCGGTTACCAGACGGAGAAGGGCGTCTATGGGTACCGGCCAAGGAAGCCCGAGAGCCGGGAGCCCCGGGGCGGCCTGGCGCGCCCTCCAGGTCTGGGATAGGGCCGGGATCATAGATGCAGGGGAAAAAGGGGGCCTCCCCGACAGGCCTGAAGTGGGGTGCTGTTGTGGGGGAGGTCGGGCTTCTGGGGTCTGCAAAGTGTGCTCGGGCGGGTGGGGAATAAGGGGAGGTGAGGAGGCCAAGGAAGGCAGGCGTGGGTGGTGGTGTCAGGGTCATCGTCTGTCCAGCCTCGTAGCTGGGGAATCTTGAGGTCGAGGTCTCGTAATTGGATCCACGCTTGGGTGATCTTACCCGAGTTCGTGTTCTGACTGGTTTTGTGAGGTCTTGGCCTTTCTATTCCTTGGATGTAAACTTCTGGAAACTTAGGTCTTTTCGAAGGCGGGGTTGCAGAGTTCTGAGATCTCCCAGCTGCTCGAGTTTACTCAAGGATACATTTCCAGAGCCATCTCTAAGGCTCGTGTGAACAGAATGTGTGGGGATCACAACTGTATAGCGAGGGTTGAAGAGGGCAAGTTAGTTGGTGGTCTGGACCACAGCATGGTATTAATTATCTGTCTCCCTGACCTAACTAGCCCCTTATTTTAATTTCAGAGTTTTAAACTCCTTTCTGAATTTAAAAGTATGTTGCTGGTGGTTTTAGTGAATTAGGAGATGTGAATATCAGTTCTCGAGACCTCTCTTTGAATGCTCATGTGCAAGAGACCTATTTTGAGTATTTAGTTTATGCTGAAAAATTGTCTGTTTTATTATTTTTTTTAATATATTGATTTATTTGAGAGAGAGAGAGAACACCACTGGCCGAGGTGAGTGAGGGGAGGAGCTGAGGGATAGAATCTTCTAGCAATCTCCTCCTGAGCGTGAGCCTGCCACCCGGGGCTCCATGACCCATGAGCTCATGAGTGAGCCACCAGGTGTCCCAAAGTTGTCTATATTTAATCCTCACAGAGTAGAAGATGAATACAGACTGATTATTAGAGGAAGATCATTTGGCATCTTCAGTCCACTTATCAGGTTAACAATGAAGATCCTAAGTACCCGAACTTTGAATCTTAGGTTTACATTGGAACCTTGATATTTTGCTCTTGACCTCAGAGGACATTTATAGTGAACCTGATTTCTGTCTCTTGGATACAATGAGATTTCTTTAGGGAAAACATTTGGCCAGCTAGATTGTTAATCCCTTGAGGATAAGACTGTTGTCTTATTTCACTTTGCAAATCAAATGTCAAGAATTTTATTTTTAAAAAAATTTTAAAAAGATTTTATTTATTTATTTGACAGAGAGAGAGCACAAGCAGGTAGAACAGCAGGCAGGGGAAGAGGGAGAAGCAGGCTCTCCGTGGAGGAGAGAGCCCGATGTGGGACTCGATCCCAGCAACCTGGGATCATGACCTGAGCCGAAGGCAGACGCCCAACTGACTGAGCCACCTAGGCGCCCAAATGTCAAGAAGTTTATATGTCAGTTAGTCTGAAATGTGTATGTGTATTCAAATTACTGAATTGATTTTTAAAAGGCCAGTTCTTACGAAGCCTGGGTGGGTCAGTCAGTTGAGCATCTGACTCTTGCTTTTGGCTTAGGTCAGGAACTCAGGGTCATGAGATGGAGTCCTGCATGGAACTCCAAGTTCAGCAAGGAGTCTGCTTCTGTCCCACTTCCTCTACCCTTACCCTGGCATGCTCTCTCTCTCTATCTCTCTCAAAAAAATAAATAAATCCTTAAAAAAAAAAAAAAAAAAGCCAGTTCCCAGGTATCCTCCCACCCCAGGGTTCTAACTCAGTGGTCTGAGATCTGGTTCAAAAATATAGATTTTTTTAAATCAGGCATCCCAGGTGATTCTCTAGCAGAAGGTCCACAACCAACTATGGCCAAATACTGTTATAGTCTCAAAGAATGTATGTGTAGGACATGTTTAACAATCTCTTCTTCATTTAAAATCATATTAGTGTGTGCTCCTTGCGCAATTATTGTGATCTTGTTTAAGATTTTCTCTCACAATTGGGTCTCTATCTGATTTCTTTTCTTTTTTTTTTTTTAGCATTTTACTTTTAAGTAATCTCCACATGCACGTGGGGCTCGAACCTACAACCCCGTGATCAAGAGTTGCTGCCTCATGGACTGAGCCAGCCAGGCACCCCTCTGTTCAATTCTTAATAACAGCCTGACAGCTGAAAACTTGCCTTAGAAAAACCTGGACCAGTGTTTTTTTTGTTTTGTTTTATTTTAAGATTTTATTTTTATTTATTTATTTGAGAGAGACAGGCAGATAGTGACAGAAATAGCAAGAGAGAGCACAAGCAGGGAGGAGAGGGAGAAGCAGGCTCCTGCTGAGCAGGGAGCCCAATGTGGGGCTCAATCCCAGGATCCTGGGATCATGACCTGAGCTGAAGGCAAACGCTTAACCGACTGAGCCCCATGGGCTGGTGGTTTTTAACTAGAAGACTACCCAAATTATCTTGGGAGCTTTGGGCAGGTGTTTGAAAAATATCTCTGGGGTTGATTTTTATATACCATCCCTTCCCTCCCCCCTCATAACCAAATTGCCTTCCCCCCATCCCCCCCACCCCCGTGAATTTGCTGTGCTTTGAGGTGCTTGGTGACCTTTGAAAGGTCGGTATTGAGTTAGAACTGCAGGCCAAGTGTGGCCTCTTGTGGTATTGGGAGGCAAGAGTGAAATCAGTGCCTGGAAACCATTGTTGCACAGTTACAAGATCTAGCTTAAGGAATTTTGTTGCTAAGGGCAATAATTTCATTCTTCTTATGTTTTAACTACTCTGAATAAAACTGAAAGGCAAGTAGGCCACCTTGTAACTTTCTTCAAACTTACCATTGCACACAGATCTTTGACAGGCTTTTCTTCTCTGTGTTCCAGAACTTACTCTATTATTTTGCAGTGACTCGGTTTGTGGATCAGTGTCTTCTACTAGGCTAGGTAGGAGAAAGGCTGGGGAGAGTTGGTTCTGTCACTTGGAGTAGCATCTCTCTGGCCAGAACTTGGTCAGCATGTATCTGCAAAGGGGACTGAGAAGCATAATTTTTTTTGGAAAGCATAATTTTTAAAAAAAATTATTTGTCAGAGAGAGCGAGAGTGAGCATAACCAGGGGGAGCAGCAGGCAGAACAGGCAGAGGGGTCTGAAGTGGGACTTGATCCCAGGACCCTGGGATCATGACCTGAGCCGAAGGCAGATGCTTAACCGACTGAACCTCCGAGGCATCCTTTTTTTTTTTCCCCCAATTTTTTTGTTGTTTTTAGATTTTATTTATTTATTTGTCAGAGAGAGAGAGAGAGAGAAAACACAAGCAGGCAAGCAGGGGAGCAGCAGGTAGAGGGAAAAGCAGGCTCCCTGCTGAGCAGGATTACCCATGCAGGACTCAGTCCCAGAACCATGGGATCATGACCCGAGAGAACACAGGCACTTAACCGACTGAGCCACCCAGGCATTCCTGGAAAGCATAATTTTTATTCAGGTTGGCCAAATACCAGCTAAAAATTCTGTGGGGAAAATATTGAAAAATACTTAGTAATCACTGCACTCCACCCCTCTGGCCACTCAAATAACCTAAGCTTTTCTTTCCATACAAAGAATGTATCTACCTCCTTTCTCCTCTGTTCCGTCCTTGAATCCATCTCAAAGTCCCTTATCTCCAGAGAATGTACAGTCCTCCCTGTCCGGGCTGATGGTGTCTTTTGCTCTGGAGTTTTATGAACTGCCACACACCCCATACTGACACATCCAGTATACAAAGAAAACTCTCATCTGGAAAAGGAAAGAATGAGGAACAACAGAGGGCCCTATTCAAACCAGTTATCAGATCCTGTTGGAGAGGAATGATAAAAGCTCCCGGATGTAGCTGTGTAGTAAATTCACTACATTCCCCTGGCTTCGCCTTCTCTTTTTCACCCGTTGTCTTCTGTGGAAGTCTCTGACATGGGCGTGGGGAGTGTGCCCTCCTTGGCGGCTGCATACCTTCCACAGCCTACTTTAAGGTTAGGAGCCTGAGAATTACTTTAGTGGGTCATCAATTACAGGTGTTTTTTATGACCAGAACGGGAATTTGTTGGCAGTACAGTTTTCTTTTTCTTTTTTTCAAGTTCATTTGTTTATGTGAGGGGGGAGGGTCAGAGGGAGAGGAGGAGCCTATGCGGGATTCCCTCCCAGGACCCTGAGATCATGACCTGAGCTGAGATCAAGAGCCAGTTGCTCATGAGCCACCCAGGAACCCAACATTACAGTTTTCTTAGAACAGTCATAGGTCTGTAGTCTTTTTTTTTTTTTTTAAAGATTTTATTTATTTATTTGACAGACAGAGATCACAAGTAGGCAGAGAGGCAGGCAGAGAGAGGGGGAAGCAGGCTCCCCGCTGAGCATAGAGCCCGATGCAGGGCTCAATCCCAGGACCCTGAGATCATGACCTGAGCCGAAGGCAGAGGCTTAACCCACTGAGCCACCCAGGCGCCCCAGGTCTGCAGTCTTTTTGCCTGTGGTCATTCCATGAGCAAATTGCCTTCAGTCAAAGATCTTATCTAGACCTATTTTTTAAGCCTGAAATCTCTGTTTTTTTATTTACTGCTTCTGTGCCCTACCCACTTAGCTCCCTAAACTTAATGGTGCTTACCTTGAGACCATCTAAAAATAATAGTGGAAGGCAACACCCTTTATTGGACCTTGTAGGCTTAGCTGGCTCCCATTGTCTCACAGTGAATGCTTTCTAGAAGGTACTTGATGGAGGGTTTGTCTGTTTTCTTACCTCCTGCTAAGGCAGCCTCTTCTGAAACACCTTTTCTTCCCTTTCCTTTCTTTCTGTTTTTTGTTTGTTTTGTTTTGTTTTTAAATATTTTATTTATTTGAGAGAGAGAGAGAGAGAACAAGGGGTGGGGGTGGGTGGGAGGAGGAGCTGAGGGAGAGGCAGACTTCCCGCTTAGCAGGGAGCCCCACGTGGGGCTCCATCCAAAGACCCCAGGATCGTGACCTGAACCAAAGGCAGACCCTCGGTTAACTGCCTGAGCCACTCAGGTGCCCCCACTTCTCCCGCCCCACCCTGAACCACCTTTTCTGAGTGCTTCTAATTCTCCAAACTTGCCAGGTATCGAGTCCTCCCATTAGCAGAGCTGAATTTCCCTCCATCTCTTCTTGTTTGATCCCGTTCGACCTCATCTTTCTCCCAGGGCTTTCCTGAGACTGAAAAGAAACAGTGATCACACACTACTAAGCTACAGCCCCGTGGATATAAGTCTGCCTGCAGGATATCACAGGTGACAGTTTTCCACATGTTTTTTCAAACAGCATAACACAGTGCCCATTAGCTTTCTAATCTGAAAGATCTAGTCCTTGGCACCTACTGCCAGACTGCTAAGCCAAGTTCATATGTATTTTAGGCTCTGTTATGATAGCAACCCACCTTGGGTACCAGATTGTGTATTAGATAGGGTAAGTTCAGGGGCTATGTCAGAGACCTGGAATAATAGTGATTTAAGTAAGATGAGTAGACAGTTTTGCTCTGCAAAGCCCTAGGGAATTTAGGCTCCTTCTGTGTTGTTTCTTCATCATCCTGTGGGTACTGCTCTCCACTCTGGTCCAGGATGGGTCACCATTGCATCCACAGTCTGGTCAGCAGGGTGGAGGAAAGGGGGAAGGGGAAGAGAACACCTCTCCCTTTAAGGACAAGACCCAGAAGGTGCAACCATTGCTGCTCCTACCTTCTCACTTGTCAGAACTTAGTTACGTGGCCAGCTGGCTGCCTTGGAGGCCGGGACATATATCTTTGCTCTGGGAAGCCGTATGTTCGATTATGTATTACTATGAAAGAGAAGGGAAAATGGATATCGGGAGTTGTGGGAGTCTCTGCTACACACGAATTGTAAAAATCCAGGGCAAGCAACCCACCTTCAACTTTTTCAGCTCATACTTAATATCAGATTTTGAGCACTGTATTTCCTAAAGCCTTGTCTTCTATTTTCACTATTGGGATCCTAGTCCAGGTCTTTAATTCTCATCTACTGCACAAAAATAGTTAATTCAGGTCGTCTTATCCAAGGTCCGTGGATCTCTATGAAAAAGTTTCAGGGGGTCTGTAGACTTTGCATGACTCTGTGTGTGTCTGTTTTTAGGCAAAGAGCCTGTAGCTTTCATTGAATTCTCAAAGAGATGCATGACTTCAAAAAGATAAAACTGGTAAGCCTCACTGGTATTAAAATGTATAGCCTAGTTCCTGTCTGGCTTAGTCCAATCTTTCTGAAATGTTGGTTTCATTGAGTCATTTTCTTTTCTTTTTTTTAAAAAGGTTTTATTCATTTATTTGTTATTTATTTATTTATTTATTTATTTCTCTCATCCCTGTGAGAAAGGGAACATAAGCAGGCGGAGTGGGAGAGGGAGAAGCAGGCTTCCCACTGAGCAGGGAGGCCCATGCAGGGCTCGATCCCAGGAGATCCGAACCGAAGGTAGACACCCAATGACTGAGCCAATGACTCATTAAGAAAATGACCCAAGTCATTTTCTTAATTCAGATGTCCAAAGGCTCTACTTTGCCTCTCAGAATAAAATACAGGTTCTTTAGCTAGATACTCAGTGCCCTTCATGTTTTGTGACCCATTCTCCCTTCTTTCTTACTTTTCTCCAACATGAATTGCCCCATGTTCTAGCCCTTATCCTGTATGCCTTTCCACTTCTTACCCATCTCCATTCCCATCTCCTCTGTGACATCTGTCCAGACGACTTCAGCCCGTCCTAATCTGAGCTCCTTCAACTCTCAGTATTGCACCTCTTGAACTCTATGGAACATTTCATGACCGTGTGTATTTGTGTAGGGACCATCCTCTCACATTGTAAGATCCTGCCTGGGGAAGACCTTATCTTACCTTGTCTCAGCTCCACAGTTCACTGAATACTTATTAAATGATATAATCCTATGGAGAAATGGAAATATGATTCTGTATGTGCAATTTATTTGTAACATTTAGTGCATCTGAATTTTGCATGTACCCCCATCACACCAAGTATCAAGAAAGGACGCACTGTATACATTGGGTAATAGACTGTATTACTATGTTTTAGAAAAAGTAATAATTTCTTTTTTACTGATGAACACAATGAAGACTTGGTGTGTTTTTTCTTAAGTTCCATTTAAGTGTGTGCTCATGGTCAGTTCTATGAATTAGAACAGGAGTGCTTAATGCCTGCAAGTTGTCTTAAAAGGTACTATCTTGGTTGAGAGGAAGGATTGAGTTGGTGTTGTGGATCATGTACACAACTTTTTGGTGTTGACAGACATAATCAAAGGGACAGGCCCTCCTGAAGTCAATGGTGACGTAGTGAAATGGGAGGAGGTATGATCAAAGTTAGGGCGCCTCCTTTTTTCTCTTTGCCCTTCCATCATCAGTCTTCTTTCTTCAAATATTTATCCTGGCTGAAAATCCGTGCCTGCGTAGGGTGACTGCATCATTTGCTAAGACTTCTATTACATGGAGGCTTTAAGGAGGTATTGAATTTGCTTCTAGTAACCTCTTAGATGGCAGTGGTTTCACCAGTTAAAATTTGACTTGTGGTGAGTGTTCTTTGTAGCTGGCTATTAGTAACAGCTTGTACTTTAACCTCTGTAAACCTCAGTTTGGGTAAGCTTGAATTTATTTATCAACAATCCCAGTTGAAAATGGAAGAGTGCTGATTCATGAGTGTAAATTTAATGATGGAGGGTTTGGATTACAAAAAATGGAGGAATTTAGGAACCAGCAGAAGACGGGAGCCGTAGGATTCCAAACAGCATTGAGTGGTTACTGACTTTGGCATTGAGCTTTACTAGTTGGAGTGAGGTTGTGAGTATGTTGTGTATTAGAAATAATGGGAGCCTTTACTGGAGTTATGGGAAACGCAGTTGAAGAAAATCTTATTGCATTAGAGAGTTTTAAAATTCTCCATAATTCTGGAGTACAAATGCAGACCAATAAAGGCTAATGACATTAGTCTTTTACTTTTTTTTTTTTTTAATGTCTTAATGATGTTCAGTTCTCTCATCCCTCTCGCTGTAGGCTCTGGACTTCCCTTTTCACTTTTTGTTGTAGTATAATGGATAAAAGACTGGGTGGAAGTCAAATATGCTTGAGTTTGAATTCTACTTTTTGTGTGACATTTTGCAAGTCGCTTAACCTCTTTGAGACTCAGTTTACTCTTCTGCAGCTAAGGATACCTATTTCAGGGTTGTAAGAGTTAGGTAAGATGCTGTGTGTGAAACACTGAGCACAATGTGTAGCAAAAGTTAGTTCTCGGGGTGCCTGTGTGGCTCAGTCGGTTAAGAATCTGCCTTCAGCTCAGGTCATGAACCCAGGGTCCTGGGATTAAGCCCCACATCAGACTTCCCTGGTAGGCAAGGAGTCTCCTTCTCTTCCTCTCCCCTTCCCCCCACCCGTGCGCACATGTGCACACCCCTGTACGTACATGTGCGTGCGCTCTCTATCAAATAAATAAATAAAATCTTTTTTTTTTTTTGAAGTTCGTTTTTACTACCATTTATTATTAATCAGTGACCCTTACTTTAGGAAAGGATTGGGAGAAAAACAGAAAGGACCAGAACAAGGGTTTTTTGTTTAATCTGTTTTGTTTTTTTTTTTTTAAGAAAGAAGTATATGGCAAAATAAATTTATCTAATAAACATACTGTGTTTGAGATGGAATGAGAGAGTATGGTATAAAATGAACTCAGTTGCACAGCCTAGGTCTGAGTTTGCTGTACAGAATACAATATTCTGGTACTTACAGTTTTAATGTGGTTATCTACAACGTTCCTGAGCTGAAGCTGGGAGGTAGCCGTCACGTTTTCCTGGGGTTCAGAGGGACTCCAATTACGAAATTCTCTTTCCTGGAGTCTTCAGTCATTTTATCCAACATTCCCACTTGCTATAAGCATGTGCTGCCTTGAGTGGAGGAAGATTATTGGGTCTGATCTCGATATTTTGGGGGAGACTGTTTATGACCAGATGATGAGAAAGAACTCTACTGACTTTAAGGTTAAGGACTAAGTTTAGTTTATCTGCCTGTGTACTTCATGATGGTTAATATGAACCCTTTCTTCCTGAAAATCAAACTCTTTAGCGCCCCCACTGTGCTGGCTTATGGGGAGAAAAGTCATTGATGTAGATATCCCTGTCATTATTCTTTTTTTCACTCCTCTGTTAGCTAAGGTTCTTTTGGTCCCAATCAACAGAACCAGTTGTGGCTGTCTAACTCAAAGAGGGGACTTTATTTGAAAGATACAAGGGTATCTCCCAGAACCAAAGGGTATGTGTAGCAACCCAGACTCTGTTGGGGGAAGGGAGGAAGAAGACCAGAACTAACTCTGGGAATATTGGCAAAGGCTGTGGGTGGGCCTACAAGGCACACCTGTTAATGTACTCAGCTCCTGTGCCACCCATATTGCGTGTGGGGTGTCCTTGAGACCACCCCCACATTTAGAGATTCACCAGAAAGACTTAGGGCATTCAGCCTAATAGTTCTACTCTCGGCTCAGATTTATCACAGTGATGTAATAAGGATACACAGCAGGATCATAATGGGAAAAAGCACAGGAAAAGGCATTTCTGGAGGCACCTTTGTGTAGGCTTTCTGATGCTCTCTCCCCCATGAGGGGTGATGCAGAATGCACTCCTCTTTGAGCAGCACCACACAGTAATAGACATGTGACGTAGCTAACCTGGAAGTCCATCAGAAACTCGGCACCCAGGGTTTTTATCAGCAGATGTTCATGTAAGCATCCTCTGCATGTGCCCAGATTCCAGACTTCCAGAAGGAAAGCAAATATTCAGCATAAACCATGTTGTTTGCACTAACAGGCCTAGTGAACCACCCTTATCTCCCAATCCCAAATCATAAATCCTGGAAAGATTAAATCAGACCCACCCAACTCTGGTGTCTTGGGAATCTGTTAATTGGGAGGGAGGCAGAAGGGCATGAGGTAGACTTGGCCTCAGGAACCCACTTCCTGGAATGGGGGGGATGCAGTTCTTAGAAAAGAGGGGCTCGAAGTAAGGAATAAGGATCCACAACAGCTCTAGCACTGCAAGGTTGAGAGCTCCGGAAAACTTCCATCACAAGGGTTCTGTGACTTTTACGATATGCTGACTCTTAGGGCTTCATTCAGTTCATAACAAATATTTTTTGAGCATCTACTGTGTGCCAGTCTCTTGAGCCAGAAACCTGCCTTCAGTATCTTCCTTTCATTTTGAAGAGGTTTTGGTGTATGTGTGCTCTTGTTTTCCCTCTTCTCTCTGGCTTCTTGAGGATTTAAACATCAAATTACATTCTTCTGAACTTCTATAGATATCCTGAGGACTAAGTTCTTTGGGTGGTATTATGCCTAACATAAAGACATTTATTTCTTTTACAGTAATCTCTTGGTTTATTTATACAGTGCTAGGAAGTTATTTTTATGAGAAATCTATGTATTCAGTGGCCATGCTCTCATTTGCTACAAAAATAATACAGGTGAAACACTTTTATCCAGTGCATTTGAAGCTAGAACCTGTTAATTTCATGTGAGTTAATTTCAAAAAAGGTTATTAATGCAAGGAGTATGATAAAGAAAGGAGAGGGGCACCTGGGTGGCTCAGTAGGTTAAAGCCGCTGCCTTCGGCTCAGGTCATGATCCCAAGGTCCTGGGATCGAGTACCACATCAGGTTCTCTCCTCGGCAGGGAGCCTGCTTCCCTCTCTCTCTGCCTGCCTCTCTGCTTACTTGGGATCTCTGTCAAATAAATAAATAAAATCTTTAAAAAAAAAAAGAAAGAGATGTTTTAAGTATTTTAACAAGTGTGTTTATTTTTGTTTTTATATTTGCAAATCTTTAAAATTAAGCGCACTTATGGAAGTAATCTGAATACAATGTCTGTCTAGATTTTTATGATTTCCCCCCTAATATTTTACTTTTGCCCAAAGCAACAGCCATAGGAACAAATACAACCAATTCGTACAAGCATGAAGTCCACTGGTGGGGACAGGTGTGCCAGGTGCGCTGGAGAAAACCTGCTAATCAAAAGCTTTCAGGGGCACCTGGCTGGCTCGGTCAGTTAAGTGTCTGCCTTCGGCTCTGGTTATGGTCTCAGGGTCCTGGGATCAAGCCCCACATCCAGCTCCCTGCTCAGCGGAGAGCCTACTTCTCCCTCTCTGTCTGCTGCTCTCCCCTGCTTGTGTGCTTGCTCTCTCTCTCTCTCTGTCAAAATAAATAAATAAGGCCTTAAAAAAAAAGAAAGCTTTCAGAGTATAAGAGGCAACAAGTCAGTTAAATGGGTACAATTTAAAGAGCTCTATACATGTTCATTGTGGAAAACTCAGCAAATATGATAAGGAAAAACCAAAAATCAGGAATTTGGTCCATTTCCTTGACATATATGAAATATGTATACACACATACATATATGTGAAGTATATTGATACTAATATTATGCTATATAGACTATAGACTACATGCTGAAATATGCATTATGTGCTATACACTTTTTTTTTTAAAGATTTTTATTTATTTGACAGACAGAGGTCACACGTAGGCAGAGAGGCAGGCAGAGAGAGAGGAAAGGAAGCAGGCTCCCCGCTGAGCAGAGTCCGACGTGAGGCTCGATCCTAGGACCCTGAGATCATGACCTGAGCTGAAGGCAGAGGCTTTAACCCCCTGAGCCACCCAGGCGCCCTGTGCTATACACATTTTAAGGAAGAGCAGGCTCATGCTATATATACTGTTTATAGACTTTTTTATCTACATGTACTGACACTTTTTCCTTAAGCTTCTCCTATAACATTGTTTTGTAATGGCTATTAGCAAATGGAAATTAGTTGACAATACTATGGCATGTCCCTCAGAGGACTGGGGGTTTGCCGAGTTAGAACCCTAACAATTCGGGAATGTAATAAGGATAGGGGATTGTCCTTGAGGCACAAGGAGGCTTTGACTCCCACCTTCAATACCTGAGGGGTGGATGTGGGATGAGTAACTTCACCTCCCCCTGTCCTCTGGTGGGGGGAAGCAGGTTCCAATTAGGACAGGGGTATAAGGAATGTTTAAAGAAGAGGGTAAGAATGCAGAGAGGCTCGTTAATCATGGAGCAGAATTCCGGAGGTCACAATGGAAAGATCTGGGAGGCAGAGGGAAGGGATATGGGATTGGGTCCCCAGAAGAAACCAGAACAATGGTAGGAGGGTCTGAGAGAAAACAGATTGCCGGGGTGGATGTAGGATATGCGTAGAGGTACGGAGGGGAGGGTATCTCTTTGGCTCTGCCAGAAACGCAGTGGCCCAGTGGCCACATGTTCTTGTGCCAACACCACGCCCCAGCTGTAGAGTAAAATGAAAAGCCTGGCAAGCAGTTAGAAATCGGAGCATTGACCTCCGTCAGGTGACATAGGTTCACTAAGAGAATGTTTTCAACGCGGCTACTGATTTGATTGAGACTGCTGATGATAACCCCACATATGTACTACTGGACTTGTCCCGATAGAGATGTAGTTTTTTGTACGTTACTAGAAGCTGCAGAAAGTGCAGGAGATGACCCTGCAGGAGAAAACAGATTGAGAAAAAGGCTCTGAGCAGACTTGCAGAGCACTAATATTATAGAGATGGGCAAAGAAAGAGCTCCCCCCAAATGACTGAGGTTGAGTAGCCAGTGAGCTGGGAGGAAAGCTGGGATCTTGCAATGCCACAGAAGCCCAGGGAAGAATGTGGGCTTTTTTGATGTGTTTTGTTTTGCTTTTTTTTGGGCAGGGAGGAAAAAAAAATTTTTTTAAAGATTTTATTTGTTTATTTGACAGAGATCACAAGTAGGCAGAGAAGCAGGCAAAGAGAGAGGGGGAAGCAGGCTCCCTGCTGAGCAGCGAGCCCAAGGTAGGCCTCAATCCCAGGACCTTGAGATCATGACCTGAGCTGAAGGCAGAGAGGCTTAACTCACTGAGCCACCGAGGTGCCCCAAGAATGTGTTTTTAAGGCATGGCCAATGGGGACAATGCTTTAGACATGGCCTATCTGGATTTTAGCCACAGATTTGAAGGTTTCTTATGTCGTAACAGCAATTGAGAACTTCAGTAGAGTTCAGGGTAGAGCCCTACAGCAATTCATGTGACTACCCTCCAGACTGAAATCAATTCATTTCTGGGATTGTTTGATTCCTTTACTAGTTTATTAGACATAGTATGGAACCTCCTAACTGTTGTATTAGTGTGAACATGTCTTTTACATGTTCATTTCATCTTTGCTCTTTCCTATGAGCCTACAGCAGGAGGTACATTTTGCAGTTCTCTGACTACAAACCCAAGCACATGTGTAGCTCACTACATGGCAATAAAGGTTCATGAAATAGTCACTAGATGTTTCAAAATATGCTAACAATTTTCTCTGGGTTCTAAGAAGAAAAACACAAACTGAAAAAAATGTTCAGAAAATGTGTGCCCTTAAGAGTAGATCTGCTCGTCTTTAGGGATTCGCGCTCAGTTTGTAAGGCTGCCTTGTTGAACTGAAGGTGAACTGAGTTTGGGCATGTAGGATTTTTTTTTTTTCTTCAAATTTGGGAAGAAATTTCGTGTGGAAAAGGCGAAGAAAAGCAGTTTCTGGCTCAATAGAAAATCACCAATTGAATTCATTGAGAGATAATGCCTCTCCTCCAAGCAGAGACCAAGGAACCACTCATTTAGGGCTTTATAAAGGGTATTTCTTTCTTTCTTTCTTTCTTTCTTTCTTTTTTTTTAATCATGTGAGTGACAGGATGATTTTTAAGCTCTTTTTCTAGTGTAAGATTTCATGAGTCTATGAAATAACTGTACCAGGAGCCTTTAAGAAATAGAGAAGGAAATGTAACATTGATTTTGTAGTCCCATTTCTTTTTTTTTTTTTAATGTAAAATGTATAGTTTTAAAGATTTTGTTTATTTATTTGCCAGAGAGAGAACAAGAGAGAGAGAGTGAGAGAGCATGAGTGCACAAGCAGGGGGAATGGCAGGTGGAGGGAGAGGGAGAAGCAGGTTCTCCACTGAGCAGAGAGCCTGATGCCGTACTCATCCCAGGACCCTGAGATCATGGTCTGAGCTGAAGGCAGATGCTTAACTGACTGGGCCACCCAGGTGTCCCTTTTTATGTCAAAATTTTTTTAAAGATTTTTATTTATTTATTTGACAGAGACAAAGCAAGAGGGAATACAAGCAGGGGGAGTGGGAGAGGGAGAAGCAGGCTTCCCGCTGAGCAGGGAGCCTGATGTGGGGCTCGATTCCAGGACCCCCCAGAATCATGACCTAAGCTGAAGGCAAACACTTAATGACTGAGCCACCTGGGCGCCCTACCAAATATTTAAAAATCTCAAATATTTAAAAATCTCAAATAATAAGAGAATTATAATTATCCAGAATCTCAGCATTTGAACAATTCTTTTCAATTTGGGGTGTTTCCTTTTATGATTATTGACAGGCATAATTGTTTATACATATGTGCATTCAGTTCTCTCTTTTCCACTAGTGGCTTTAGCGCTCACAAGATAAATTTAAGGAGATGAGTGTGTTTTCCTGGATTCTGTAGTCTTTAATCCTGAGATGTAGTGGTAGGAGCAACACATTTAAAAAGTCTAAGCCAGCAAGGACTTCTTTGAAAAAAACTGATTTTTTTGGTTTGTGGGGATTTCCTAAATTGTTTGTACTGTTTTCTTTCCCCCTTGAATCAGTTGATCACGGTCTTGCCAGATTGGTGACAGCATATTGTGAACATGGTCATAAAGCTGCCAAAATCAACCCCCTCTTCAGTGGACAAGCCTTGCAGGAGAACGTGCCTGAGATCCAAGCTCTTGTACAGACCCTTCAGGGACATTTTAATACCACAGGTAAAGCCATTGACACTAGACTGTCCATGTGTCAACTCGCTGCCAACAGGTGGAAGGGCTCCTTTCTTGGTTCTTAAAGAATCCACATTTCCCCTGGAGCTGTGGCTTCCAGTCGACAATGAGGAGCATGTTCAAGCACTGTCTATGAGGACCTCTCTGGAGGTTCTAGAATAGTCTTTCCATAGGGCCCATTTCCTCTGAGTTTAAAAACCTACTCACCAAAGAAGACATATAAATAGCCAACAGGTAGATGGGAAGGTATTCAGCATCAGTCATCATCAGGGAAATGCAAATCAAAACCACAATGAGATAGTATTAGCTCACTCTTATTAGAATGGCTATTATTAAAAAGACACACAATAGTAAGTGTTCGTAAGGATGTGGAGAAAAGGGAACTCTTGGGTACTGTTGATGGGAATGCAGGTGGGTACAGCTACTGTGGAAAACAATGTAAAGGTTCCTTGAAAAACTAAAAATAGAGTTACCCTATGATTCAATAATCCCACTTCTGAGTGTTTATCCAGAGGACTTGAAATCAGGATCTTGAAGAGTTATCTGTATTCTCATGTTTATTGTGGCGTTATTAGAATAGCCAAAATATGGAAACCACTGAAACGTCCATCAGTGGCTGAATGAATAAAGAAATGCAGTGGAGGAGCACCTGGCTGGCTCAGTTGGCAGAGCATACAACTCTTCTCTTGGAGATGTGAGTTCAAGCCCCACGTTGGGTGTAGAGCCATCTTTAAAAAAAAAAGTGCAGTATATGCACAAAATGGAATATTATTCAGCCTTAAAAAGAAGGAAATCCTGCCATTTGTGACAACATGGATGAACCTTGAGGGGATTATAGTCACCGAAGGACAGATACTACACGATCCCACTGTATGAAGAATCTAAAATAGTCAAACTCGTGCTAGCTTCAGCAGCAGATATTTAAATTGGAATGATACAGAGAGGATTAGCTGAGTCCCTGCATGAGGAAAGTGTGCAAATTCATGAAGCCTTCCAATATTTAAGGACAATAACAAAATAAAATAGTCAGACTCCTAGAACCAGTAGAATGATGGTTCCCAGGGTCTGGGGAGAGGTGGAAAAGGGAAGGTGTGGGTTAAAAGGTACAAAGTTTCAGTTATGAAAAATAAATAAGTTCTGGAGATCCTCTATACACCACAGGGCCTATAGTTAACAATACTGTATTGTATACTTAAAACTTTGGTAAGAAAACAGATCTTATGGTCAGTGCTCTTTCCAGAAAAGAAAACAAATTACTTTAAAAATGAATAAAAAATTGCAAGCCCTGAAATAATAATAATAAAATAAAGTCAGACTCCCATTATGTGCCAGATACTTTATATCCATTATGTCAATTAATTCTCATACTTACTCTCTAAAGAAGTTACTGCTGTCTTTCCTTTATGTTTAGGAAAAGAGACACTCAGAGAACTTAAGTAGCTAGTAGTGAAAAAATGGCGGAGGTGAGGTGACAACCCACGTCACCTTCCATTTCTGTAGCCTGAACTTTTTCTGCCTTTTTTCTTGCCCAGTTGGGAATGGATAACCTGTCAGGATCCTGGGTTCATCTCATGTCATATTTTTATTTTATTTTATTTTATTTTTTTATTATTATTAGATATATATTTATTAATATATGATATATTGTTTGTTTCAGGGCACAGGTCTGTGATTCATCAGTCTTATACAATATATAGCACTTACCATAGCACATACCCTCCCCAGTGTCTATCACCCAGCCACCCTATCCCTTCTACCCCCCACCACTCCAGCAACCCTCAGTTTGTTTCCCAAGATTATAAGTCTCTTATGGTTTGTCTCCCTCTCTGGTTTTGTCCCATTTCAGTTTTTCCTCTCTTCCCCCATGATCCTCTGCCTTGTTTCTCAAATTCCACATATCAGGGAGATCATATGATAATCGTCTTTTTCTGACTTATTTCACTTAGCATAATACCCTCTCATTCCATCCATGTCATTGCTTTATCTGTTATTTTTAAAGATTTTATTTTTAAGTTATCTCTACATCCAATGTGGGGCTCTAACTCCCAACCCCGAGAATGAGAGTCACACACTCTCACATAATTTTTTTTTTTTTAATTTATTTATTTTTTTTAATTTGTCAGAGAGAGAGAGAGAGAGAGAGCGAGCACAGGCAGACAGAGAGGCAGGCAGAGTCAGAGGGAGAAGCAGGCTCCCTGCCGAGCAAGGGGCCCGATGTGGGACTCGATCCCAGGACGCTGGGATCATGACCTGAACCGAAGGCAGCTGCTTAACCAACTGAGCCATCCAGGCGTCCCTCACATCATTTTTTTAAAGTTAATCTTGGCCAATGTCAAATTCTGGTATATGCTTCAGTTAGTAATGTTCTGGTAATAAACCACTCCAAAATGTAGTGACGTTTAGGGCACAACAATTTCATTACCATGTAGTTCTAGAATTTGACTAGACTCAGCTAAGTAATTCTCAGTTGGGGGGTCTCTGAGACAAAATCCATGCTCCTATCATAATGTAAATGGCCCTTCAGGAGTGGAAAAGCTAACTGTTTCAGTGTCTTATTCTTGCTGAGTCTTCTAACAGGTCCCTGATACTGTGTCCACTCATATGTCCATGACTTTGCATGGAGTTCCTATAGGTCTCTACCTCATCAATCTAGGACATTCCTGTTCATTTTTAAGCATTCAGCAAGCACTGCCTGCTCTGTGAGGCAGACCTGCCCAGAACTTGCCAAGGTAGTGTTCAGTATTCCCTCACCTGTGTTCTCCTAGTACTGTGGGCAACTCTCAACAATAGCACAATTACCAAAACTGGTAAAAAACTTTATCTGACTTCAGAACAAAGCCCCCCTAAAAAATATTCTCGAGCCCTCCATTCAGCAGTAACCAGAAATACGAAGTTACTTAACAGAAGGTACAGTCTTGTTACTAGGAAAAACCACTTGTTGATATGACATAGTATTATCATTACTTGTTTATAAATTTTTCTCTATAAGGCTTAAATTTCATTTAGGGAAAAAACCTTTTTTCCCCCTCCCTAAGTAAGCCCATTGTGGGGCTTGAACCCACACCCTTGAGATCAAGAGTTGCATGTTCTCCTGCCTAAGCTAGCCAGGCTCCCTGAAAAAGACCATTTCTCAGCCATGTTTGAACACTATATACCAGAAGCCAGTATTGCTTCTGGTATATAGTAGGTTCTCCAAACTTGCTCGTCGGATGGATGAATCTATGTTTATCTATAGCCACATATTTTTATATCTCTTCTTTTAGAGACATGGGTCTGCATATTTGAAATACATGTAGTTAATAAGAAGAGCAGAAAATGAGAGAAACCCAAAGCAATTTTTTAAGCTGCATGCTTTTCTGCATTATCACATTTAATGATTTTAGTTTTTTAAAAGTTTTTATTGGGGTAAGGTACACATAACCTTTGCCACTTTAACCATTTTTAAAAATTTTATTTTAAGTAATTTCTACAGTCAACATGGGACTCAAATTTACAACCCTGAGATCAAGAGTCATGCTCTATCCACTGAGCCAGCTGAGTGCCCCACCACTTGAGCCATTTATTTATTTTTATTTTTTATTTTATTTATTTATTATTTTTTAAAGATTTTATTTATTTATTTGACAGGCAGAGATCACAAGTAGGCAGAGAGGCAGGCAGAGAGAGGAGGAAGCATGCTCCCCGCGGAGCAGAGAGCCCGATGTGGAGCTCAATCCCAGGACCCTGAGATCATGACCTGAGCTGAAGGCAGAGGCTTTAACCCACTGAGCCACCCAGGCGCCCCCCACTTGAGCCATTTAAAAGTATACAATTCAACAACACTTGATACATCCACAATGTTGTGCACATCAAGATAGTTCCAGAACATTTTTATCACCCCAAAAAGAAATATTGTGCCTAGTTAGCAGTTACTCCCCATTTTGCCCTCTCCCCAGCCCCTGGCAACCACTACTCTACTTTCTGTTTCTATAGACTTGCCTATTCTTGACATTTTGTATAAATAAAGTCACACTATGCCCTTTTGTGTCTGGCTTTTTTCCCTGTAGCATAATGTTTCCAAGTTTCATCCATGTTGTAACATAGTACTTCATTCCTTTATGTGGCTAAATAATACCCCATCGAATGGCTGCATCACATTTGGTTTATCCCATCAGTGGACATTGTGTTATTTCCTATCTCATTTAATCTTAACAATTCCCCCCTAACGTGCTTTGACTGCTCCCGTTTTATAGGTTAAAATGTGAAGCAGAGAAGCTAAGGAACACAAAGCAATTTCTGTAAGTTGAATGATCAGTCGGTATCAAAGTTTATTGTAAGAAACCATAAGCAATAATAAAGTAAGTGTTAGTTTGTTAAACTCAAGTTGTAGGTTCAGGCGAATGATGGATGATTGGTTTGTGCTGAGCTATTGATATATTACAAACCTTCCCTTTTTTTGACTGAGAGTTGGATAGATTTCCCTTGACCTTAAAATATTGCTTTGCTATCAATATTAATTCACATTAAGACCAGCTGCTCAATGGTAGACACTACTTTATAGGTATTAACAAGACTTGAACATTTGGGAAGATATTTTAGATAAAGGTAGGACATTGATTTATAGCTATAAAGCAGATGAATATCAGGTTTCAATTTTTAGTTTGAAGTTACCATACAATCAAAATTTAGCATAAAGCAAAGATTTATATTCCCTCTCCTAGTATGACTACTTCATGGCCTTTGGTCATAATTTTAGTTTTGCCTTTAGAAAAATCTAGATAGCCATTGATGATGATCTGAGTTATCCGAACAAAATACTCTGAACTGAAATATTTTGTATGTTCTGTAATTACGTGGTTGGTTGCTTTTTAAAATGATCCCTTTGATTCCATTTTGTAGGATTATTAAACATGGGGAAGGAGGAGGCCTCTCTTGAGGAAGTACTGGCCTATCTCAACCAAATCTACTGTGGGCAAATTTCTATTGAAACCTCCCAACTTCAGAGCCAGGAGGAGAAAGACTGGTTTGCCAAGCGATTTGAGGAACTGAAGAAAGAGACCTTTAGCACAGAAGAGCGAAAACATCTGTCAAAACTAATGCTAGAATCCCAGGTATAAAAGTGCCAGTGAATATTAATGGAATAGCGTGGCTCATTTTTTTACAAAGATGCATAAATATTGAAGAAAGGGAATTAAAGCATTTATTTACCCCATTAATCCCATTGCCTCAACACAACGGACAGTATAACATGTGCTACTTTATTCTCAGTAGAAAAGGCTAGATCGCCAAACACCAGAGCTGTTGGTTCTCCTCAGAGTCAAAATACTTTTTATATATTTGCCTATTCACTCTCTAAAAGACTGCAAAATCCTTAAGCTCTTCTCTTCTTATTACCTCAAGCAATCAAAGAAAGCTATGCACGAAAGCTCTTGGTACAAAATAAATAAAATTGAATTTGTCAGGGCTTGGATCAGGCTCTGGCATACCAAGACGACAAGAAAACTTCCCAGTAATTTGGATAGTTGGATGGTTTGCAGCCCTGAGGAAAGAGTACTGTAGAGGCCTCTACTAAAGCTCAGGGGCTAGGAGGGGCAGAATGAAAGGCCCAGCCCTTGCTTCAGAAGAACACATTCTGGGGTGCCTGGGTGGCTCAGTGGGTTAAGCCGCTGCCTTCGACTCAGGTCATGATCCCAGGGTTCTGGGATCGAGTCCCACATCGGGCTCTCTGCTCAGCAGGGAGCCTGCTTCCCTCTCTCTCTCTCTACTTGTGATCTCTCTCTGTCAAGTAAATAAATAAAATCTTTAAAAAAAAAAGAAGAAGAACACATTTTTTTTTTTTTTTCTCCCCAGAAGAATACATTCTAAGAGGCTTCCTCTGGGGCTAAGTTATTCTACCACTCATGTTATTTTCTCTGCCTTCCCACTGCTGCCTGGTGTCCTTGGCCAGGCGTTCCTGCCATGCCCTGAACTAGTCACATCTGTCTCCGGAGTACGTCATGAAGGGGCACTGCTGCACCTTCTTAAACTAGCGTAAGGTCTCCCCACAACACACAGAAACGTGTCTGACTTGGACCTGAATAGCTGGCTCTCTTCCCATAACAAATGTGTTTGACGTGATGTTCCACAGGAGTTTGACCACTTTTTGGCCACCAAGTTTGCCACAGTGAAGCGGTATGGGGGTGAAGGAGCGGAAAGCATGATGGGCTTTTTCCACGAGTTGCTGAAAATGGCAGCCTACAGTGGGATCACGGATGTGATTATTGGCATGCCCCACAGAGGGAGGCTTAATTTATTAACAGGCCTTCTGCAGTTCCCTCCAGAGGTAAGATACTTTCGATGGTGCACAACTGATTGTAACAGAATAGAGCCAACAATAATCATTCCTTAGAAACCCAGTAAAGCTCTGCGCTGTTGGCCCGGGGGATAGCTTAATAAGTTGATGGATAGATCTGGTATTTGAGTTGATTTTCTGTGTCTTCTTATATGGATTCTTTCTCTCTCAGGGAAGGTAAAGGTTAGTTTTCTCAAGGATGACATGAATAGGTAATTCCTGTTCTCTGAAGCATGCTTTCCTAATGTAATAGAAATTATTCAAACAAACATTAAGATCTGTGTGATTGCTTATAATTTTACCTTCCAAGAAGTCCGTTTTACTTTCCATTGATGTGCAGAGTTTATACTGAACATCCTCTATAAAACTAATAATACATTGTTATCCTCGGAGACCGCCACCTGAGAGGTTTTATAGGTAATTGGATCTTGGTGTTCCTATTCTGTGCAACTCAGCGGCTCTGTTAGTCTCTCAAAAGACTGGAGAGTTAGGGCTGTAGATTTTAGGTCCGAGAACATCAGGGTGACTTGCAATTTAACCAGAAGGTGGCTGCTGTGTGTGGATAAACCTCACTACTGATCTTGGCCAGGAGATTAAAAGTAATTGTAAGTGTTAAAGGGACTGTGAAAGTTAATGGAGTGAATAGAGCCTATGGAAGGATGCGTTACCCTTAAACCACTAGAAGGTACACATGACGGTATGTCTGGGGGCTGAGCTTTACCACTACTACTCGTACCTCAGCGTTTCTGATGCTAAGAGATTGATAGTCAGCTCTTAAAAGACAAATACTTTCGAAAAGGCAGACTAAACAGAATAAAGTGATTGACAGCGGCGCCTGGGTGGCTCAGTGGGTTAAAGCCTCTGCCTTCAGCTCAGGTCATGATCTCAGGGTCCTGGGATTGAGCCCTGCATCGGGCTCTCTGCTCAGCGGGGAGCCTGCTTCCCTCTCTGTGCCTGCCTCTCTGCCTGCTTGTGATCTCTGTCAAATAAATAAATAAAATCTTAAAAAAAAAAAATAAAGTGATTGACAGATGGAGGCATGTGCTGAAACACAGGCAGAAATCCCTAAATGAGAAATTGTGTTCTTAAAGTATCACAGACAAAAACACAACTGAAAAGTGCTGAATTATGAATGATCATATTTGTGAGAAACATGGATATACCCATACTGTGTAAGGATGTGTGCTCCTGTTTGTCCATAGGTCAGTAAGAAGCTTTGGGGTCATTCAAACCATTTGGGTAAATGAGGACAACATGCTGGTTTTGGTAACTACCTTGGTTTGAGACCTGATTTTTCTTACTTACTAGCTAAAGACCTTTAAATTAGTAAATTTCTCTTGCTTGTGCATTTTTCAAGTGGGTAGTAATGTTTATCTCGAGGTAGACTGGGAAAATGAAGTGAAGTCCTTTGAGAATTGGACAGTAGAACTTTTTAGGCATGACTTGAGCTAATCATGGATGTCATCTTGTGTCTAAATGGGATTAAGTTCTGTTCTATCATTTTCCTGTCTACTCCCCCTTTTTAAAAAGATTTTATGTATTTAATTGAGAGAGAGAAAGAGAGCATGAATGGTGGGGAGGAGCAGAGGCAGAGGGAGAGGGAGAAGCGGGCTCTCCATTTGAGCAGGGAGCCTGACATGGGGCTCCATCCCAGGACTCTGGGATCGTGACCTAAGCCAAAGGCAGATGCTTAACCGACTGAGCCACCCAATACCCTTTCCTGTCTACCTTTAACAAGATTCATAAAAAGTTCTTTCAGAGAATATATTCTAACGGTTGTATTTAAGAAAAATTATTTTGGGGGCACCTGGGTGGCTCAGTGGGTTAAGCCTCTGCCTTTGACTCAGGTCATGATCTCAGAGTCCTGGGATCTAGTCCCACATCGGGCTCTGCTCTGTGGAGAGCCTGCTTCCTCCTCTCTCTCTCTGCCTGCCTCTCTGACTACTTGTGATCTCTCTGTCAAATAAATAAATAAATTCTTAAAAAAAAAAGGAAAGAAAAGAAAAATTATTTTGGGGGCGCCTGGGTGGCTCAGTGGGTTAAAGCCTCTGCCTTCGGCTCAGGTCATGATCCCAGGGTCCTGGGATCGAGCCCCAAATCAGGCTCTCTGCTTAGCAGGGAGCCTGCTTCCTCCTCTGTGCCTGCTTCTCTGCCTACTTGTGATCTCTGTCTGTCAAATAAATAAAATCTTAAAAAAAAAAAAAAAAGAAAAATTATTTTGCATATTGCGAGGCAGCGATAACGAACAGTTTACTACCTTACTATCTACATGTCTAAATAGTCATGATAGACTCTTCTCAAAGTGTTAGTATTTCATGTGATGGTGAAGATCTCCAAATAATTCTGGGCATTTGAGCAGTTGGAAGTTTGTGCCTTTCTTTTTTAAGAATGCATGGTGATCATAGTTATACAAGCATGGGTGTAAAGTTTTTTCAATTGTTTGATTTAAACTAACCACTTATCTCCGGTCTCCATTGTGATAAAAGACATTTTTTCTTGTGTATTTTTTCATAACAGCTGATGTTTCGTAAAATGAGAGGCTTAAGTGAATTTCCGGAAAATGTTTCAGCCACTGGAGATGTCCTGTCTCACTTGACCTCCTCCGTTGATCTGGATTTCGGCGCGCACCATCCCCTCCACGTGACCATGCTGCCTAACCCCTCGCACCTGGAAGCTGTCAACCCCGTGGCGGTGGGGAAGACTCGTGGAAGGCAGCAGTCTAGACAGGATGGGGACTACTCCCCAGATAGTTCTGCTCAGCCTGGGGACAAAGTCATTTGCTTACAGGTACTTGTAGCTTCAGGAAGTGAGGCAGGAGGCTGGGGAGACCAGGAGGAGGGAAAGGGAGATGGTAGATATTCAAGATGAAATTGAGAAAAGATGAAATTTTGGGAAAAGAAGATTCAGGGCTTGTTTTTAAAATTGATAGCAGATAGAGGTCCAGTCTCAAGGCAACTGACTTTAGACTCAGGTTTCACTCTTTTTGTTTTTGTTTTTGGTTTTTTTTGAAGAACCACTTTAAACATTTTTAAAATTTAAATTTATTTAATTAACGTATGATGTATTATTGGATTCAGAGGTATAGGTCTGTGATTCATCAGTCTCATATAATACCCAGTGCTCATCACATCTCATGCCCTCCTGAATGTCCGTCACCCAGTTCCCCCAATCCCCCCAGCAACCCTCAGTTTCTTTCCTATGCTTAAGAGTCCCTTATGGTGTGTCTTATGTTTTCCTTTCTTGAGTTGTGTGTGTTATTTAAGGGAGTATTGAGTGGTATCCCTGATGCTTTTCAGAGGACAGATTTTATTACTTTTAGGAAACTACATGGTCTCCATATATCTAACAAGGCTTGCTTGTTTCACAGTAAAGGTCTTGGGGCACCTAGGTGGCTCAGTCAGTGAAGCACCCGAGTCTTGGTCCCAGCTCAGGTCTTGATCTCAGGGTTTTAAGTTCAAGCCCTACATTGGGCTACATGCTGGGTGTGGAGCCTGCTTAAAAAAATACTAATAAAATAAAATAAAGGTGTTTGGCACTAAGGCAACCAGTACTGATCATTAGTGTGGCTCTTACTTCCTTTATCCACTCCAACCGCCAGTTTTTTGTAACCCGACAGCCTAGAGGTTTGGACTCTGGGTCACATTTTTTTTTCCTATGAGTATTCATTTAAATATGAACCTTTAACTACTGGGCAATAATTAATTCTGGGCATTAGTCACTGAGTCTTTAAACCCCACAGGCATAGGTAAATCTGTAAGGCAGGAGAATATTTGGCTATGTAAATGAATACCAATTGTATCTTATTATCTCATATTAATTTTCATGAGCCAGAAACTTATAATAAGTAAATTGGGGGTAGGCAGCATTGCATTTGACTATAGTATGGTATTTTGAAATGGAAATGTTACATTGTTAATCATTCTCTTTACCTGTCACTTGACTTAATTCATGATACTTTAAAGTATTTCCGTCATTCACGTTTACCCAGTGAGTGAAGTAGGTCTTTGCATGGACTTCCAAAGTAAGAGGTGAAAGTGCCGATCTCTTTAAAGTGCTGAGCAACTGACTGCTCTCTTTTGTCTACTTTGTGTTCCGAAATTATTTTGCCCTGCTGTGTCTGTACATGTCTTGCCTTGTTCAAGGACACAGTTCTAACTTCTTCTGAGAACTCTAAATTTGGAGCCTATAAAATCCTGGTAGGTGAGATTCTGGATGCTTCTTTTTCTGCCTGTCTTCTCTTTATCTGGGTCCTGAACCTGGTGAAGGTAGATCGTCCTTTATGATGTCTGTGTGTCTAACCCCTGGCCATGTTTCTAACACCTTGGCCATGTATCTAAACCCCGGCCATGTTTCTAACCCCTTGGCCATGTGTCTAACCCCCTGGCCTGGGCAGCTCCCACCTAACCCAGCATTTGTTTGTACGTATGGACCCTTACTCCCAAAAAGCTTTATGGGGCATAGTGGAGTGGGTTCTCTTCTGATTTAAGAAGAAAATAAAATTAGCAAATGGCACATGTGTGCTTTAGTGCCAGGAATCCAAAGACCATGATAAAACGATGCAAGTTATGAGCAGATGTTATGTTCTTTTTCTGAGAAATTTTTGTTTGAGAATGGTTGACACCAGATGTTATGTTCTCTTTTTAGAGAGGGAGAGAGAGGTGGGGGGCAGGAAGTAAAAGAAAGGGAGGTGAGAGAGAAAATCTGAAGCAGGCCCCACCCTCAGCACTGGGCATGGAGCCTGATGCAGGGCTTCATTCCACAGCCCTGAGATAATGACCTGAGCTGAAATCAAGAGTCAGATGCTTAACCGACTGGGCCACCTAGGCACCCCCCAGATGGTATGTTCTTAACAATGCCTCTTCTGTAACATTTTTTTAAAGGAGCAGAAGAGGCACACATCCCTCCCTCTTCCTTGCTTTACTGAACTCCACTTACACTGATATCCCCCAGATATTCCATCATCAAGGAGGAGTGTTCAGATGCCCAGAGCCCTTGGACCTGGTGGCTAAGAGTCGGACTTTACAGTGTAATGTGGTACAGAAAAGACAAAGACTGTGGAACCAAGAAGACTTGAGATCAAATCCTGCCTTTGCTGCTTTCTGGCTTGGTGTGCTTGATTCTGTTACTTAGGGTCTTTGAATCTCATAGCTAAATGGGAGTATACTGCATTCTTCATAGTGTTCTGAGAATTAAATGAGACCATGTACATAAGTTCCTTGATCCAGGAGAAATGCTTGGAGGGGTGGAGAAATACATAGAAAAAAAAAAAAAACAGAGGTACCATAGAAGGCCTAGTGTCTACTCCAATGTGAAATATACACTCTTGGTGAACCTTGGTTTACTCATCTGTAAAAAGGACAGTAGTGACTTTCTTTTCTGCATCCCCTCCCCCTGCCCCACCTTGAATGGGTTAATGCTGTGCAGATAATGTAAAGGTATGTTATTACTAGGTATAGATACTCCAAAATGGAGGTCATCCATATAGTCCCTAGCCAAGGGAAGGTGTAGCTTGGAAATGTCACTTCTGCAAAGCAGTACTTCCTTTCTTAGCCAGAATATTCTATTTACATTAAAAAATGACTATATTAAGGACATTTTCAATGTCCTTTAAAAAAATCTACTTCCAAGTATTCTTCCTTCACACATATTAAAGTCTTTTACTTCTGTTATTGTTAGAATTGCAATGGTCATGTTCTTAGGGCATCTGAGATCATTTTATTCTTTAGTCCATCATTTTGATATTAGCCTTTTGTTTAATTTATTTTTTACTGCAATATATTTGATAATAACATTACATAAATTTAAGGGGTATAACATGTTGATTTGACAGGTAATCTCCTTTTAGCCTGAAGTCAGTAGAATTCATATCTTCTAAGATCTTCTAAGATCTACAATTCCCTTATTATTTGCATTCAACTTTTCTAAAAGAGATTTCCCTTTTTCTCTACTGCTTTCCATCCATCAGGTTTTGTGGTGATACTGTGATCTAACAGACTTCAAATGGTTTGGAAGAATAGCACATTTCAGATGTTGTGTGGTAGTATTTTGTTGGTTCCTTAAAGCATCCTTTCACTCACCTGTGAGAGACTGTCCCCCCTGTCTCCTGTGTTTGCAGTCAGATCACCCTTCTTTATGTTCCAAGGGGTGGCCAGTACACCCAATGGGGACCAGGAGATGCAAGGTGCACACGGACTCTCTTTAGATGTAGGATGATTGGGGAAGAGAGAGGGTTCAAAACTGTGTACCGTTCCTCATGTCTTGCAGTCTTTTTTCCTGAAAACTGTGCTGGGCTGATTTTCCTTCTATACCTCCAATAGCCCTTCCTTCTGTGGTGTTGTTGTTTGTTCTAGAATGTTGTTGGGTATATTAGAAATGATGCATGTGAGTGATAATGTGGTGGTGGGAAGAATGGATTGGCCGGTGGTGGTCACAAGAGGAAAGGGGCTTTGAAACCTGCTTGAGATCAGGCAATCCTTCTAGAAAATCCTGTACAGAACCAGCAGAGTTTTGGGAAGGCAGGGGAGCAGTGAGAGAGAGCATTGTTGTTTTTATTCCTGTTATTATTTGAAAACAATTTATTCCAAATTGGAAACATAAATTTCTACACCCCTTATGTTCATTTTCTCATTTTCTCCTCCATGATTTAGGTTCACGGTGATGCATCTTTCTGTGGTCAGGGGATTGTTCCTGAAACATTTACGTTGTCTAGTCTCCCACATTTCAGAATAGGTGGGAGTGTTCATCTGATTGTCAATAACCAGCTGGGTTACACCACTCCTGCAGAAAGAGGAAGATCTTCCTTATACTGCAGTGACATCGGTATGTGACACAGGGAGGCAGCCCTAGAGAAATATCTAGTTTACTTAGAAGAGTGAGCCTCTCTGGTTATCCCATTTTAAATTTTGGATCAGATGGGCTCAGTAGTCACCAACAGTGTTACTAACATTCCTTGAAAAGTCTGAGTGTGATCTTTGAATACAGGGAAATAAGACAAGAGCGGAACTGAGAGGCTGCCATCTCAAATTGTCCAAGAATCCAGTTGAATGATGTGGTGAAAACCAGGGATCAATGAATTTGGCACAACACCAGGGTACTTGTCTTTAGGGGATTCAGACCTGGGGTACCCAAAGCCCTCATCAAGAAGAATAGGTTCAACCAGTGAATTTGGCTAAGTGGTCTTGGTTAGAAGTTAGATGTGAGGAAGCTAAGATGACTTGTTTTATCCCAGAAATTGGGCAGTATGAAGAGAAAGGGCCTTTTTTTTTTTTTTTTTTAAACCCATCACCCAGTTCACAGAGTAAACTGTTAGGTGGTAGAAACTCTTCCATTTTTGCACCTAGACCCTGGCCTGGATGCCTTTTGGGGCTATCTGTGTGAATTTTCTTTTAAAGATCATTTATTTTTAAGTAATCTCTAGACCTGATGTGAAGCTTGAACTCATGACCCCAAGATCGAGTCTCTTGCTGCTGTGACTGAGCCAGCCAGAGATCCCTATCTATGTGAATTTTTTGTGATTAGTTTGATAGAGATACTGGAAACACATTGTAGGACTTCTCTTTGTTAGCTCATGTAATCTTTCCAACATTGCTAAGAGGTAGGAGCTATTATCTCAGTTCTACAGGTAAGAAGACTGAGAGTCATAACTTTACTGAGGTCACAGAGTAAGTCACAGAGCTGGGACATGACCTCTTTCCTCTCAGCTAGTCTCCAAAGTATGGGTTCTTAACCACCCAGCCAAGCTACCTCTTGACTTTGTGGGCTGCCTCCCCACACAGGCAACAGGAGTTGGAGGTGGGCTAATGTCGTATGGGGATAGCTGGCTGGTTTCATCTGTCTTCTCTGCCTCAGGAAAGCTTGTGGGCTGCGCCATCATCCACGTCAATGGAGATAGCCCAGAGGAAGTGGTCCGTGCCGCACAACTGGCTTTTGAATACCAGCGCCATTTCCGGAAGGATGTGATTGTTGATTTGTTATGCTACAGGCAGTGGGGCCACAATGAGCTGGATGAGCCCTTCTTCACCAACCCGGTCATGTACAAGATCATCAGGTACAATTATAAACCTTTGTTGAAGATCCCCTCGCCCCCATAGGGCTCACATTATTTTTACTATTTTTATGAGATGCTCTGAAGTAGGGTGACCAGCTCCATGGGTTGCCTAACGCACACAACTTTCGGTGCTAAAACTGGGACAGTCCTGAGCAAACTGGGGTGGTCATTCTGTGGGTCCCAGGAAAGGTCCCCATATTCTTCAAACTCTACTCATTTGCTTGATGAATAAACAAAGGCAATTTACCAACATCACTTGGCAGATGGGAAACAAGTAGGAGGACTTGGGCAGAGCCCATAGTATGCCATTGACAGGACCAGAAACCGGTCCTCCGTGATTCACTTGGTGCCTCTGCAAGAGGTAACATGACAGTTGTAAGGGATCTTGGGAACTGTGCTATCCAATATGGAGGCACTATCATATGTGGCTCTTGAACACTTGAAATGTGGCTGGTCCTGCTGGAGAGGGGCTGTAAGTGTGATATACACACCAGGTTCCAAAGACTTCATCTGTCAAGAAAAATGTGAACTATCTCAATACTTATTTTTATGTTGATAAAAGTATTAAAGTGACCATATTTTGCACATATTGAGTTAAATAAATTTGTTATGAAAATTAATTCTACCTGTTTTTTTTAACCTTTTCTAATGTGACTGCTAAGAAATTTTTAATTACACATTGGCTAATGCTACATTTTTTTTTAAAGATTTTATTTACTTATTTGACAGAGCACAAGTAGGCAGAGAGGCAGGCGGGGGTGGGGGGGAAGCAGGCTCCCTGCTGAGCAGAGAGCCCAATGCGGGGCTCAATCCCAGGACCCTGTGATCATGACCTGAGCCAAAGTCAGAGGCTTAACCCACTGAGCCATCCAGGTGCCCCTCATGCTACATTTTTCTTAAATTAACATATAATGTATTATTTGTTTCGGGGTACAGGTCTGATTCATCAGTCTTACACAATACACAGTGCTTATCATAACACATACCCTCCCCAATGTCTTATCACTCAGTCAGCCCATCTCCCCACCCACCTTCTCTCCATCAACCCTCAGTTTGTTTCCTAAGATTAAGAGTCTCTTATGGTTTGTCTCCCTGTCTGGTTTAGTCTTGTTTCATTGGTTCCTGTCTTCCCCTATGATACTCTGTTTTGATTCTTAAATTCTGCATATCAGTGATACCATATGATAATTATATTTCTCTGATTGACTTATTTCACTTACTATAATACCCTCTAGTTCCTTCCACATCATTGCAATGGCAAGATTTCATGTTTTGATGGCTGCATAATATTCCATTTTGTGTGTGTGTGTGTGTGTGTGTGTGTGTGTGTGTGTGTGTGTTTGTATCACATCTTCTTTATCCATTCATCTGTCAATGGACATCTGGGCTCTTTCCATGGTTTGGCTGTTGTGGACATTGCTGCTATAAACATTGGGGTGTAAGTGCCCCTTTGGATCACTACATTTGTATCTTTGGGGTAAATACCCAGTAGACATGCTACATTTCTTTTGGACAGTGCTGGGATAGAAGGTTAATATGATGGAGAGAAACATGTTACTTTGGAATTTCCTTTTTTGATACTAGAAAGTACAACAGAGCCCCTTCCCCACTTTAGTTCCTCATAGGTATAAATGAAAGCAGAGGAATAAATTGAGTGACTTTTTTTTTTTAATGTATTTATTTGACAGGCAAGAGATCACAAGCAGGCAGAGAGGCAGGCAGAGAGTGAGGAGGAAGCAGGTTCCCCGCTGAGCAGAGAGCCCGATGTGGGGCTCAATCCCAGGACCCTGGGATCATGACCCGAGCTGAAGGCAGAGGCTTTAACCCACCGAGCCACCCAGGCACCCTGAGTGACTTTTTTTTTAAAAAGATTTTATTTATTTATTTGACAGAGAGAGAGAGAGATCACAAGTAGGCAGAGAGAGAAGGGGAAGCAGGCTCCCTGCTGAGCAGAGAGCCTGATGCGGGACTCGATCCCAGGACCCTGAAATCATGACCTGAGGCAAAGGCAGTGGTTTAATCCGCTGAGCCACCCAGGCACCCCAATTGAGTGACATTTTATAGGTCATTCTGGTCATAGGTAGCAGATTGCTCTTGGAAGAACAAATCTGGAATTTAGCTCCTGAATGCATGATGTGGCTCAGGGCCTTATTTAAAAAAAAAAAAAAAAAAAAATATATATATATATATATATATATATATATATATATATATATCTGTCTGGTCTACCTCTTTTGTCAGGACTGGATACGATAAAGTATGTGAACAAACTTTGTAGTTTAAAGTATTATGTGAACATAGAGTATCATTATTATTATTGTAAAACCAAGGTACTGGTTATTATGGTTACTGGATTATTAAAGCTACCAAAAATGGATGTTGGTGACTTTGAGTTCAATACTTTTTGAAATAAGGGTGTAGACAACGTAGGTCAGTCTTGTCAATAACTGTCCAGAATGTTCATAGAAAAACTCTACTAATTATTTCTACCTTAATGTAGACAAAAGCTTATAAAGATGGATTTGTTTTTTCTTGGAAGAGTTTTGTTTTTCCTTGGAAGAGGTTGTTACTCCCCATTGCCTTTAGAAAAAAATAAGATATTGGAGTGAAAGTTACATAACATAAAATGGATCACTTTAAAGTGAGCAATTCAGAGGCATCTAGTATGTTAACCGTGTTGTCCCACCACCCACACTCTCTAGTTCCCGAACATGTCCTGCTTGCCTTCTTACAGTGATGATGCTCTGTGATACCTTTGACAATGACTGTGTCTGTCACTCTTCCACTGTTGCAGATCAGATTGACTTTTCTCCCTTGTTTGCTGCACAGAGCCCGAAAGAGCATCCCGGACACCTATGCAGAGCACCTGATTGCCAATGGACTCATGACTGGGGAAGAGGTGTCAGAAATCAAATCCTCCTACTACTCGAAGTTAAATGACCATTTAACCAACATGGCGCTCTACAGCCCCCCAGCCGCCAACCTGCAGGCGCACTGGAAGGGTCTGGTCCAGCCGCCAGCCTGCATTAGCACCTGGAACACTGGTGTGGCCCTCGACCTCCTGCGGTTTATTGGCGGGAAGTCGGTGGAGGTGCCGGAGGAACTCCAGATGCACAGTCATCTGCTGAAGACCTACGTGCAGGTAGGGAGCCTGACAGTTTCAGGTTACTGTTTGTTTGTCTCGAGTCACAGAGAAATCGGTGTGGATCTGGTCTTTTTGAATTAGTGTTACTGATGGTGGATCGCTAGGTTCTGGGAGCTGAACCTAGTGAAGTTTTGGTACTGATAGTCACTGAGCTCTGATGTGTCCACTTCTTTTTTCTTTCTTCTTCCCTTCCAGTGCACATACGTGGTTTGGTACTGAGAGTCAGTGGAGTTTGGTACTGAGAGTCAATACTACTCATTTCCCTCCGTTTATTTATGTATTAAATGGTTAATACATCACATGCACGTGGGCAGCGTGCCTGTTATCACAAGTACAGCGGCATAGGAATGCCAGCTTTGATTTTTCTGACCAGTGAACAGAAAAACACTTTCATGTTAGGGGGTAGCTTAAATAAAAATGAAGAAATTCAACATGCATACCCCAAGGGCAACCATTTAGAGGCTAATGCACATCGCAGTTTTATGTATTGTCTTAAGTTAAATATAGACTGAAGTTTTAGTTGTCCTGCGCCTCAGGAGTCCTAAAATGTGGGACTCTCCGTGCAGAAATGGGGGAAGCAAGGCGCTAAAGGCCTTTGCCTTTACTTAAACTTGAACAGAGACACTGTCCTCTGGGTGATTGTTACAAAGCTAACTTCATCTTTAGGTTTTTTATTATACGTAAAGAGACTTTATTTTTTTAAGACTTACTAATTCAAGTTATGAAGGCAGAAGGGGCAGAGGGAGAGAATGTCCTAGCAGACTCCCGCTGAGTGGGGAGTCCCTTGATCTTACAACCCATGAGATCGTGACCTGGGCCAAATTCAAGTGTCAGATGCTTAACTGACTGAGTCACCCAGGCACCCCAGGTGCTTAGACTCTTAAAACAATCTATGTACTTGCCATCCAGCTGAAGAACTAGAATATTAGAAGGATGGTCCCCCTCACGCCCTCCCTGGCTCCATCTCCTGTCTTCCATAAAGAGGTTAGCCACTAACTCGAGTGCCTGCTCGTTTTGCCTGTTTGAAAACCTAGAACTGCTGTCCTGTTCTGTTTCCTTCTGCACTTTCTCTTTTACTTAATATTATGATTTTGATACTTACTGTTATTGCATTACATTTTTGGGACTCCATGTAAAAAAGGGGGTAGACTCTTAAAAGTGTCTTTTTTGTTTTTTTTCCTGCCCTTCCATTTTTTTGCAGTCCAGGCTGGAGAAAGTGATGGATGGAACAAAGTTAGACTGGGCCACGGCAGAAGCTCTTGCCTTGGGCTCATTACTTGCTCAGGGTAAGAAGTTTCTGGTTAGCTGCACAGCTGGTAGGGAGTGTTTTGTATGACATCTGTTATATGTGACCCCTGAGGTTTTGAATTAGAGCTATCTCCCGTCATTATCATTGACTAGAGAGGCTCTAAACTTTTCTTACTTTGGCAATATTTAATCTTAGTATAACTCATGTTGGTAACCTTCATCAGAGAATAAATGACAGAGCATTTCTTGCTGGGAAACAGGCTCTGTGCTGGATGACTTGGGAAGGTATTTTCCTCTAAAGATTGTAGAGCAAATGATAACTCTCCATTCTTGTATATTCTCACATTACCCAGACTTTTGAATATAGCACAGGTATATTTTAATCAGGATAATCTCTTTGCTACAGAAAATTCTCAGGATGAGCTATTGTGTTAAGAATTCAGGGTCACCATGCCTTGTCAGTACTTAGGTTATTCATGGGAGTCTGGATTTTTCTTTTTTCCCTGCCTGTTTTCTTAAGGTTTCAATGTCCGTCTGAGTGGGCAAGATGTTGGCCGTGGAA